>NW_027397130.1:6299971-6522526 GCF_003265705.2 Callorhinus ursinus
CTCTCTCTCTCTCTCTCTCTCTCTCTCTCTCTCTCTCTCTCTCTCTCTCTCTCTCCTCTCAGCAAAACGTAACCAAGTAGCCACCTCCCGGCCTTCAAAGACTTCCAGCCAGTACTCAGGCCCCCAACAATACCAGGGGCGCCTGGACAGTTCCTGCCTCTAAGATGGGGTGGGTGAGCTGGGTGAAGTATGCCCCTGTGGTTCAGGGAAAGAGAAAGGCCGCTCCCCCCACTTTTGCACCGCTCCGCGGGTTCCGCCCGGGTCTTCCCGGGCAGCGTTCCCTCTCCACGTCCCGATTCTCCAGACGCATCACCCCTCGGAGTCCGCCGCTTCGGGTCCAGCTCAGCCCTCCCCGGGGTGATACTGCTCAACAATGGAGAAGCGGACAGGGGTCGCCGGGCGCACCCCGCTCTCCCGCCGCACCCACGCCCCGGTGCTCACCCTGTTCCAGGTCCTGCTGGTCGTACCAGGGCTCCTCTTCCTCTGTGGAGAAGTCCTCCATCCCGGCGGCTCTCCGCATGGCCCCGCGGGCGGCGGGCGGCAGGCGGGCGCTGCGGCGGCGCGGCTCAGGGCCGGGGCGCGGGGCCCGGGACAATGCGGCGGAGGCGGGCCGGGCCTCCCGCGTCGCGGACTCCGGCTGCAGCGCCCTGGCCCGCGCCGCGCCCCCTCGCCATCGGCCGCCGACCCGTCGCCCACGCGGGCCTGGCGCACCGCGGCGATCCGGCCGGGCCGGGGTCCTGCGGAGCCGGGGACACCGGACGGCGGAGGCACAAAGGGTGGAGGGGCGGAGACGGCGGGCGGGACGGCGGCAAGGACGGTCGGAGTCCGCCGGCACGTCTGGGGCGCTAGGAGTGCGCGGGGGCCGCGGCGGGCGCCCCCTGCCCGGCTCCGGCCCGCGCTGCCCCCTGCCCGCCCGGCGACACCCGGAGCCGCCGCTGCATCTTGGCGGGGTCCGCCCCACGCTTCCCTAGCCGCCAGCTCTGAGAGGTGGGGCCGGCCGCCGCTGGCCAATCAGGAGACTATGCAGATATAGAGGCGGGGCCGAGGGCGGGATCTCCCCGGTGCCCTGGTGGGGCCGTTGCTGGTTCAACCTCCCCCTCTCCCCAACGCCCGACCCCTTCGGTTTACCGCTCACTGAAATGATTTTATTTTGCTTACCTGCTGTTATCTCTCTCTCCCTTTAGATCTCCTGAAAGCACAGATCGTGCCTCTCTTGTTAGTTCACAGCTGGCTTCTCAGTGCCTAGAACAGGCTGGCCCGTTAGGACCTTCCATGGACACTCTTTGAATGAATATTTATTTACATTACCCTTGAGAAGTTGTGTGTTTAAATATCTGTGGCTGGACACCTCAGTCCAGGAGTGGCGAAGTTTGAGGGTGTGTTACCTGCATTCTGGACCTTTCCCTTTAAGGTCTTGTTTCCCTCCCCTTCCCTCTCTTTCCATATGCTATATTCAGTTACAACAGCTAAAACCATACACAATTTCACCTTCTAAGCATTCTTTCCTTAAAGAAGTTATCAGACTCAAACATTCATGAGCATTCATGTAACTGATTGTTATTAGGACTGTTGAGGCATCCTGAGTATATCCAACTCTGAATATATGTGGCAAATATATCCAACAAAGGACTTCTATCCAGAATATAGAAAGAATACCTGCAAATCCACAGGAAAGACAGCCCAGTAGAAAAGTAGGTAAAAGACTTGACCAGGCACTTTACAAATGACCAAATGACCCAACAAACATGTGACAAAGTGTTCAACTTCTTAGAAACATCAACCCTTGTAGGGAAAGAGAAGGAAACAGGGTTTGCATAGGGAGGAATTGGGTTGAGATGTGACCGTAACAAAAGCCTCCCCTGACTCTGGACAGCTCTGAATCCGGAGAGACCTTCCAAAGCTATTCCAAGCGGAAATGGGGAGAGGGACCCATGTCCACAAGGATCTCAAGGTCCTTAACTCAATCACATCTGCAAAGTTCCCTTTGCTATGCAAGGTAACATTTATAAGTTCTGGGGATTAGGATGCGAACATCATTAGGGATCATTCCATTTATATAAAGTTCAAAACTGGCAAAAACGAATCTGACCAGGATAGTATTTAGCTTTCAAGAGTCATGTGGGGAACTCTGAGGGGCTGGGAATGTTTTATTTCCTGATCTGGGTGCTGGTTACACAGGTGTGTTCATTTGTGACAATCTTTGACTTGTACACTTAGTTTTTTTTTTTAAGTGGGCTCCATGCCCAATGTGGGCCTTGAACTCATGACCCTGAGATCAAGAGTCACATGCTCTACTAACTGAGCCAAACAGGCACTCCAGCCTGTATACTTAGGGTGTATACATTTCTTTGAATATAGGTTATACTTCAATAACAGTTTACTTAAGAAGAAAAAGAAATCTATGGCTGAGACATAGGCAGTCTCTGCCCTTGTGCATCCTTCATTCTAGTGGGGACAAATAAGTTATTACAACCTGCAATGTGTGCTATGAAGGAAATTAACAGGGTTCTGGAAGCAAGTTTGGGGCAAGGTTTAGATTCAGTGTTCAGGAAAGACCTTCCTCAGAAGGTGACCTCTAAGTTCATAGCTAAAGGATGAGATAGTGCCAGCCATGCCAAGCTCTAGGGGGAGAATGTTCCAGGCAGAGGAAACAGCAAGGGCAAAACCCTTAAGGCAAAAAGAACTTGACATATATTAGGAACTGACAGAAGGCTGGTATAACTGAATGGAGTGGATAAAGGAGAGATGAAATCAGAGTTAGGGCCATGGGAAGGAATTGGGATATTTTTTCCCCCCAGCTGGACAAAGAGAATGAATAGAAGGCTTCTCATTTTCAGTTGTAAAATATCACTGGCAATTTTGGAGCATGGATTGGAGGGGAGGGAGCAAGAGTGGAAGCAAGACCAGTTTGGAGGCTTTTGCGATCGTCTGGAAGGGAAGCAATGGTGGGATGCGCAAGGCTGGTGCCAGTGGACTCGGAGCAAGACGAGAAACATTCTGGGTGTAGAATGACAATGTGCAGATGAGCCGACTGAAGAATCAGAGTGATGTTTTAGACTTCTGGCTCCAGTAACCAGGTGATGGTGATGCCATTTATTGAGCTGGGGATAGAAATGAGTCTAAGGGACTAGCAGGTTGCAGGATTGGGGGTGAGGTGGGGAGGAGTAAGTTCCAAAGGGATCTGGTGAGCGCTTCAAACTCACCAAGTCCTCCTCCCATTTGTTCATTTCTTCATTCTGCAGCTCTGTGGGTGAGCTGCCCCGAGGGAGTTTAGGAAGTCCCAAGAAGAGAGCAGGGGCCAAGGGCTGAGGGCCAGGGCCTGGGGAGGGCTGCCTCAATTTCCCTAGCCTGGACAGTGAGGATGCTAGTTAGAGTAATTAAAGGCAGCCCCCATCTGAAGATTCACCTCCAACCCCTGGAGCTAAGGATGCTTTCAGTGATGACTTAGATGACCCCCATGTTTGCAAACATCCAGATCCTGTGTCACCTCCCAGCCTTTGGCCTTTACCTACTGGCCAGGTCCTCAGCATGGCTCTCCTCTCCTGTAGCCACCCTCCTCCCGCCCCAGCCCCAGAAGCATCATCTGGCAGGGACAAATGTCACAAAGGCTGGATTCTCATTGCCATCCCAGCAATAGGCACGCTGATTGAGGCTGGATTCTCCTGGATCTCATGAGGCTGGTATGGCCCAAAGCTGGGAAACCAGCTCTGCCAGGTGGGTGGGGCTTCCTTATCTCCCTCTGCAGGGGACAGAGAGTGGAGGTCCAGGTGACCTGCAGAGCTGTGGCTGGCTGAGGAATGGGAGGTGCATGCTGTGTACCAAGCCTGTGCCAGGCCTTTTGCCTGAGTTGGTGCATAGGAACCCCAGGCTCCTTGCCCACTGGGATCACTCCCTGTGCCTTCAGGCCAGACTTAACAGTTTTTAGACTATTCCAAGAGAAGGAAAATCAGATCTGTTTTTTTTAAGTTTATTTATAAAGTTTATTTATTTTATAAAGTTTATTTATTTAAGTAATCTTTACACCCAAGGTGGGACTCGAACTCAGGGCCTGGAGATCAAGAGTGGCATGCTCCTCCGACTGAGCCAGCCAGGCGCCCCAAATCTACTTTTGAGGAAGGAAACTCCTCAGCCTCTCTGAGCTAGCAGCCAGCAAGCTCTGGGGCTCATTTCAGGCCCTTCCCTCTAAGGAGGTAGAGGGCCTCCGCAGGGGTCAGAAGTGTAAACTATCTGACCTTGGTTCGCCCCCAGCCTGATACCTCATAGTGTGTCAGGCAGACCTACTGGGCGGTGTTCCCTGTTGGGATGGCCAGAGCCCTCGGTGGACCCGATGTCCCCCAAGCCTTGGGCATTATGATTCCCCTGGGGTTGGCTTCACACTCCAGCAACCAGGAGCGCTTCCCCAGCTCCCTGGAAATGCAAGCCCAGCTCCTGAATGTGGGACCAGAGCACAGAGAGGGAATCCCGGGGGGAGCTGGGAACCGGGACCGGCGATGCAACGCCCTCCCGCCAGCGCTGCTTGGGCGCAGGGCGGGGCCGGACACCCGGACACCACGATGGAGTCGCCACTGCCACCCACCCGCCCAGCCCGGCCCACCGGAAATGACGGCGCTTGCGCAGGCAGCGCTGACGTTGGAGGGTCCCGGCCGCTCCCAGTCACCCGAGTCGCCCTGGGGGAGGGGCAGGGTGCCCAGCCCGCGCCTCGGGGCCCTCGGGGTACGTATCGCCCCCGCACGCTGCACATCTTGGGTGGAGGTCAGGGGATCAGGCGATATCAGGACCCCTTCCTCGGGTGCCCCCACCCTTGCAGGCCGCGCTGCCCTCCCTGTCCCCAGACCCGTCGTTCCAGCGCTGGGCGCACATTGCACTGAATGATCTCGCCCCATCTGTCCCCCCTCCACCAGTCTGAAGTCAATGCCAGGCGGGATAAGGCGCGAGTGAGGTCATCGGGTGCCCATCCCCTCTCCCCCCTCCCCCCCCCCACCCCGTCCCCTATATACCATCTGAGTGTGTCCCAGACCACTGTCTGCTCTGAGAGGAGAATTATTTTAGATTCTCACCGTCCTTGTGGTCAAGAAGTGCTTCCGTATGCCTACCTCAAATCCCTGCAGTTTAAAACCTCCAGGCCTGCCATCGGTGGAGTGACCTTTAGGGTGCTAAGGCTGAGTGTCCTCCTGTGGCCTCCCCCTTTACTCCTTTAAGACCTCCCCATGGGGCTACTGAGAGGATTCAGGAAGCGGACACAGGCCAAGTGCTTAGAACAGTGCCTGGGCCATGCGAGTCTTGTTCAGTGTTTGCCTTTCAGATTCTTAAAATTCAGATTTTAAGAGTTATTTATTTGACACACAGAGAGAGAGGGAGAAGCAGGCTCCCCACAAAGCAGGGAGCCTGATGCGGGACTCAATCCCAGGGCACTGAGATCACCACCTGAGCCGAAAGCAGATGCCTAACCGACTGAGCCACCCAGGTACCCCGTCTTTCCCATTATTATTATTTAAGATTTTATTTATTTATTTGACAGAGAGAGACACAGCAAGAGAGGAAACACAAGCAGGGGGAGTGGGAGAAGGAGAAACAGGCTCCCTGCTGAGCAGGTAGCTCTATCCCAGGACCCTGGGATCAGGACCTGAGCTGAAGGTGGACGCTTATCGACTGAACCACCCAGGCGCCCCTCCCATTATTCTTATTACAACTTTTTTACCTGGAGGGTCCATTCCTTGCCTATCACGATCTCTCTTCTGACAGGGCTCCTGAGGTGGGTTGGGGAGACCTGTCCAGGGAACTTACCTCTTCCTGGGGCATCCAGGGGGCAGGTGAGGCCTGCAGTTCAAGGCCGGAGCCAGGGGCCTCGGAGACTATGGAGGAGTTCCAAGCACATTTGCTCACTGCCGGCTGCCTGAACTCCCAGTATCACAGCTTGCAGCCCCACTGTATGGGATCCATCTGCCTCTGGGCAGATTGAGAGCTTGTGGAGGGCAGGAACTCTGGGTGGCCCATAGCAGGTGCCTGAGTAAGGGACAAGTGGGTGCTCGAAACGAGTGGTTTCCTTCTCTCTGTCCACTTGCCCCACCTCAAAGCCTCCTAAAAGAACTACAAAGTGAATCTGAGAAAGAGTTTGTGAAAATGTGTGGCTCCTATTGGCTGAAGTGAACTACCAAAGTGGGTCCACCTTCTGTGACCCAGGAGTTACTTGTATTCATTCACCCAGTAAAGAATTGCTGTGTGTCAGGCCAGTGCTGGGCGCCGGACAGACCCAGTCCCTGCTCGCTTGAAGCTTATATTTCGGTAGGAGAGACGGACATAAACCAAATAAAGAGGCAAAAAGATTTGAAATGATGGTTAAAGTTCTAGTCCACACACCTTCCACTAAAATAACAACAGCTGGGGTTGGGAAATCTCCCAGGGAAAGGGATGTTTGAGATAAGACCCCAAGGATGAGAAAGGGGCAGCCACATGGAGAGTGGGAGGACGGATGTCCCAGGTAGGAGGAACATCTTGCACAGAAAGAGCTCGGAGGGTTGGAGGAAATGAAGGAAGACCTCCGCGTGGTGTGGGTGGAACTGGGGGGCTCAGGGGGGGGGGGGGGGGGGGGATGCCCAGCACCTGCAGGGCCTTGGAGGTCAGGGCAGGGCCCAGCGAAAGTTGTTTCTAACAAAGGGCTCTGAGGTGTTTTCAGTGGGGGATCGTTGTGAGCTGCATTTTATAATGACTTGGGTGTTCCACAGATTAGCGGGGGCAGGATGGAGGCTCCTGTAGGGGGAAGGCGATGGGGGCCCTGGCAAAAGTGGGGGCAGAGGAGATGAGGGAGGTGGAAAATATTTGTGTCTGGGAATGACATCATCAGGTCTTGGTGATGGATTGGATGTGGGGGTGACAAGAGGAGAGGCACCGAAGGGCACATTGGGTTCCGGGCTTGAGCACCTGGGAGGTGCCATTTCCTGAGATGAGAAGACAGGCAAAGGTCAGGAGAGAGAAGGATCGGGTTTGGGGGGATGAAGCGTGGGGGACAGAACCACCCATGGTGGGGCAGTTTTATTGATTTATTATTTTTTTTAAAGATTTTTTTTATTTTTGGGGGCGCCTGGGTGGCTCAGTTGGTTGAGTGACTGCCTTCGGCTCAGGTCATGGTCCTGGAGTCCCGGGATCGAGCCCGGCGTCAGGCTCCCTCCTGTCCGCGGGGAGTCTGCTTCTCCCTCTGACCCTCCCCCGTCTCATGCTCCCTCTCTCTATCTCATTCTCTCTCTCAAATAAATAAATAAAATCTTTAAAAAAAAGATTTTTTTATTTTTAAGTAATCTCCTCACCCAACGTGGGACCCAAACTTACAACCCCAAGATCAAGAGTCACACCTCTACCGACTGAGCCATCCAGGAGCCCCAGTGTCGCAGTTTTAAACATGGCGCCGACTCCTTTGACACTTCTTCCAGTGGGGAGGTGGGTGTAGGTTCCCTCTCCTTGAACCTGGTGGGCTTGTGATTGCTTTGACTAATAGAGTATGGTGGAAGTGACTTTAAATGTTATTCCCAGGCTCAGTACTAAATGGTCATGCAGCTTCCTCCTCTTTCTTCCTGGACACTCTCTTTTTGTATGCACCCTCAGGGACACTCCATCTCAGAGCTGTGAGAGACCCAAGCTGCATGTAGAAGTTGCATGTTGGGGCTACCATCTTCACCCCCAGCTGAGTCCAGCCTTTGAGTCCTCCCAGCCCAGGCATCAGATACATGAGTAAAGAAGCCTCCAGATGATTCCAGGTCCCAGATGTTCTGAGCGAACCCTCCCCTACCCCTTCTAGTCTTCTCAGCTGAGGCTGCAGACATTGTGGAGCAGACGCAAGCCACCTCAGCTGGGTCCTATCTGAATTACTGACCACAGAATTTACAATAAAATGGTTATTGTTGTATATCATGTTTGGTGGGAGGTTGTCCCACCTGGAACACACATCAAATTGACAAGCAAGTTCCACAATTCCACCTGGAGACATCACCTACGTTCTTCCTCTCCATCCCACCTGTGACTGCCTGGCTCAACCCTGGTCATCTCTCACCCCTGCCACCCCCCCACCTCAGCTGGATTCCCAGTGTTGGGTTCACTTTATCTTTCCTGCAGCAGCTGGAGTGACTTTGCCAAGACATAATGACATCCGACGACATTATTCCCCTGCTTCAGATGCTCCTCATTGCTCATAGAGGGAGATAAAAAGCTCTTTAACAGGATGTATGCAGCCCTTTATGGTCCGGTCCTGGCCCGCCTCTCCTGCTTTATCTCTTGTCTCTCTACATTTCAGCCCAAGCTGGTCTTTCTGTTCTCCGGGCAAACCAGGCTCTCTGCGCTCCCGGGCCTTACTTCTGCGTGTTCCTCGTACCTGTCTGTGGTTCCTATGGGATAGGGGTATGGGACATGTTCCGTGTGCCTACATGTTCCGTGTGCCTATTCAGCTCTTTTTCCATCGTCTCTGTCTGCTCCATGCCCGGACGCCGAAGCTTTTGTGCGCAGCAACAATGGGCTCCCTTGCCCTTTTGCTTTCTGAGAGTCTACTGATGGGAAACACCAGTGGGCAATTGGGGTTCAGGAGAACAGTGAAGGTGGGGTATCCATCCCATGGGTCCCTCCCTTCCAGACCCTGTGAGGTCACTGCTCCTTTCGGCCCTCTCTTACAACTGGGCTCTCTTCCTCTGGATTCTGGTAACCATTCCTCCATTCCTTCCCTGCCAGGGCCCTGGACAGACTCCACTCTTGACCCCAAGGCACTCTCTCTTGCCTGTATGTTTGCTCTCTCTTGGCAGTAGGAACTTGCCTTTGTAGCCTAGGCCCTAGCACCTTGCAAGGTATGTGGCCCTTAGCAGGTGCTGAGTTAATGTTTCTTGTATAATTGATGGTTGAACTCAGAAATAAGGGGCTCTAGGAACCACAGACAGGGACTGTTCCTTTACACTGGGCATAAAAGGAGGACATACCATAGTTTCCACATAGGAAATCATAGCTAAGAACCTACTAGGGAATCTCCAAATTAATAAGGATAATTAATTTCTTTAAACGTTCAAAAGCTCTGTTTTACTACTATTTTTCCTATATAAATCAGTCTTTTTCCTCAAAAATTTTAACTATATAAGTTTTCAAGCACACACACAAAAGTAGGAGCACACAGTACAATGAATCTCCACATGCTCAACACAGATTTGACAATGACCAAGATTCTGTCACATCTGCCTCATCTTGCTTGTGTTCTTTGTCTTGTTTTCTTTGTTATAGTATTTTATTTTTTATTTTTTTAAGATTATTTATTTACTTATTTATTTATTTGATAGAGAGAGACACAGCAAGAGAAGGAACACAAGCAGGGGGAGTGGGAGAGGGAGAAGCAGGCTTGCTGAGGAGCAGGGAGCCCGAAGCACCCGATGTAGGGCTCAATCCCAGGACCCTGGGATCATGACCTGAGCTGAAGGCAGACACTTAACCAACTGAGCCACCCAGGCTCCCCTTTGCTGCAGTATTTTAGAGCAAAGTCCAGTCATTAGGCCATCTTCCCTGTATACACTTCAGTAAGCACTAAACAATAACCAGCAGCATTTAAAAAACAATCGTTGGGATTAGGGAGGATGTTAAGTTTCACTTGGAGACAATAAACAGGTGGTGGGGATAAACGGGTATTTTTCCATTTCCTAGATGTATTAGCAGTCACATTCCTTAAGACGATATTAATATTTTTCCCATCCTATGGGGGCAAGAGTGCCCAGGGACCTTGTAAGATTTCCTGGAGATGGACGCTAAGATTTCCTGAGGAGCATAATGCCCAGTGAATGGGAGAAGACCTTCTGAGGTTGGATGAAGATAAATGGACTCATTTAAATCCATCCCATGAAAGCTGATGGGAAGAGCAAGGTCCATGGATGACCAGTAATATCTCGGTGCCACTTGGAGTTCCTGGTTGCAAATCCCTGAAATGGCTCTGAGTGCTGCGCAGGCCAAAGGGCTCACAATTACTCTCTCGAAATGACCAGTTAGCACCTGCTCTTGGTTTTTGTCCTTTTAAAGGCAAAATTATTGAGGTATAGTTTGCATACCATAAAATTCACCCCTCTTAGGTGTATAGTTATATGAATTTCAACAAACATGATATAGTCACGGGGTGCCTGGGTGGCTCAGTCGTTAAGCATCTGCCTTTGGCTCAGGTCATGATCCCAGGGTCCTGGGATCGAGCCCCGCATCGAGCCCTGCATCGAGCCCTGCATCGGGCCCCCTGCTCAGTGGGAGGCCTGCTTCTCCCTCTCCCACTCCCCCTGCTTGTGTTCCCTCTCTCGCTGTGTCTCTCTGTCAAATAGATAAAAATCTTAAAAAAAAACACAAAACAAAACATGATACAGTCATGAAACCACCACCACAATCATAGCAAAGACTGTTTTTATCACCCCAAAAAGTTTCCTCATAACTTTTCATAGTCAGTCTCTCATCCTACCCCCAGCCCAAGGCCATCACTTGTTTTCTGTTCCACTGTTTTGTCTTTTCCAGAATGTCACATAAATGATATAATACAGTACGCTGCCTTCTGTGTCTGGCACTGTGCTTTTGAGATTCATCCACATTGTTGCTGCTTGTATCAGTAGCTTGTTCTTTTTTGTCACTAAATACTAGTCCCATTGTATGGGTGAACCCCAATCTGTTTATTCACTAGATGATGGACATTTGGGTAGTTTCCACACTTTGGTGATTACAAATGAAATTGCCATAAGCATTACATAGGCTTTTTGTATGGTTAGATGCCTTCATTTTTCCTAGATAAATACCATGACTGGGATTATTGAGATATGTGGGAATTGTATATTTAACTTTATAAGAAAATATAAATGCTCCCCATCCTCACCAGTATTTGGTATTGTTGTGTTTTTTTTTTAACCCATTCTAATAGGTATGTAATAATTATCACATTATGGTTTCAATTTGCATTTCCCTGATGACTAAAATTCTGAATTTTTAATGTCTCTCTGGCCTGGACTTAGGTTGGGCGATTTGTAGAGGGGACTGGATTTTATTATTATTTTTTAATGCCAAATAAAGACATTATTCGTTTTCTTGGAGCGATTAGAAAAGCCATGAAGCCTGCCCAGGATTTCATCCAGGGCAGGGAAAACCCACCTCTGGAGTAAGGACAGAACTATCCTGTGTAGTCTACTCCTTCAGTGACAGGGCAACATCCCTGCCCCCCTGTTCCCTGTCTCCATGCCTGTCCTACCCTGCCTTCCTACCACCCTTTCACTGGAGAGATGGTGCATCCCTCACTTTTCACCTGTGGATTTCCTATTTAAGCTAAATGCCACTTTCTTTTGAAGTGTCTAGGATTGCCAGAAGCTTCCAGACATAGTATGCAAGATGATATCGTGAAAGTGCAGCGGCTTTTGGAGCCAGAGTTGGATTTGCCTTTTTGGTTTTGTTCTTTAGTAGTTGTGTGACTCTGGGCAAGTAACGTAACTGCCTTGAACTTCCGTTTCCCCTGCTGTAAAATGGGATAGTACTTACCTCAGAGGTAGATTTTTGTTGGGCTAGAGATATTGTCCTCATATCATCATCATTAACATTAATTTCCTTCTATAAAGACTTACTCAGCTGAAACACGGTTAATTCTTTCCTTGTTTCTTTCCCAAACTAATGGCTCATCAAGGGCAGGCCTTGTGACTTAAGACCCCTAGGTCCCTGTCCTTGACACAGTGTTAGTAAATACCAGTCCTGCAACACATTTGTTGAAATAGTTGGACTTAAACGGATTTTCAGGGAAGGTAGTTGGCCAGAAAGGAGTTGTGGGACCCAGAGGGACCTCCCACTCTCATCGGACCACAGGGAGCTGCTTTCCTGGAGCCTGGGGCTTGTGGCTGGAAAAAAACAGCGGGGCTGTCTGGTGATGTGGGTTTGACAGGTCAATAAAAGGCAACCAAGAAAGCAGATGCTCAGGGGGAAAAAAAAAGGAACCGGGAGGACAGGGATTGACAAGGAAGAAACTCTGAGGGAGAGGGCTGGCTGAGAAAGTGTGGGCCCAGAGTGGCGTGGGGACCAATGGTGGGGATGGGGGCGGGGAACGGGAGGCTGGGAGGGTTGCGGGCCCTGGGGGCTGAGTGGAAATGGGAGAGATGTAACGGGGACAGCACTCCGACGCAGAAGAGAGGGCGCGGAGGCACGGGGTTGGGCTGAGAAGGACGCCTGGCTTGCTGCCGTAGCGGATCCCAGGGGCAGACTCCCAGCGCCTGGAGTGGGCGGTGCCGGGCGCGGCAGGTGCGGGGGCGGAGCCACGTGAGGGCGGAGCCCAGCGGGGGCGGGGCCGACGCCTGGCCGGCAGGCGGGGTCCGCGGCTCCTCTTCTGCGAGAGCAGCGGGGGCCGCGGAGCTGGAGCTGGATCCCGAGCCGGGGCCGGGGCGGGAGTCGGGGCCGGAGCCCGGCCAGAGCGGGCTCAAGCGCTATGGGGTCGGCCGACTCTAAGCTGAATTTCCGAAAGGCGGTGATCCAGCTCACCACCAAGACGCAGGTGCGACTGGGGCCCCGGCCTCCCCACCCACCTGCCGGGCTGGGGGCTGGGCAGAGCCGGCGGCGGGGCGGGGGGGCTGCGCGAACTTGGCTCGTGAGGAGATGGGGGACCGACTGGCCTGCAAGGTGACGCTGAAGCCAGGGCCGGAGCGGGACCCGTTGTCCTGTATCCCAGGGCTTCATCCCCTAACCCTAGCCCCTCACCCCCAGCCTCCCCTCCCGGGAATATCCCTCTACCCGCAGCCGCTGCTGCCACCTTAGGCTGACGTGTGCCTACTCCCTGAGCCAGCATCGCCGCTGTCCGCCACCTGTCCCGCCGCCTCCCCCCCCCCCCCCCCCCCCGCTCCAGCCCCTCCAGCCCCGCATCTTCAGCTTCACCCCCACTCCCGCCCCCACCCACCCATCCGCCTCCTTGCTCCCCTCCCTGCCCCTCGGTGCCCGCGATTCCTGGACGCACAGACCCGGCTGATTCAATGCAAACAAAGCCGGGCCGGCGCCTACCGGGTCGGGGAAACAGCTGGTGCGCGGTGGCAGCGGCCTCGCTGGGCCCAGGTCGATGCCCACAGCCAGGGAAGGCCCAGGTCTTCCTGAGAACATGCAAAGAGTGGCGAGCAGCGCTGCAGCCTAGCAAAGGGACCTGTTCCCAGGCCCGTGGAGTCGTTTCCCAGCTGGGGACCACCACTCTATGGGGCTCCTCCTCTGAGGCCCGGCAGTGGGGATGGCTGTGTTTTCAGGTACCCTCTGTTCCCTGAGTCAGGGCTGAGAACCCTCCAGGTTGTCTTTGAATGGCTGATGTGGGGCCTGGGGGTGTCTTTCAACCAGTACACTCCCCCTGAGTTTACAAGTGGCACAGAGGCCACCTTCTTGCCCCCAACACACAGGACCCAGCTCCTTCCCTGCCTACCCCTTCTGTCCTTACCCCAGAACCAGGCTGCTCTGGCCATAGAGATGCCCAGCCCTGACTCCCCAGGTCCCCCACTTTCAAGGGAGTCAGGACCTGCTGCCATCTGGGACTTTCCTCTTACCCTTACCCCCAGGGCTCTCTCTTGCTCTTGGCAGTTAGAGTGGGATTGAGGGATCCGTCCTCCCACAGCCAGGTGATCACAGCTCCAGAGGCCAGACCTCTGGTCCTACACTCTCTCGTTCCCACAAGAGAAAGGTCAGGTGCCTGGCAAATGCCCAGGGCCTCTGGAGAGTCTAGTCCCAGCTAAGAGGCATTTGATAGAAACCAGACTTTGCTTCTTGCCACCTCCCTAATGGCTCCTGGTTAGTTCTAGTACTTGGCTTTTTTGGGATGGGGCTTCTAGGTCTGTGGGCAGCAGGTGGGCCAGCCCCTCAATGTGGGGCCACAGGGAGAGGCAGGAGGGAGGCTCCCATGTTTACCTACCTGGGGAAGGAAACACGTTGTTGGAGGAATGAACTATGGGCTGTTGGCTCAGCTGGCAGGGTCCTTTGCCAGGCCAGCAGGACGAGCTCAGTTGGGTCCCAAAGGATCTGGGTGGACTAGATTCCTACCTGCGCTGGCCCTCTCCCCAAAATACGGTGTGTCTCCAGCTTTCCCTGGCTGCAGCCCTGTTATGGAGCTGACTGAGATGGTGCTGTTCCGTTTCCCAGCTGAGGACAGGGAGTTGGCTTGGGTCAACACTGGAACCAGATACCAGGCTGGATCTCCCTCCAGAGACCACAGGGGCCCTATAGTGGGAAGGGACCTGGGCTGGCTGGAGGGAAAGACCCCAAAGCCTCCTGTCCTGTGTAGTGACCTGGCTTGGGCAGCAGAGGAGTGAAGACCAGATCCCAGATGGTCGTTCCAGACCTTGCCACTCAGTGTCTCCAAGGAGATTCAGGCGAACTGTCCACAGGGTGTCCTCCAGTCTCAGACCCTTAGAGGCTCTGCCACGAACACAGATGTTTGTTCTGGGCAGTACACAAGCCGACCCAGAACCTTTTCCTATGGCCTGGGTGTGAGCTGCCGCTGCTGGGCCTTCGCCACTGCGCCTTCCCTGCCTTCCTGCCCTGCATCCTGTTTTCTTCCTGCCCTGGGCTAGGCCTGACCCTGTCCTGAGGCTTAGTAGTTTTGGCTGTGTTACCCGGACCTTTCCTGGGGTGGGTGGGACCCTCTCTTAGATCTGCCTTTTTGGAGACTCTCTGCCATAGGCAGGGGGAGACCTGGTGGGTCCATGTGTACATGTGTGCACATGTATGTGCGTGTGAATGCTGTGGAGACACCGTCCTCCCGAACAGGTCACCCTTAGCAGGCTAGAGCACTTATGGTCCTTTGCTCCCCCTCAACCCCCAGAAAGTTCAGATGTTGCAGCTGGGCTCCCAAGCTGGTGGGGGGTCTGGCCTGAGCAGGTGCTAGCAAAGGTGGGGTAAGAATATCTGTTTTCCCACCAGGGTGGCTCAGTCCCTATGCCCTGGCAGCATGGGCCTTCCCGTCTGCGGCAAAAATACTCTTTTCAAACAAACTGGCTTGGATTTTAGAAGCTTCCTTGGGTTGTGTGGGGCCCAGCTTGGGGAACTGGGACAGGAGTTGAGGCATGTTTCTCCCCTCAGAAGCCCGAGGGGCTCCAGTGACCCCAGCCAACACCTTGGAGCATCAGGCCAGCCTGGTATAGCCAGGTGATGGGCACCAAGCTGAAGCGTCCAGGCCACAGTGGGAGCTGGAGGGCTGGGACTCAGCCTGCTTCTCGGCTGGGCTAGCTGGGGGCCTCCTAATTCTCCTTTTAAGTCTCTCCCCTCGTTTGGAATTCAGTCCCCAGGTGACACTTGCCTGATGAACTAAGCCAGAGGCCGAGTCCACTGGTGCTCAGATGAGTTTCTGCCCCTTTAAGGGGGTAATGGCTACCGGGAAAGGGGGGGAAAGTGTCAGAGACGGGGAACTTTCCGGAGGCGCTCATAGGTTTTCTAGGATGTCCTTCCCCACACCAGCCCTGGCCCCCCACACTGGCGGGTGGTGCCCCTTGACCCCAGGGACTGTCAGAGGGCTGCCTTGGTTGAGGCTAGAAAACCCTAGCCCTAGGCCCCTCCTTTGGCCTTTGTTCTTCTCCCCTAGCAACTTGCTCTACCAGTTCTGGGGCCCGAGCAGGCCCTGGTACCAGGCCTGTCCTGGGGGCCACGGCCACTTGCTGCCCTGTAGCTTGAAGGGGGGGCATTGCTTGCGGAGTGGGCGAGGTTACACCCGGACTTCGGTGACACTTTCAAACCCAGCCCTGAGTTTGTACAGCCCCACTGGTGCTCAGGCATGCCCTGTGACTGGGTTGAAGGGATCTCTAGGACGAATGACAACCTTTCCCTGAACAAATATTGGCTGAGCATCTGCCATCTGCCCCGACTGCAGGGTCAGGGAAGAAGGGCCGGTGGGCTCATGGGACCTCGAGGCAAGTGCATTGAGACCCCTGGAGTCAGGGCCAATGATGAGTGACTGAGGGTGAGGGACAGGGTTCCAAGGTGGGCGCAAACCTGTCGGTCCAGAGCTCTGGGAGAATTCTGGGAAGAAGGGGCTTCAGTGAGCAGAGTTATTATTATTTTTTAAAAGATTTTATTTATTTATTTGACAGAGAGAGAGTGAGAGAGCACAAGCTGGGGGAACGGCAGGCAGAGGGAGAGGGAGAAGTAGGCTTCCCGCTGAGCAAGGAGCCCGATGCGGGGCTCGATGCGGGGCTCGATGCCGGGACCCTGGGATCATGACCTGAGCCGAAGGCAGACGCTTAACCGACTGAGCCACCCAGGCGCCCCAGAACAGAGTTATTTTTAAACGAGATGTATATTTTTTTTTCTGATGGTCAGAGTCAAGCACACTGTATGTGGATTTGTGTGGTAGCGGGGCCTGTATCGACCCTTTCAGGGAAGGGAGGAGGCCAGGATGGTGGAGCAACTGGGGTCTCTTGCAGGAGCTGCTGTTTGGAAGAGTGCCTTGGGCACCCTGGCCTCTCAGCAGGCAACTATTCAAAAGGAAAAAATAGTAAATATGCATGCTTGCAGAAAAACATAAGTAAAAAAGTAACCATCCAGAGAGAGAATCGCTATGAGCGTTCTGTCATTTTCGTCTAGGTTTTTATATAATTTAGCAAAGAGTGTGACAATCCTGTAGTTAGTGTTATATCTTATCTTTTTCACACAGGGTTGTACCATGAGCGTTTTTCATTCATTAATAGTCTTTGGCAACATGGCCCTGGTGGTTGGTTCTATTCTACGAAAGGGCCTTAACTTTTTTTTTTTTTAAAGATTTTATTTATTTATTTGAGAGAGAAAGAGAGAATGAGAGAGAGAAAGCACACGAGAGGGGGGAGGGTCAGAGGGAGAAGCAGACTCCCTGCCGGGCAGGGAGCCCGATGCGGGTCTCGATCCCAGGACTCCAGGATCATGACCTGAGCCGAAGGCAGTCGCTTAACCAGCTGAGCCACCCAGGCACCCAAAAGGGCCTTACCTTTTTGAGTGTTTCCTGTTTGTTGGTTATTTAGGTTCATTCCAACTTCTCGCTATTATCAACGATAACACATCAGCAAACCTCCTTATATGTGCACATCTCTGATCATTTCCTTGGGAAGGATTTCTAGAAGTGGAGCTTACGATTCAGATTGGTTCCCTATGCAACTGCCCACAGGATTCAAAAGGCACAAGTGTGCTTACAGTGTGTGGCCTCCATAGGACTGGTGGGACTTTGGGATCAGAAGGGTGGGCACGCGGGGAAGAGGGCATGCCGAACACTGCATGTGACAGTGTTGTGTTGTAGGGATAGCAAATACAGGTGTGTGCGCGCCCACGGGCAGTGTGTATGTGTGCATACGTGTGCGCACACGTGTGCATGCATGTAGGTATGTTAGGTAAGATCTTGGCTGATGGTCTGGCCCAATCCTGCAGGCAGCAGGGACCCCCAAAGGTCTTTGTAGAGGGAACAGTGGCTTTGGTGCTGTGCCTTGAACATGGGCTGGAGGCGGTGTGCAGGCAGGGTTGAGGACGTAAACTTCGAGGTGGGGCCCTGGCAAGAGTGGCCTGAACAGCGACACTAGCAGTGGGTACTGGGAGGAGCGGGTGCAGACAGAGAGCCGTGGGGGTTGGCTTCTTTTCTTTAGACTTGGCATCTGTTGGGTGTGCAGGAAGAGGGTAGAAGCTGGGGTGAGGTGGGGACAGTGAGGCTGGGCTTAGGTGAAATGAGCACATATCCCCTGTCTTCTTCCTTTGGGGAGGGGCACAGTCTGGGTCTGGCCCCCAGCACTTGACCTAGCAGCATGGTCTGGGGAGGTCCCCAGGTAGGGAGGCCCAACCAGAGGAGGACGGTGAGTTACCCTGTCCCTCGGGGACTGAGTTAGGCTTTGGTTGCCGAACTCAGTGGTTGGCTGACCTCTGACATCTGTGCCAAGTGTCTCCAGCCTGCCTGTACCAGCAGGGGCTCACAATGGCTGAAGGATGTTCTCCCTCTCCCCTCCTCCCATGGGAGGGCCCCTGGGCACCAGCAGAGATGGAATAGGGGGCCATGGCTTCCCTTTTGGGGCTCCTTTGTCTATAGACTGGGCAAACTGTAGGCCTGTTGGCAAGAGATTATATAACAACTCTGGACACACCAAACCGCACCCCCCCCCCCCAGCCTGTGGAAGCCACCGATGATGCCTTTTGGGACCAGTTCTGGGCAGACACGGCCACCTCAGTGCAGGATGTCTTCGCGTTGGTACCAGCAGCAGAGATCCGGGCCGTGCGGGAGGAGTCACCCTCCAATCTGGCCACTCTGTGCTACAAGGTGAGCTTAAGGTGCTCTGCCCCTCGCTGCCACTCCCTGCCGAGCCGTTCCCCACCCTCCCGGGGAGGCTGAAGCTGGCCCAGCCCTGTGGACCCAGAGAGCAGGCCCCCACGACGTCCCCCCTGTCCAGGTCTGGGCAGTCTCGAGGTTGTACCCACGTCTCCCCACTGGCTGGGCTCTGCGGGGAGGGGATCCTGGCAGCCACTTTCTGTGAAGGCGTCCGCACATCAGCTCGTTCAGCTCACCCTGTGTGGTGGGTCCTGTTAATGTCACCGTTTAACAGATGAGGAAACAGGCTCTGACAGGTGGTCACTTAGTGAGGTCTCAGCCAGTGAGCTGTGGGCTGGGCTCTCCGGTGATGCTCTAGGCTGCTCTCTGACCCACTTCCCGTCCCCCCTGGGCTGGATGGCCCTGTCTGCCTCTCCCCCTCTGAAGCCTGGGGTGCCCATCCTGACCCTAAGCGCAAGGCCCCCATGCCCCACCCGTCTAGCGTGCCCCTCTGCCCGTCCCCACAGGCTGTGGAGAAGCTGGTGCAGGGAGCCGAGAGCGGCTGCCATTCGGAGAAGGAGAAGCAGATTGTCCTGAACTGCAGCCGGCTTCTCACCCGCGTGCTGCCCTACATCTTTGAGGACCCTGACTGGAGGGGCTTCTTCTGGTCCACAGTGCCCGGGGCAGGGCGAGCAGGGGTCTGTGGGCCTGGCTGTGGGGCCGGGTGGGAGGTGGGAGGTGATGTGGTGACAGGGAGACAACCCATTCAGGGCCCATCACGTTCCTCCAAATCTCTTGTGGGGTTTGGGAAGTGCAGGGGAAGGGGAATGGGGGTTGCTGCCGAGGCAGGGGGTCATCTCCCACACGGATGTCTGCCCCTTCTGCCGGGCAGACATGGGGGCAGGGCTGCTGGGCACTCTCCCTGCCTGCCCTTTCCCTCCCTGGTTTATCTCTAGGCAACTGGCCGAGGGCAGGACCCCAGGGAGTCCCAGCAGGGCCGAGGCTCTAGAGTTTTCGGGTCCTGGCCTGGCTCCTTCCAGTCGGGGGAGGTTTCTTCCTGGGTCCCAGCCCCACACCTCTTCCTGCCCCCTTCCGCCTTAGGAGGTTCGGGGTGGTTGGGAATCCTCCTTCCTTTTCCTTCGGTCTCTTCCTTCATCCCTCTGCCCATGGGTGCCTGCCTGGGCCCAGATCCAAACCCCTTCCAACCCCCAAGTCCTGGGGCCCCCTCTCCTCGGCCAGCGACCACTGAGGCGGCCTGTGTGCTGTATCCTGAGCAGGGAGAGGGTGATGATGAGAATGCCCGGCCCCTCGCTGAGTCCCTGCTGCTGGCCGTTGCCGACCTCCTCTTCTGTCCAGATTTCACTGTCCAGAGCCACCGAAGGAGCACTGTGGTGAGAGCCCCCCAGTCTCCCACCCCTAGGCAGGGGAGCGCTCTGGTCCTGGGCTGGGGCTGGTTGAAGTTCCCTTGGGCAGGACCCCGCCAGGGGAGGGGCTGCTCTGTAGCTGGGCAGGTCTGGGGAGGGGCCCGTGACCGACCGGCACAGCTGGAGAGGAGCCAGCTGGTGCCTGGCCCTGCCCCCTGTATCCGGGCGTCTGGGCACAAGCACCCATTGTCCTCGCCTGGGCAGTGGATGGGCGTGTGGGGCTTGGACACAGGAAGTCTGGCCTGCTCACTTCCTGTGGGCCCATGGACTCGACCTTTAGTGTTCTCTGCCCCCCCATCCCCAAGCACCACCAGGTGCACCCAATTCCATTCCCCTCCCTCCCTATCTCTCTCTCCTTGCCTCAAGCTGGACTGAGCAAGTAAAAAAAACCAGAGAAGAAAAATTAGCTTTCAAGAGGTTGAGAACATTAATTTCTTCCCTTGTGCATTATCACCTGGGGCATTTTGAGGGTCTGTCTTTAGGAGAATATGAGGGTTTCTGCTCCCAGGGACAACAGTGGGGGGCTTGGGTTGGCCACCCCAAGCCTGACCACTCCCAAACCATGTCCCCAGGACTCGGCGGAGGACGTCCACTCCCTGGACAGCTGTGAATACATCTGGGAGGCTGGCGTGGGCTTTGCTCACTCCCCCCAGCCCAACTACATCCATGACGTGAACCGGTGAGTTTTGCTTAGACCCAGAGCCCACAGTGTAGCTGGACTCCAGGCCTGCCCCCCACTCCCCAGCTCAGAGAGGGAACCGTGCGTGGGGTCTTTCAAGGAGACCCTGTCCACTTGTGACCCCACAGCAGCCTGAGAGGGATAAAATGGGGTCATTTCTTTTCATGGGCTTGAGCTGGGGCGGGGCGGGGCAGGGTGGACATGCCCTCCTAGAGAAGAATGGAGATCTTCAGGTACTGAACCCCCTGCCATAACCCGCCCCCCCAAGGATGGAGCTGTTGAAGCTGCTGCTGACGTGCTTCTCTGAGGCCATGTACCTGCCCCCAGCTCCGGACGGTGGTGGCACCAACCCGTGGGTGCAGTTCTTCTGTTCCACAGAGAACAGGTGAGGGGCCCTTGGCCGGCCTTTCCATTCTCCTCCTTTCCCCGGGCAGCCCCGAGCAGAGGCGGCGACCCAGCCTGGAGTCTTAGTTGAGGGTAGGTGCTTCCCCCTGGTGGCGATGACTTGTAACTTAACAGCCGCACATTTCGCCCGCTCGATCCAATGTCCCACTGGGGGGCCTTGGTGCCTGGGTCCTGGGTCCTCCATCCAGAGCTGTGCTGTCCAGTAGAAATATAATGCCAACCACAATGCTGATGTCAACATAAGTTGAACATTTCTAGTGGTGACGTGAAAAAAGTAAAAAAAAAAACAAAAACGGGTGAAATCAATTTTAATATTTCGTTTAACCCAATATACACCTAATAGTAGTATTTAACATGTATTTGAGATGCAACATTACTGAGATGTTTTACATTCCCTTTTCAGGCAAAGTGTTCAAAATCTGGTTGTGTAGTTTACAGTCACAACACCTCTCAATTCAGACCAGCCACGTTTTAAGCCCTCAGCCACTACAAGTGGCTTGTATGGGGTAGTGCAGTATAGAGAGTGACTGGGGAGAGGGCATAATGAACACCCTGAAGGGTGGGGAAGCCTGGCCCACACGGGGGTGCTCCTGGGCCGTGGGGGTGTCCCATGGGGGGACTGAGGGCGTAAAGCAGCTACGGGAGCTCCAGCTGCGCCCAAGGCTGTGCAAGAAGCACCGGAGAGCGCCCCTGAGGGTCATGGCTCACCTTCTTCCTTCCAGACTCTCATTCCCACATGGCATGCCTTATCCTTCAGGGTTTGCTGGCCTTCTGCCCAACTTTTTTCTTCCTCCCCCAGAAGAGAAGGCAAGCCAGGTGACCCCCTCCGCCCGCCACAGTCCAAAGCTGGCCAGAGACTTTTGTTTTGTTCTCGCCAGCATTATCGGGCAAGTGGCCATGCTTTGCCACTCACGTAACCTCCCTGGGTCTCAGTTTCCTTGCCTGTCAGATGAGGAGCTTGAACCCTGACGTCTTACAGATCTCTGAATGGTGTCAGTCTGTGGCCTGGGAACTGGGTGACCGAGCACGTGCTCTGCTCCCTGAGGGGAAGCCCACTTCCCTGGGGTACTCCAACTCCTGCTTTGAAGCCCCGAGGGAGGGCACCTGCCCCTCAGATCTGAGGGACATGTCGTTAGATTGTGCAGCACCACGAATGGACCCTAATGTAAATTATGGGCTTTGAGGTGGGTCCGTGTAGGTCTGTTGATGATAACACATGAGCCACTCCGCTGTGGGATGTCAGTAGCGGGGGAGGCTGTGCATGGGTGGGGGCGGAGGGGCACGGGGGAATCTCTCTGTTCCTTCCTCGTGGTTTTGCTATGAACCTAAAACTGCACTAAACATAGTCTTAATTTTTTTAATAGGCTTTAGCTGTTGGGGGAAAATCTAAGGGGTGTGGACATGATTTCCCACATAACTGGCCGCCCCACTCTTGGCATAAATTCCTCTGCCCTTGGCCCGGGCCCCGGATGCAGGTCAGGACAAGGAGAGGTCTCTTTCCCTCAGGAAGGGCTGAGCCTGGTTCCGCTCTCTGGCTCCCAGCCTGGGGCTAGCGCTGAAACACTTGTCGAGTGAAGGGGTGGCTCGATGGACCCTGCCATGTGGCCACCTGGGGGGTGGACGGAGGCTGGCCGGGTGGTCTCCACAGCCTTGTTCTTCTTCTACCGCAGACACGCCCTCCCCCTGTTTACCTCCCTCCTCAACACCGTGTGTGCCTATGACCCTGTGGGCTACGGGATCCCCTACAACCACCTGCTCTTCTCCGACTATCGGGAGCCCCTGGTGGAGGAGGCTGCCCAGGTGCTCATTGTCACCTTGGACCATGACAGTGCCACCAGCACCAGCCCCACAGTGGACGGCACCACCACAGGCACTGCCATGGACGACACGGACGTAAGGATGGGAGTGGCGGGGAGGGCAGCTGGCCCTGCCAGGCTCTGGGCACTCTCTTTAGCAGAGCTGGGCAAGGGATACCCAGTGGGCACCTCATGGTGAGCCTGGGGATGTCTGAGGGGGCTCTGCTGCCACGACCTAGGCCCAAGGTAGGGGCAAGGGGTGGAGCCACCTGCTTATCCCAGGCTCCACTCTCGGCAGCCTCCAGGACCCGAGAACCTGTTTGTGAACTACCTGTCCCGCATCCATCGTGAGGAGGTGAGTGGAACACTGTTTTTGCTCCAGTGGATTTTCAATGCCCACCCACCACAATGGTTATGGCCTTGCAGGGGGGTGAGGGGATCGAGATGAGATGGGGTAAAGGGGAGTCCTGACCCCTCCAGGAAGGAACCATGGTCCCCGTGGACTTGGCCACCCCAAGTGAAATAATGATGGCAGGACTTCGAGGGTTTTGAGATGCAGAAAAGGGCTGATGGCCTCACCTGGGTAGGGATAACTGGGCAGTCTTCCAGGAGGAGGTGGCTCTGATATCAGGTTTTGGAGGGGGGAAGGACAGTGGACTTAAAGGCCAGGCAGACCTGAGGTTGTGTGTCTTGTGACCTTGGGGGAGGTTCTTGGGCTCCCAGAGCTCTGACTTCTGCTGCTGTAACGTGGGGACAGTAAGTGCTTCCTCGCCTTCTTGGGAGGATTACTTGTAGCAGGTACTTAGTAAGTGACAGCTCTTTGAGAATAGTAGAGTGCATCTCTGGTGTGACAGGGTGATGGGGAGGGGCAGGGGGATGCCAACCGTCCACACGGAGTCCAGATGGGCAGGGGCCGGTTCAGGGTGTGGGTGTGGGGGGTCGCTAGGAGCAGCCTTGCTCAGGGAGCGGGGAACCTGTGGCTGGGGAAGGGGCAGGGGTTCTCTCCAGACCTGCCCTGGACTCAGCTTCCTGAGGGGCCTGCCTCAGGACAGCTGTTGATGACAGAATCTGGGCCTTTCAGGCTCTAGAGGTGGGACCAGGCTCTGGGGGAGAGAGGAGGCATTTGTGAGGGAGCTGGACTGGACAGATCCCTGCTGTCTCCCACTCAGGACTTCCAGTTCATCCTCAAGGGCATAGCCCGGCTGCTCTCCAACCCCCTGCTCCAGACCTACCTGCCCAACTCCACCAAGAAGATCCAGTTCCACCAGGAGCTGCTGGTCCTCTTCTGGAAGCTCTGTGACTTCAATAAGGTGGGCTGGCCTCAGGCCCAGCCTGGCAGGCAGTGGCGTGCCCTGAGGTGGGGAGCGGCTACTCTGGATAGCCTAGGGATGGGGACAGCATCTGGGGAGACTCCGGGATGGGGAGAGGGTGGGGCAGAGGTGTCTCCGCTCTGACCCTGCCCACCTGTTCATTCCCTCCCTCCAGAAATTCCTCTTCTTCGTGCTCAAGAGCAGTGATGTGCTGGACATCCTGGTCCCCATCCTCTACTTCCTCAATGATGCCCGAGCGGATCATTGTAAGGCTGGGGTGGGCGTAAGATCCTGGGGGCTTCCTTGTAGAGGGGCGGGTCCCCAGGGGCTCAGGCTCAGGTCTCTGACCTCCCAGGAAGGGCTTCTTCCAGTGCTTCTGAGATGGGTCCCTGCCCTGCACTCCTTCCTCCCGTGCCTACCCCGTGTGGTGACTTCTCCCGTACCCCATGCTGCAGCTCGGGTGGGCCTGATGCACATTGGAGTCTTCATCCTGTTGCTTCTGAGCGGGGAGCGGAACTTTGGGGTGCGGCTGAACAAGCCCTACTCGGTGCGCGTGCCCATGGACATCCCGGTCTTCACCGGTACCCACGCAGACCTGCTCATTGTGGTGAGGGGGCTCCCTCATCCAGGACATGGGGGCATGGTGGACGTCCTTTTGGCTGAGTCTGGAGGTGGAGGGGACCCCATGGCCACCCCTCTGCCTCCCGGCACAGGTATTCCACAAGATCATCACCAGCGGTCACCAGCGGCTGCAGCCCCTCTTCGATTGCCTGCTCACCATCGTGGTCAACGGTAGGGGTGCTGGGAGCCCGCCTTCCCCGTGCTCACCACCAGGTGGCGCCAGGCCACAGGCTGATAGGCCGCGCCTCCCTGGTTCAAACCTGCCCAGTCCAATAGCAACATGATGGCAGCCACATATGTACTGGTCAATTTTTGAGGCATATTAAGGAAGGAAGGAAGGAAGAAGGGTAGGAGGGAAGGAAGGAAGGAAGAGAAAGGGAAAGAGGTGACAGTAATTTTATGATACATTTTCTGTAATCCACACTATCCAAAATACCATCATATCAACATATAACCCCCCTTTAAAAATTATTTGGGTATTTTACATTCTTTTTCACACCCAGACTTCAAAATCTTGTGTTTCACACATGCAGCACATCTCAGTTAGAACTAGCTATGTTTCAAGCGTTGGATGGCCACAGGTGGCTCGTGGCTACTGCATTGGACAGCGTGGGTTTGGATGGCATGGTCTCAGGGTGCCAGGAGGTGCCCTACCCTCCAGCGAGGACTGGGGACAGCTGCCTCCGAGGGGAGGGGCTCATGCTGGCTGGCGTGCTGGGCCCAGCAAAGCGGGTGGCCGTGGGCTGAGGCAGGATGACTTCAGCATGGCCATCTTTTGGAGAGGACAGCCCTGGGTGGGAGTGGTTCGGACTCCAGAGTTGGTGGGACAGAGCTCTAGCTGCGCTGTGAGCTCTGGGGCCAGAACCCTGCCTTCCCTTCCTGGTTTCCTTGCTGGGTCCGACTCACACATTTTAACTGAGCACTGGTTAAGTGTAGCTGGCTCTGAGAATGCATTTTTGAGCAGGAAAGCTGCTGTCTCTGCCCCAGCCTGGGCAGGGAGGGAGACGTGAGACAAGGAAGCGCACGGATCCCTTTGAGACTTCAGGCCGTCCACACATGTCTCATCTCGGGTTCCCTCTCTCAGGCTCTGCCAAAAAATAAGTTTCTGACTATGTGTGGAGTATTGTGATCCCAGTTTGATATTCCAGAAAGACTTAAAGATCCGGAGTTTGTCTCCCTGCCCAGTCATTTTTTTTTAAAGATTTATTTATTTATTTGAGAGAGTGAGAATGAGAGAGAGAGAGAGAGAGTACCTGAGAGGGGGGAGGGTTAGGGGGAGAAGCAGACTCCCCGCTGAGCGGGGAGCCCGATGCGGGACTCGATCCCGGGACTCCAGGATCATGACCTGAGCCAAACCTGCCCAGTCATTTTATAACTGGGAACTCTGGGCAAGTTTATAAACCTGTCTGAGTCTCAGTTTCCTAGTCTTTGAAATGGGGCTGGTTCCCTCTGCACCCGGCCCCCCCTTTCAGAAGTGTGGGGAGGAGTGGGCAAGATGCTGTGTGTGAGTAGCTCAGTAAACGGTTCGGCTGTCCACATGGTAGAGGGACAAGGGTGGGGCCCACATGGCCTCGTTGAGCTCTGCAGAGCATGGCCCGTGTGGCCTCAGCCTCTGAGGGTTTGGTGTTCTGGGCTTTGTGGGGGATGTTACAAGCACGGGGCAGGGAGGGTTTGGCAGCGGGAGCATGGTGTCCTGCACAAGTCGAGGGTGTGCAGGGATGGCTGGGTGGGTGGGGGGGGGGTGCCCAGGAGTGAGCTGGCTCCTCCCCTGCAGTGTCCCCCTACCTCAAGAGCTTATCCATGGTGGCTGCCAATAAGCTGCTGCACCTGCTGGAGGCCTTCTCCACCACCTGGTTCCTCTTCTCTGCTGCCCAGAACCACCACCTGGTCTTCTTCCTCCTGGAGGCCTTCAACAACATCATCCAGTACCAGTTCGATGGTGAGGTGGCAGCCCGAGCCCTGGTCTGGCCTCAGGGGCGGGAATCAGGACGGGTCGTGTGCAAGGACACCTTCCCGTCCGTCTAAGGAGGGCAGAACCCTCTGCATTGCCCCCCACAACCCCGTTTGTTCAACATGTATTTATTGAGCATCTGCTACATAGCCAAGCCAGTGCTGGGTGCAGGGGATGCAGGGGAGAACAAAGCGGAATGCTCCTTGCCCCGTGCAGCTCGCACCTGGGGATTAAGACACAGAGAGAGGCTTTAAACGGATGGTCACCCAGACAGACAAGTCACCTTAAATCTGATGAAAGGGAAGCTCAGAGAGGTAGGACCCTGATGGGTGTTGTCAATGCCACCCTGCCCGGTGTAGTGAGGGTCTTGCCACTTGGTAACTCCGTGACTATGGGCACATAACCTCTCTGAGCGTTAGTGTTTTCGGCTGGAAGATAGTTATACCAACAGTGGTGGAGTCCTTACGTCTGAGGGTGTTGGGAGGATTAAGTAATCGCCCCCAAAAAGCATTTAGCACAGTGTCTGGTGACTTAGATATTAGCAGTTACTATTATTTCCAAAATAAATAATATTTCCACTGATCTGTGAGGGATGAATGGAGGTGGGGTGGGGCAGAGAAAGCATTGTATGGTGGCGGGGGTGCAACATATGCAAAGGCCCTGGGGGGAGATGTTGAACTGGGAGCAGGACAGTGTGGCGAGAGGCAGGACCAGATTGCTGGATGGGGCCTTGAGGGCCCAGAGCCGAGGGAAGTCAGCGCGGGGCACGGGCCATGTCGTCTGTCCTCCCTGGTGGCCTGGCTCAGGGACACAGTCAAAGTAAAGAAAAGCTGGCTTGGTGTGGACTCTGACATGCTGGGCCTGCCCCACTTTGCCAGTGTTGCCCCTTAGTGGGCTGGGTTGCGAGGGGGTCTGGAAGGTACTGGGGAGCGGCACCGGGGGCGCTCGGCCCAGAGGCTTCTCTCCAGCAATGTAACGCCCTGGTGTAACCATAGCTGCACATGCCGCCAGGTGCCGCCCTTCTCTAGCCTTCTCTCTTGGGTGCCCTGTACCATCTCCTACCCCTGGGGTTAGACACCCTCCTGTCCTCTAAACTCCCCCTCCCAGAAACCTGCCCAGGTGGAGAAAGAGGCAAGGGGGCCTCCCTGACGTGTGGCATGCTCCCTCCCTACAGGCAACTCCAACCTGGTCTACGCCATCATCCGAAAACGCAGCGTCTTCCACCAGCTGGCCAACCTGCCCACCGACCCCCCTGCTATCCACAAGGCCTTGCAAAGGCGTCGGCGGGCACCTGAGCCCTTGTCCCGAACTGGCTCACAGGAGGGCGCCTCTATGGAGGGCTCCCACCCTGCTGCCCCCGCTGAGCCTGGCACTCTCAAGACCAGCCTGGTGGCCACCCCAGGTCTGGCCTGGCAAGTGGCAGGGGCGGGTGTGGGTGCCAGCATGGTTCGGGGATGGGCAGGGTCTCTGGGATGTTATCCCATCTCTGGCAGAGAGCATGGGCTGAGTTGGGAAGCTGAGGGGATGGGGAGGGGGTATTGGGAGGCCCAGAAAGGTTAGCTTGGTGCTGGGTAGGGGCAGGATTGGGGGGATCAGGCATAGCATGCTGAAGTGGGTGGAGGGAAGAGGGGGCCCTCGTGGGGTCCAGTGCAGATGCTTTCTCAGAGGGGCCCTTTGGCAGGTGTCCTCACACCCACCCACCCCCACTCCCAGGCATTGACAAGCTGACAGAGAAGTCCCAGGTGTCAGAGGATGGCACCTTGCGATCCCTGGAGCCCACGTCCCAGCAGAGCTCAGCAGATAGCAGCCCGGCCACGGAGGTGGGCGATGGGGACTCCTGCAGTGGGGTGATGTTGGGACTTCCCTTTCTCCCTGGCCTCTGTGGTTGGGCTGGGCCAGCACAGCTAGGGTCACCTGCAGCAGAGGGCAGGAACCCTGTGCCCAGGACATCCAGGGGGCTGCTTTCACAGACCTCTCCCTTGTTTACTAGTTCCAGGCTTAAGCCCTTGGCCTTCAGACTCCTCATCCATCAGCCTTATCTCAGCTGAGCTGGCCTTTACCCGACCAGCCCAGTCAGCCCCTGGCCCTAAACCTGTCATCGGGCTGGGCTGTGTTGGGCAGGGCCTGGGGCCCAGGGCAAAGGGTGCTGGGCCGGGCTGTCCCCTCTGTTGGGAGTGAGCCCCCCACCAACATGAGCCAGGAGAGAGGCCTCATTGCCTCCTGGATTCCAGACTATGGGAGGGACTGGGAAGAAGGGCTGCTCCTCTGCCCTCCACCCCCACTCTGTGCCCACTCCTTCCACCCCTCACTCCCATCCCTTCTCTGGGACCAGGAGCCCGACCAGGCGTGGCGGGAGCAGCGGCGACTGTCCAGCGTGTCAGCCAGTGGGCAGTGGAACCCAACGTCGGAATGGGTGAGGGTTTGGGCAGATGGCTCTGAGTGGGTGCAGACAGGGGCGCCTGGCGTAGGAACAGCTCAGTTAAGGCTTGGATGGGAATGTGTCCAAATCCAAAAACCAGCCTGGGAACCAGGCTCTGGGTCACTCCTTCCGGCTGGGTGACCTTGGCCGCTCTGGGCCGGTGGCTTCCCCTGTCTACACTGTCCCAGAGTTCTGCTGCAGGGTTGAGCTTCAGCCACCCCACAGTGCTAGCTTTCTTACTAAGCTTTTCTTTCCAGCTTCTTTCCCCAAGTCGCTTGTCCACTCCCTTCTGTGTGTCTTGTGATCACTACTGATTGCACTTCCCTTGGGATAAACATCCTACTTGATCAAGCCATTGTGAGGCTCCAAGGGAATAGTTTTTGGCGCGTAGTGTATGCTCAGCGAGAGGCTTTTACCATGAATAACAGTTACTGTTCGTGGGCACTGCCCTGTGCCAGGCCCTTGCTGTGGTGAGCGGGGACACTTCCTGCCTTGGGAAGCCTGTGGTTCTGGGTCAGGGGTCAGGCCTATCCTATTGCCCGTGGGGGCTGCTTTCCCAGCCCCAGGAACCCCGGTCTCTCCCTCAGGTTCTCTCTTGGAAGTCAAAGCTGCCGCTGCAGACCATCATGAGGCTGCTCCAAGTGCTGGTTCCCCAGGTGGAAAAGATCTGCATTGACAAGTGAGCCCGGGGGTGGGGGGATGGAGGTGGCGGGCAGGAGTGGCAGGTGGGCTCTGAGGCGGGGCAAGCCCTGGCTTGGGTGGGATGTGGCTGGGAGCATGGGGCCCATGCTCCCCTTGACTTTCAGAGTGGATTTTCCCATGTGAGCACATGGGAAACCACCCCCTCTTCCTGGCAGGGGCCTGACAGATGAGTCAGAGATCCTGAGGTTCCTGCAGCATGGCACCCTGGTGGGGCTGCTCCCTGTGCCCCACCCCATCCTGATCCGCAAGTACCAGGCCAACTCGGGCACGGCGATGTGGTTCCGCACCTACATGTGGGGGGTCATCTATCTGAGGTGGGTGTGGCGTTCCCCTGAGGGTTTGCCCAGGGGGGCCTCAGCTCTGGGTCCCACCGTGGTAGTGGGGTTCATGTCAACATCGTCAGCCAGGATGGTCTTGTCTAGAGGGTAGACACCCACTGCTTGGGGTGGGACATCAGGGTGGAAGGGGTTTGGGTTGGATAACCTTCTAGCTCCTCCCCAGTCTTTTCTGCAAGGTCTCCCAGCACTCCCATGACAGCCCACTCCCTCCACAGGAATGTGGACCCACCTGTCTGGTACGACACGGATGTGAAGCTGTTTGAGATCCAGCGGGTGTGAGGATGGAAGCCTACTGGGGGATGGGACCGGGAAGGGTGGGGGTCCTGGTCCCCTGATGCTCCCCTGACCCACTGCTCTAGGCTTTAAATTACCACAACCAACCGGGGCTGGCAGAGGGGCTGAGTCCTGGGTGGCAGGCCCTAAAGGCCCCTGGTGGCTGGGATGATGGGGCCAGGTACTGATCACCCCCCCTGAGGGCTGGACTCACAGGAGCCTCCCGTCTCCAGCACTGCAGGCCCTGGCCAGAGCCCCCACCTCACTCTGGCTCTCCCTCAAGACCCGTTTCTCTGCTGCCTATCATCCCCAGAGGACACCAGGTCACTGAGCCCTCATGCCTTGCCCAACAAGGGAGCTGTGGGCTGTCCCTTGAGGCACCTGGGCAGGGGCGGGGCGGGGGGGGGCCTTCCATGCCTCCTAGCCTGAAACCACCTCGTCCAGGCCCAGCTTGCTGCCAGGGCCCGAAGGAGGAAGGGGGGTGGCCAGGCTGCTTGAGAAGGAGACTGGGGGGCTGGTAGACTGCAGAAGCCAGACTGGGAGACCTCATGCATTTTAGGGGTTTGGGGCCGGGTGTTGAGGGTCTCCTGCTGTGTTCTTCCTGGTCAATGGATATAGCCTGACTCCCTGTTATCCAGTATTGGGGAGGGGTAAGAAGAGTGGGGAGGGAGCTGTCCAATCCTCGCTGCCTGGATGACTGGGGGCCAGAGGGGGCAGGGGGCCCCCCTCCATCCTCCAGCTCTGGCCTCTGGGTCTCCCTCACCCTACCTGTGTCCTTACAATCTTTGCTCTGTACAATCAGCCTCTTTACACAATAAACCACCCTCTCCACGTCCTGGCTCTTTTGTGCTTGGAGGGGAGGGGCTGGGGTCATGGCTCTTGTCTTCAGGGGAGCTGGGGCCTCTGCTTCCCAGAATCAGTCCTCAGAGGGCCCTCAGCATTGGCCCAGGAACCAGCACTTGTCATTTTCTTGGGTGGGAAAATGGAGGATTGTACTCTCTCACCCAGGGTGTGGCCCCCTGGGCTATGGCCATCCAGAGAAAGAGCCCATGCAGGAGAGGAGAGAGGCTGGCCTCCCAGCCTTCTAGAAGGCCCCTGAGGGGGCTCTGCTGGCCCCAGGAAGCCACCGAAACAGTACTGGGGGTCCCTGGGGCTTGCCAGTGCCCAGCTTCATGGGGAGGGGCCCAGAGGCATGCGAAGACTGGGCTGCCCCGCCTGAGCCGCACCCGGGTCCTCACCCGGGGCACAGCCCACTGTTTGCACTGGGCTCAGGGAGATGGATGGGCTGTCAGTCCCTGCCCTCTCTACCCGATAGCTCCAAGGGTACAGCAGGCATGGAGACTAGACAGCCAGAGGCTGCAGTCCCTGTGCTAAGCCAGCTGCAGAAAGTCACCTGGGGCTCTGTTCCAGAGAGAATCGTGCTAGTGAGGGGTGGGGGCGTGTGAGAGCCCCAGCCCCTCTCCTCACCTCCTCCCATGAATCAGACAAGGGAAGAACTGTTTTAGACCCCTCCTGGCTCAGAAACAGACTGTCCCAGCCCTCACCAGGAGGACTGTCCCTTCCCACCATACTTGGAGTGACAGCTCTGTCCCTGGGAACAAATGTCACGAAGCCTGAATGTAATCGATCAAACAAACAGGGTTTATGGCAGCAGGAGAGAGCTGTTGAACCCTGCCTGGTAGCTAATTAATGAGCTCATTAGGAGACAGAGTACGTGGGGAGGGAGGGCCAGGGCTGCCTTCGGGGCTGCAAGCTTCTGGGATGTCCTGGGCTGAGCTCTGACCAAGTGCCCTCCCACAGAAGGAGGCAGACCCCTGAGGCCGGCCGGGCTGGTGGCAGCACCCCTCCTCGACTCAGGCTTCCCGGGGTGTACCCTGGGCTGTACTGATTGTGGTGGTGAGCAGGGGCAGGCACGTCCCAGGCATGGGCATCAGAAGCTCAGTGTCCAGGCCCTGCCCTTGGTCTTGGGTTGCAGACGCTGCCCCCCACCTCAGTGAGGATCTGGGGAGGGGGAGGCTACGGGAAACCCAGTCTGGTCTAGGCGCCCCTGCTCAGAGGCTCTGGGCTACCTTCTCCCCAGCCTTGGCATTTTGGAGTTCTGCTGGGGGTTGGTCTTTGGGCAGCCTCAGGCTTCCAAGTAGACCTCCACCAGCCCCCCCACGGAGTGCATGCGGTAGAAAACCCCCAGAGGCAGGCCGAAGTTGACGATGGTGAACCACGTCCGGTAGCCATAGAAGTCCTGTTCCAGCCCGTTCTCAAACTCCGGGTGTATGCCAAATGCGGGCATCATCCACAGCTGGGGAGGAGAGGAGGGGAATGAGTGGGGGAGAGGGCTCTCCGTACCCCGGGGGACTCCTCTCGGAGGGGGGGGGCAGACCCTCACCCTAATCTCCCCTCAGCCCTGGGCTTTCAAAGCCAGCTGCCCCCACCACCCCCCAGCTACATTCCCCCCCACCCCATATCACAGCCACCTCACCAGCTTGCCAGCCTGAACTCCAGGTGGACCATGAGGCTCTACTGCCACCACCCATGGCCCAGCCCGCTCTATCAAGCTGGGTTCCCCTCTGCCCTGACCTCAACCACCTTCTTGACTCTCTCTGCTCCCTCCGCCGGGCCCTGTCTTCTGTCCAAATTCTGCCGCTTTCTCAAGACCCAGACTCAACCTTCATGAGACCTTCCTTGGCCCCTTGGGCCCGCACTGCCTTTTCTGAGCTCCTACTGCACTTTCGGGCCAGGTTATGGCATGTGGTCCGCCTGTGGCGGGGGCTTCACCACTTGAGGTGTTTCCAGTGCGACGCACCTGGGTTGTGGTGTTCAAACACGCCCTCAGACCGCCCTAGTTGTCCTGGCACTGCCGCTGACGGGCTGTGGGACCACCTAAGCCTCAGTTTCCCCATCTGCCAAACAGAGGCAGTGATGGCACCTAACGGGCACTGCTGCACGGGGTTAGCGTGCCGAATCAGTGAGCTGCTGAGGGACAGCATGGAGAGGCGGACGTGTGACCTCAGCTGCCACACACCCAGCAGTCATCGTCAACTCCTCCCGCTAGAGAGTTTTTAGAAAACCAGGCACTTAATGATCTCTTCCTTCGGCCAAATTCAGTGGATGATCAATTATTTGGTGTCCCCGGTGTCTCTCCAACTAGAGAGTGAACTTGCTGAGGGTGGAAGTCTTACATGTTTGGCACATGCACTCACGCCAGGCACCTTGCAGGATGCTGGGGGGACACTGCTCTCAAGCAGCATGGGGCTAGTTGGAAAGAGGCAGTTGTCCTTGACAATACAAGGGACAGGTCATTTGCCCTTGGGATGGTCAACGCTCCATGAATGCGCCTGGCCAGCCCCGCCCCCACGCCCCGCCCCCAGCTCCTCTCCACTCACCGTGATGTTGCAGAGGATGAGGAAGAGCGAGATCTCCTTGAGTGCCCGCCTCTTCCAGTTGAGGTGGCTGTAGGAGTGGATGTAGGCCAGCGAGGCCCGCCGCAGGTCCTGGCCCAGCTCCAGCAGGGAGCCCCGGCGGGGTGGCTCAGCCTCCGGCTTCCCGGCCAGGCCCTCGGGCGCCGTCTCCCAGAGCGGACGCCGGTGCAGGCCCTCGATGATGAAGAGGTTCTGAACGATGTGCTGCAGGATAAGCAGCAGCGAGTAGGCCAGGATGAGGCGGTCGAGCAGCTCATGGGGGCGAGTGGCCACTATGGCCACGATGGAAAAGTAGGCGATGCCCATCTGGCCCAGCGCGGCGCCCATCAGCAGCACCACGTCCAGGCTGCGGGTGGGGTTCTTGAGCGTGTCCAGCTCTCGTTCCTCCAGCCCGTGGATGGCCGTGCCCGCCAGGCCTGCCAGGCTCATGGTGGGCAGCACGGCTATGTAGAAGGCATAGTAGAGGGTGAAGTACTGGCGTGCGATGGTGGGGCCACTGGCTTCGATCTGGAAGAGCACGAAGACACACACGCCTGCCACCAGTACCAGCAGGCCCAGCAGTGGCCCAAAGATGGCCCCGTGCAGGTGGAAGGGAGGGGTGTCAGGGTGGGCGCCTGTGTGGGGTGCCAGGCGGCGGCCCACGTTCTTCCACATGACAAAGAGCACAGCGCAGCAGATGAGGCAGTACTCGGTGCTGAAGGGGTAGAGCATCAGGTAGCCCTTCTGGAAGACCTCGCACACCGTGGCATTGAGACAGAGGCAGGTGTTGGTGTCATTGCCTGGCAGGGGCAGGGCGGGAAGGGATCGTCACTCAGGTGGGCCTTGCTCGGGGGAAACCAGCTGCACAAATCAGTCCCATACCCCTGGAGTATGCCAGAGGTGGAAAGGACCCAGCCGCCCATTTTTCCAGACATGGAAACTGAGGCCCAGAGACAGAAAATCAGAAATCACAGGATGGTCATTTCTTTGCAAAAGGATTCCAGGCTTCAGGCATCAAGCTTTCCTAAAGCATTCAACACATGGTGTCTCTTCGAGGCCGAATGTCACCTCTACGGATCACTGGTCAGGCACAAGGGAGAATCTACAACTTTATAACCTGAATGCACAGCAGCATGCACTGTGGGGTAATCAGACACCTAGCCTCGCCATCAGGTGCCTTGCAAAGCACGCAGCATCACCTGTGGAACGCTGGTGCCCAGAGTGTTTAACCTGAATCAAGACTTTGGTCCGTACTTGCAGTTTGCAGGCAAAGCAGGGAAGAGGAGCACAAGTCAAATGCCACCACTAGGCAGCCATCTGACAAACCTCAATGCCATTAGGAAAACAGAGACTTAAGGGATAGAACAACCGAACGTATTGCGTGTTTGAACACACCATCGTAGAAGACATTTCATACGCTGGTTGGAGAAAGTTGAATATAGATCGTTGGAGAAGATGGGGATGATGTTGAGGAATTCTGTTAGAAATTATAAGAGCATTGTGGTAGTGTAAGGAAATATACTTATTTTAAAGGGATATGCACTAAAATGTTTTGAGATGAAATGCTGTGATCTCCGTAATGTAATTCAGCAAAAAATTGAAATAAATATGGCAAAATGTTAATAATTATTACATCTAGGTGATAGGTATATCCCATTCTTTTACTCATCTGTATGTTCAAATTTTTTTAATAATAAAAGAATCATGACGTCACTTGCCAAAAAAATTCTCTTTGCACGGCTCTTCTGAAAAATGTGTCTGAGTGTAAAGAATGTCCACAGTACACAGGCGGGTCGTGACTTTGGCATGTGGGTGTGTAAATGCATGAATGTGCTGGGAAAGCTTGGCTGTACACAGGTCAGGATGGTGATGCCACCTGGGGGGGTGCTTTATACGTGCAGGTATGGCTGTGTCCCACATGTAGGTTTATGAGATACAGCCTCTAAGGGCAGAATGGACAGGTAGGGGATTGGGCACATGGAACTCTCTGAGTTCTTTCTGCCCCGAAATCTTCTGTCCCTCCTGATATGTCCAGGTATCTGCAATTGTGTTCAGAAGACAATCCTTTCAGTCCTGAAGCCTTTTTAGTTTCTTGCAAGTAAAATGCAAATACTAGGGGTGGGGTGCACAGCTGGACTTACCTGTGAATAGCTCAGCCAGGATTAGTGGCTATTTTGCTGTCAGCGAGGCGGATGCCTGGAGCAGGGCTGTAGGGTGCTAGCACCCGATGGGACAGGCACAGAATGAGGGCAGGATGTCTACCAGTGTTTAGTTGTCATCTGGCCTCCAGAGTTTGCTCCCGCTTTGGGAGGGAGTGTAGCGTGTGTGTGCGCGTGTACGTGTGTGTGTGTGTGTGTGTGTGTGTGTGCATTTGGGGCTGGGGGATCATGTCTCCTCCGTACCTGAGAAGTTTTCCATGAGGGCGTTGAGCTCAGCCTCGATCTCGCGGTGCATGGAGTCATTGGTGACAGCCAGAACCCACAGCAGCAGGTCTGTGGCCAGGGTCAGCATTAGGCCACACCTGGAGGAGGTGCCACACTCTCTGCCCACACAGCCTGGCCGGGTCCCCAGGTGCCCCGCCCTCATCACCACTGCCTTTGGGGTGAGCACTCTTTCCCAAAGCCAGATCCCATCTGGCATGAGGACTACAGGGGAGGCAGCCCTAGGAACCACCTGGGACCCCTTCCCAGACTAACCCGTGACCCCAGGGACATCATGTCCAAAGAAGTTGTGGGAACAGGCACTAGTGGGGGACAGGGAGCTCCAGGAGTTGGAGGGAGAGAAGGTGCCCCATCTTACCTAGTGAAATTGGTCTGGACCTGAACACAGTCCTTACAGTGTTTCCAGAGCACCCAGGTCTGAAAGAGATGGGGCCTTGAGCCCAGGGGCTGGGGGTAGTGGTGGTGGAACTGTGGGGTGTGTGCCCCAATTGCGTGTGTGTGTTTACAACAGAAGTGACAGTGAGGAAGTCTGGATTGGAATCCTGGCTCTGCTATTTCCTTGCCGGGTCATCTTGGGCCAGTGGCAGAATACTTCAGAGCCTCAGTCTCCTTGGCTCTAAAATGAAGCTAAAATGCCTACCCCTCAGGGGAATGCCCACTTACTGGGGGGATGGAAATGATGATGCAAAGAAATGCCTAGCACAACGCTCAGGAGTGCGAGTAGTAGTAGTAAGTACCCCTTACTGAGAGTAGCTCTGTGTAACTGGGTGGGGGTTGGAGGGTGTAGATTTAGTTATATGCAGGTATGCGCGGGCAGATGTATTTATAGGTGTCTGCATTTCAGTGACACATTGGGTGTGCTGATGCAGGTACATGTAGGTGTGCGTGGATGTGGGCACATGGAGGCAGACATTAGTGGGGAGCTGTGGTATGTGTGTACCCCCCCAGGCCCTGTATGCAAAGGTAGGGTGTGTGTGCATGAGGCATGGGGATGGGAGCCATCTGTCACCTGGACGCCGATGAAGATCATCTCGATGACAGGGAAGATGAGTTCCAGCTGTGACTTGCAATGGATGTGGCTCACGTCATAGCCCACCCGGAAGATGTTGAGGCAGATGGTGCAGCTGCCGAAGAGCACCAGGGAGCCTGGCCGGGCCAGGTAGCCGTTGGCACCTCCCCTAGACCTGGCTCTCCCTCCCCACCCCTCTCCATCCACCCAGTGGCCCAACACTCACCCCGCACCCAGATGGGTCCCGCGTGAGGGTCATGGTAGAGCACAGCGTGTGGGTGGCGGGTGGTGCGGGCAGCAAAGTAGAGGAGCCAGAGGAGGGACAGGGCCTTCAGGGCGGCCAGCAAGATCCACACATCGCCCAGCGTGACGGCCACGTTGTTGAAGATCATGCTGCAGATGAATGCTCCACCCAGGAACACCACATTGAGGGCCAGGAGCCCCGAGAAGAGCTGCCCTGCCTTCTGGGCCTGCCTGTCCCTCCGCAGCAGCAGGGAGAAGTGCCGCACCAGCCAGGACTTCTGGCGGGGTGAGGCGGGAGCTCCTATTTTCTCGGCCCCCATGTCCACTTGGCTCCCCTCAGCCGGGGCTGCTCCAGTCTCCTGTGCTTCTGGGGAGGCCATGGATGGAGCCTGAGAAGGGGCTGGGGAGAGAGGGTCCTGGTGGGCTGCCAGGCTGCCCTGGCTTCAGTTAGGGAACTGCTGTGTGACCTAGGGCAAGCTATGCAACCTCCCCGGTCGGACATTGGAAATATCAGCAACTGCCCTATCTACTTTACAGGACCTGAGGAGGTTCAAACAGACCAGGGGATATGGAAATTCTCTGTGCTCCAAATAAACATCAGGATTATTTTGATTGGCTGGAGGAATACCTCCCTCCCAATCCCCTGCAGGGCTATCCCACTTTCTGCCTCAGTGCCTGATCTTGAGATGGAAAATAACATCTGTCAAGGGAGCCAAGGGCATTTGCATCATGTCTGGATGCTGGACATTTTCCAGGGTTGTGACTTTTCACCACGAGAAGGCAGCTCGTGTCCTGCTGACGTCTGGGAGGAATTTCCCTCCTGAAGGCAGGGAGAGCAAGTAGATGTCCTCCCTTGTTCTGACTACGGTTAGTTGGGTAATGGTTGCCTAGCACGCTGTGTTGAGCAGGATCCTGAGGCTGAATGTGGGCTTGGTGGGAAAGAATGTTGTCATTGAAATAATACCCCATTATGGGTATATATGGGCATATATAAAATTACCTATATAAAAGGTCTAAAAGACACCCACCAGGTTCACAACAGGAGTTTCTTCTGGGAAAGGGAGGAGGGTACTAGGGTTGGGAGTGGTTTAATGCTCTAGTTTTTAAAAGCACATTGTTCATGTGATTCAAATTAATTTTAAAGCACATTACAGTTTAGGAGGGAAAGTTCTGGGATTGACTTGCAATGTTTGCTGTGAACAAGGAACAGGTTGGGATTAGCATGCATGCTATGCCCCAGACTTAGACAGAACTGACTTCTATATGCACTATCTCCCAAACCCTGAATCCCGGATGACCTGTGAATGCCAAGCACAACATGGGGAACACCATCCTTGCCTTTTTCTCTTTCCCTCAATGTCTCCTGCTACTTCCTCACCTTCCTCAAGCTTTCACTCAGGCCAACTCTCTGTCATGTCTCTCCTGGGCCCAGATATTTGGTCACCCCATACCTGCAGCTCAGGGCCCCAGCCTGGAGTCCAACATGCTCCCCTGTGGGCCCTTCGGGTACCCATTCCTTGTGGGACTGAAGCCACACTAGAGAGTGGGGATGCCCTGGGCTTCTCCTCAGCTGACCTGGGAGACTCTCTCACCATCCCCAGCCACCTCTGGTGCTTTCCCTTGGGGCTGCCACTGCCCTTACATGCTTGGTGCTCTGGGCCCAGGGTTCCAAGTGTTCTCTGTCCCCATCCTCCAGGCTGTAGGAGGCCTGCACTATCTCAGCGAGTGGCGTCTTCATCCCGACCTCTCCCAGCAGGTAGCTGGGCACACTCCTTGTCTCTCCCCTCAACCCTCCATCTCTCGGGTCCACACCTGTCCATTCTAGTCCACAAGTCTCCCTCAGATTTTTCTTGACCTCAACCTCTACCCTAGTCCAGGGCCCCTTCCTCTCTCTCTTGGACTGTCTCCTTATCCACTGTGACTCTCCCCATCCACTATGACTCTCTCCTACTTCGAGCCCAACAAAGGCAACCAATTGCTGGGACTTATTTCAATAAGTCAGTCAGAGAAAGACAAATACCACAATTTCACTCATATATGGAATTTAAGGAACAAATGAACAAAGAAAAAAGGAGACACGAGAAATCAGACTCTTAAACATAGAGAACAAACTGGTGGTTACAGAGGGGAGGTGGGTGGGAGGTGGGTGAAGTACATGTTGGGGATTAAGAGCACACTTATCGTGATGAGTACTGACGAATGTATAGAATTGTTGAATCACTATAGGGTACACCTGAAACTAATATAACAATGTATGTTAATTATACTTGGGTTAAAATAATAAATGAAAAAAAGGCAAACAATTGCCCTCAGTATAAAGTCCAAACTACCTCGCATGGCCTGCACAACCTTTCAAAACGAAACCAGGCAGTGCATGTTTAACCCGGGCTTGGAGGCTAGCTTCTCTTGCTTCCTAGTCTGCCCTTGGCTTACCTCTCTAGCATGGTCCTCAGACCCCACTCCCTGCTGTGGGCTGTGTCATCTTGCTGCAGCTCCCAGGGTGTGCTGGCTTTTTCTCACCTCCCTATCCACCCACATGCCATCCTTTGCCCGTAATGCCCACCCCATTGCCCTTTGGCTGATTGCATCTTAAAGCAGAACTCCACCTCCTCTAAGCAGCCTTTCCTGAACTCCATGCCAAGGCTGCACGAGGTATCCCCGCTGCACCCCATGCTTGTTGCTGGAGCATCACCTATCATGCTCGATCCGTTTTAACTCACTGTGCTTTGTTCTGTCTTTGCCTGTGGACTTGGAGCTTCAGAAGCTTTAGCCTTTTCCTCTCTGTAACTTCCAAAAGATCCTTACCACATTTGGCTTTAAAATACAGCCTCTCCAGCCCCCACACTCCCATGTGAACTTGCTCAGTATTTATACCTTCTTTGGTTCTCTTATGGCAAATAGAATAAGAAAACTCAGTCCTCTCTTTAAGATTCTACAAGTGATTTTGTCCCCCTTTCCCAGTCCTCTCTGTCATCTTTGCTCCAGTTTCCCCCCCTCCCTGTCCGACCCTTCTGTCAAACTCGGGCACCTGCCCCCATGTTGATCCAGGCCTAGCCAGAGGGCTCCAGGGCTCCGCATTTCTTGTGTGGCTTCCTGCCTCCCCACTTCACTCCCGGAGCCTGCTCTTCCCTGTCTTGCCTGCTACCCTCCACCAATGTGGAGATGTGCCCATCCTCACAATCTACCTTAAGCACCTCGCCTGGGAAGCATTCTCTCCCTGCCCAAGCATCTATTGAAAGTGGGTGTGCTGTGGGCATGGCTGGCTCCCCTCAAAGCCAGGAACTCCTCCAGGGTGGAGACCAGGTCCTGCTTAACTCGAACTCTCCAAACCTAGCACAGGCAAGACACTCTCGCTGACTGATTCTGCCATTTTCTGGGGGAGATTTCAGCACCCGAGGCGTGGACAGAGACCCTTCCCTTTATGTGCTTTCCATCCTGGCCCAGCCCAGGGGACTTTAGAGATGATCTTTGGTTTTCCTCCCAGGCTCCCCCACCTAAACTGAGCAAGCATAAGCCTCATAGGGACACCTCCCTGCTCCTTTTTTCCCAACTCTAACTGCTCCTTTTCGGCCTTCCCCAGAATCTCCCTCGTCTTCCCAGGGCAGTATAACCTAATAATTAAGAGCCCAGATTCTGGGGGCTCTTGGGTGGCTCAGCCTGTTAAGTGTCTGCTTTTGGTTCAGGTCACGATCCCAGAATCCTGGGATTGAGCTCCAGGTCGGGCTGCCTGCTCTGCAGGGAGTCTTCTTCTCCCTTTCCCTCTGCCCCTCCACCCCCCACCACAGCTCGTGTGCTCTCTTTCTGCTTTCTCTCTCTATCAAATAAATAAATAAATAAAATAATCTTTAAAAAAAAAAAAGAGCCCAGATTCTGGCACTTACTACCTCTGTGATCTTGGATAAGCTACTTAGACTCTCTGTGCCTCAGTTTCCCATGATGTAAAATGGATATACAACCATGGAATAGTACCTGGTACATAGAAGATGCTCAGTAAAGATTTCTTGAGTGAACACACGAAGGACTTAATGCATAATACCTACCTCATAGGGGTTTCGTAAAAATTAAATGATTTAAAGCATGTAAATGCACATAGAGCCTGTTAGCTACTTGTGCATTTCCTTCCAGTTCGGCCGAGGTCCTGGAGAGGCTGGAAGGGTCAGGATTACTGGTGAATCTCAGGGCGGTTTTTGCTTGGGCTGCAAGCCTAGAGGGGACACTGGAGGACAAAATTCCGGGTCCTCTCTCTCCAGGGTCCTCGCCCTATCTTCCCTATCCTCCCCACCCCCAATCCAACCCTCCAACGGTCGCTAGAGGGAGCCCTGAAAGTGGCGAATTCGGCCGCGGGGAGGGTTACAGGGTGGGGCACGTAGGGGGTCTTGGGGAAGAGGGGCAGGGCACCTAGGACTGACAAGGAAGAATCCGCAGCCCTCTGGCCCTTCCATCGGCGCGACGCCAGTCCAAGGGAGGGCAGGAACACCAAACTAGTTTGTGGGTCGCGATGAGAGACAGGTGATGAAAGCGGCGCAGCCGTCGGGGCGCGGCGCCTGGCTAGGAGCGCAGGGCCAGCTCCGGAGGAGGCTGCTGAGCGGGGGCTGGGAGATTGCGGATTTCTCTAGGAGCCACTCGAGGGGCCGCGGGGCCTGGGGCAGCCGCTACACATATGCCTCAGACTGGAAGTCCAAGCAGTCCCAATTCCACACCCCTTTACCCAGCCGTCCGTGTTTTTACTTCTTTCTGGCCTCGGCACCCACCTTTGCCTGTATGAGCCCAGACCGGCTGGGATGGGGCATGCCCTGCTGACTTTTGTGAGCTCCATCCGCGGAAAGGAGGTGCCCCGTGGGGCTAGAGTTGGGGTAGGGGGCAGAGAGGGGCCGGTTCTCCGGTCTCCAGGTGTTGGTCTCCGCCAAGTCATCCCGCCCTCCCTCCCCTCTCCCTGCAGCCCCTTGTCTTTGAACCCAGTTTTGGGGGCGAAGTGGGTGTGAATGTCAAGGGTGTGCCCGCCGGGAATATCCCGCCAGCAGTCCAGGGCTGCTCCTTGTGCCCAGCCGGGCCACCAGGAGCCTTCCTTACCTGAGGCCTGGGCGGGTATCGCGGCCGGCTGACCACCGACTGCTAGCGCAGCGCCGATCGTCAGTCCAGGTGAGGCCCCTGCACCCGCCCGGATACCCCCGACGCCCTTTCCTCGCGGGACTGCGCAGCCGCTGCTCGGGCTCCTCGGCCTATCGATTTTTCTGTTGACTCTGGGGATCTCATTAATCCTTCGTTAATTGCCAGGGGCTCCAGCCCGGACCGTGCAGCCAATAGCGAGGCGGCTAGGCGGAAGGCGGTGCAGGCTTGCAGCCTCAGGGTCAGAGGGCCCGCGACCGCCCGCCTCCCTGGTGGGGAGGGGTGCAACGTCCTTAAGCCGCAGCGAAGGGGTTCAGGCCACACTCTCTTTGGTGGCCAAGCAGGGAACAGACTGGACCCCCTCCCCGCCCAGCTCTGGTGTCTTCTTTTCTCGTACCCCACCCAGCACCCGGGAGGGGTGCGGTCTTGCAGCAACCTCGCCACTCCACTCTCTCTCCCTAAATCGAACGTGAACTTGGGGCTGAAGAGACCTCGTTCTGACGGGACAGGAGGCGGGTAGGGAGGGAAGTCGCCCCCTCTGGCCCTCTTCACTCTTCGCACAGCCTCTGAGACCTGCCCCCCCCCATTCTGCTGGCAGGGTCCAGGTGCATCTTCCTCTCAAGTCCCCAGTGCTCCAGGTGCTGCTCCTCCCACCTCTCCCACCCCAGCCCCCACCCCGACCCCCACTCTAGCCTGTCCCCCCTTCACCTGACTGTGGCTGGCCACGGATACTTCCTCCTCTTCTAGTTGGCAGGGCCTCCTCTTGAATCTCTGCTTGGCTTTCTCAGGTTCTCTCCCTGCTAAATCCTTCTCATGCCTTTCCTGGATTAGAAGCCCCAGGGCTTTGCCTCGGGGACCCCCAGGGAGTGGGGGTGGTGGGTAAGAGGAGGCCCCCTGAAGTAAGGTTCGGTGCCCCCCAATACCTCTTAAACTAGAACAGTCCTGTTTCCATTATAAACTTGGGTTCCTGAAATATTTTATTTAAAGAAAAAGAAGTTCTGCTGTTTGAAAATTATTATTCTTAGTAGAAGGGCTCTGGCTCTCTTTAGCTCTGTGACCTTGGGCAAGTCACTTTACCTCTCCCGGCTTCAGTTTCCTTTGTAAAATGGTAGTTGGGCTAGGGCAGTCTTTCCTAACCTTTCATGCTTCATGGAACACATAAACAAATGTATCTGTCATTTGAGGGTAAGGAGAAAAGGAAGATGGCAGCCTGCGTACTCTGTCCAGCCCCACCCAGCCACCTAGGTACTAACCGGTCTGTAACCATCTGTAACTCAGCTTTGGCTCACCCACTGAAAAACTTGAGACCTGACAATCTCAGGTTACTTCCATCTCTGACCCCCAAGATCCTCTCCTGCAATCGTCTCAGATGGGGCAGCTGAGATAAGAAGTGGGGGTGGGGGGGTGAACTGCAGGTGGTTCCAGCTCCAGGCAGCAGTCCTGGCCAGGTTTCAGGGCTGGGATCAGGGGTGGTGCCAGAGCCGTGGACACTTCCAGATCTTGCCTTGTCCTGGATACTGTAGGGATAGGTCTCCCCCTCCCTGGTCACTCCATACTCCAGGATCATGCTGGGGTGGGTGGGTATGTTCTGATTGTGATGTAAAAATTCATCCTGGAAAAATAAATTTGGTGCAAATTCTACCCTGGGTCCCCCCCCCCCGGGGTGGGGGTGGGGGGTGGAGAATGGTGGGTAATGTGGCACAGGGACTGCCAGCCTGGGGTTCTTTCCTGGGGGTCTCTGAGTGGGTACATGAGGTGAGCCGCACCCCTACATGTCTGTGGGGGGCTTCAGGACAACACGTAGACCTCCAGCAGGCTGGAGACAGCATGCATACGGTAGAAGATGCCGAAGGGCAGGCAGATATTGACGATGGCTGCCCAGAGCGAGTAGCCATAGAAGTCCACCTCCACAGTGTTGCTGAAGTGAGGGCGGGCTCCGAAGGCAGGCATGATCCACAGCTGTGGGGAGACAGGGGCGTGTCAGGACCGGGCCGGGACTGGCCACTTGCAGGTCATTGCTGTGGGCTTTGCTGGGGGGGTGAGAAGATGGGGGCGTCCCAGCCCTCTGGGGTGGTGAGTGGGGAACCTCAGAATCTAGGGCAGGGTTTGGCATTCACTAAGGAGCTCAGAAAATGTGCCAAACTGAACTCGCCCACCCCCAGGCTAAGGTTCCCCCTGCAATCACCTCTTCTGCCCTGTTATTATGGCTCATTTGTCAGATGGGGAGGAGGGGAAGATAGATGATGTGAGAATTTGGTACAAACGGCTAAATCAGCAGCTCTCCAGGAGAGAGGTGTGCAGGGTGGTGGTAGAATCAGACAGGCCCAGGGCAGGGGTGTCGGGATCCAGCCACAAGTGTACCCCACCACCACCCTCTATAAGCTCTGTTCTCCAGCTCCGCTCCTTTCCCAGGTCTCGGAGGATGTTAATGATGGAATCCTGCTTCATCTCTGGCTGGAGCTCAGACGGTTCAGGTGTGGGGTATGAGGCAAAGAACAATGGCTTCTAGGCCAGCCCCACCCTCCCCAACCCCAGTTAACTGTGTCCTTGGGCACACACGGCTCCTTTCTGAGCCTGTTTCTGTCCTATGAAATGGAGTTGGAGATGATGCTCCTAGAGGTGACCCAGGAACAGATACCTGGAGCAAAAACATCCTCCCACAAGGTGGCTCCCAGCCTGCAGGAGGGGCTCTGGGTGGGGGTTGGGGTGGGGGAGGTGAGGGTGGGGCCAGGCTGGGGACAGGCTCCCAAGCTGGCCCAAGATATAAGGAGGTCAGAGATTGATGATCACTTTTTTTTTTTTTAAAGATTACCTGCAGGTTGGGCAATATTCACAGTGGGAACACACTAAGAATGCACCCAAGTAAGGGCTGTTGGTGTATTTTACGTAGCGTGCACTGGGCTGGAATCACTCTGGAGACGTGCTCTACATTGGGATAGACCCACATTAAGGGTGTTTGTTTGTATATTAGGGATATTTTTCTGTTGGAGGTTATAGCTGAAAGGGGCCATTTTTATATTGAGTGAAACTTCAGTAGAGCTGTGTTCTTTATTTGGGATGTACTCACATGGGTCCATGATTACATATTAGACATTTCTCCCCTGAGGATTTTATCTACAGTTGAGCGTTTCTCTATTGGGTTGTAGCCACATGAGGGGTATTCCTTTACTGGGGTGTGTGTCTTCATGGGGAGTGTGTCTGTCCTGGGGTGAAGTCTGTTGCTAACATACTGAATTTCTCTTAGTAAGCGGTTCTGCTGAATTAGAAGGGAGGGGGCGCTGTTGTGAACGCCCCCTTCCAGGCCAGCCCACTGCAGCACTCTGCTAAGAGTGCTCACACTTATGCTGGTCTCTGCTACTTCCTGATGCTGCTCCAATTATTCTGAGAAGCAGGCTGGTCACAAGTTCCCAGGAGCAGTCACACCTTCCACCTAGGGGCAAGGGCACCCTCCTTCTACCTCACTTCACAGCTCCCTCTCACTTCCGCCCAGCCCCCATGTCAGCATTCCCTGGGACCCCTCCGGTTCCATCTGCAGCCTAGATGCCAGAAGGCTGGGATTTCATTCTTTCTCTGTGCCCTGAGATGCTGTTTGCCCAGGGGCTGCATTTGACCCTCTCTGAACCTGCTTCTCTCCTGGAGAGCTGTAGGCTTCTCAAGTGGCCTGGGGGCAAGACAGAGAAGGCCAAGTGAATAAACCTGAAAGAGCATCCTGGCTTGGCCTTCTCTTCCCCTCAGCCCATTCCCATCTCCGCCCCCCGCCCCCCGCAACCCCCAGTTACTTACAATGACATTGCAGAGCAGGAGAAACAGAGAAATGTCCTTCAGGCACCGGCGTCTCCAGTGGCCCCTGGGGGCCAAGATGATAGCCATTGTTTCCTGAGGGTCCACTGGGTTGGTGCCAACCAGCCTGGGAGTGGGTGGGCAGGCAGGCAAGGTGTGGAGGGCATCCAGGTTGGCAAAGGTAAGGCCATGGCAGGACTCTTTGGGGGTGGTATCATGAGGTTCAGCCCCGGGTGGTCCCCGGTGGAGGCTCTCGATGATGAACACATTCTGGAAGGTGTGCTGGGCGATCATGAGCAGAGCATGGGCTAGGTTGAGCCCCCCCAGTAGGTCCCTGGGTGTGCCCACCACCACGGCTACGAGAGAGTAGTAGGAGATAGCATACTGGCCCAGGGCAGCACCCACCAGCAGTGCCACATCCAGGGTTCGAGTGGGGTTCTTATGGTGATCCATGGCCCGGCGATCAAAACGGTAGATGATTGAGCCGCTCAGGCTGACCAAGGTCATAAGCCCCAGACAGATGATGTTGAAGCTGTAGTAGATGACCAGGGCCTGCTGGGTGCGGCCCCTCTCCCCACTCACTTGGACCTCATAGATGATGAAGACGGCCAGCCCCACCACAAAGAGCATCAGGCCCAGGATCGGGCCAGCGAAAAGGGTCTCCCGGAAGAGGCTGACCCGGGACGGCGTGTGGCCGTGGCCGTGGCCGTGGCCATGTGTGGAGGAGGCCAGCAGCCTGCCCACATTCTTCCACATGACATACAGCATGGTGGAAGCAAACAGGCTATACTCAATGTTGAAGGGATACAGGTAGAAGTAGCCCTGCTGGAAGATCTGGCAGATGGCTGTGTTGCAGGAACAGTCTCCTCCCACCGAGCTGCCCGCTCGCTCTGCTGTGGGGAGAGAGGCAGAGAGCTGGACCTCCCTCCCACCTTCCTGGAGAAGAACCTCACCTCTCGACTGTGACTTTTGTTAGGATGGAATCACTGTCTGCCATATTCACCACCATGTCCCGAAATGCCTACGCAGGGCCCGGCGCGTGTTCATTCCACAAGTATTTACTGAGCACCTGCTATGTGCCAGAGGCTGGGACACATCAGGAAACAGCCAGTGCTCAGTAAACAAAAATCGGAACTGCAGATTCTGACCACTTCATCCCATTCTGTTCCTGCAGGCAGACATTTCCAATCCTTCCCAACCAGTAACCACCCCTGGCTTCCCGAGACAGACAAAGTTCCTGATAGATGGTGCCCCTCTTGGGAACCCCGAGAGTTCACGCTTCCTCACAGCTCTCCCCGGCATCTGACTCAGTCCAGAATGTGAACTGCTTTGGCCAGGTGTCTCCTGTGACCCCGCCCCCATCATTTTGGATTGTAACACACCTATAGGAATTTTGTCCTGTGTCCAGAGTGCGCTTTATAGAATGCCTTGGATCTTGGCAAACATCTCTTTGGATCCCCAGAACTATTCCCACTGGTTTTGCAGATGCAGAAACTGAGGCTCACTGAGGTAAAGTGGCTTGCAATGGCAGATCTATTGACCTGGCTCGCAACCCCAGGGCAGGTACCTTCTTAGTACGCCTCTCGGCACCCCAGGGCCCCAGCATGTTAAGTTGGCCACCTCTCCAGGTTGTTTTTTTTGGTTTTGTTTTGTTTTAGAGAGAGAGAGAGAGAGAGAGCATGCGTGTGCGCAGGGGGAGGGGCAGAGGGAGAGGAAGAGAGAATCTTAAGCAGGCTCCACGTCCACCCAGCTCAGAGCCCAATGCACGGCTCAATCTCATGACCCTGAGATCATGACCTGAGCCAAAATCAAGAGTCCAACACTTAACCGACTGAACCACCCGGGCACCCCCTCCGGGTTGGTTTTAACCATCCTCAGGAACCCTCTGTATGTGCAACGTGGCCCTTTATCAGTCCTGCTGGGCTGGGGTCTCCTGCTCCATGCTTTCTGTTCCTGGACCCTTCCATACTGGGAGTGTGTGTGTCTTCAGGCAAAATTCAGATGGACTTAGTCATCTAATCTGGTCCTGGTTAGTTGGGGGGGCCCTACAGAAGTCCAGAGAACTAGGACCAGGGGGCCTGTGGATCCTATTCTTCTTCAGTATAGGAGAGTGGTTCAGAGCAAAGACGGATCTCAACAGTAGTTGTCCCAATTTCAAGCTCTATTTAACCTTTTATGCCTTAGTTTCTCATCTCGGGGCTCAATTGATTAAGCCTCTGACTCTTGATTTCGGATCAGATCATGATCTCAGGGTTGTGAGATCAAGCCCTGCGTCAGGCTCTGGGCTCAGTGAGGACTCTGCTTAAGATTCTCTTCCTCCCTCTGCGCCCCCTCCCCTCTCCTGCTCTCTCTCTCTTTCTCTAAAAAAAAAAAAAAAATAGTACCCATCTCATTGGGAAGTTGTGAGGGTTAAGTAAGGTAGAGTGTTTAGGACACTTAGCATAGCACCCGACACATGGAGCTCAGTAAAGTGTCAATATTGTCGTTGTGATGATTATTTCTACCTTCTCCTTGACAGACTCTGTCCCATGCTTCCCCCATTGAGCTATTCTGCCTCCCTTTTCTGCCCTTCACTTTGATCACCCTCACTCTTTCATTCTGGAGCGCAAATCCCTTCTTTGGTGGGTTGGAGACCTGAACAGTGAGGCCAAGGCTGCATCCTCCAGAAAGAGAAGATGCCCCTGACACCCTCCTTCTGGTGTCACCTACATCTATACTTCTTCAGAGGCAGAGCCTGGGGCAGGAGGAGGCTCTCCTCTCTCGTGAGGGGAAGGGAGACAAGCACCCCACCCAGGCTAAGGCCTGGAAGTCCCTGGCCCAGGTTTAATCTGGAGTGGACACTCACGGTCAGGAGTGAGGTGAAGGTGGCTAGCGTTGCCGTGGGAACTATCATAGGAGTGGGTCTGGTGCACGGACTCGTCCACTACGGCTGCCATCCAGATGGCCAGGTTGGTGGTGAGGGTGAACATGAGACCACACCTGTTGGGGGAGGGGGAGCAAAGAGGCCAGTGAGATGCTGGCCCATCGTGGGTCCCTGGGGAGATGGAAAGCTGGGGAGCTATGCTGGGAGATGATGTTGGGAAGCAAGAAAACAGTCAGGCCCCTGTGTGAATAGAGAGGCTGAGTTTGGAAAGAACACTTAGTCTGGCCAGGATGCCACCCAAGAGAGGGCCAGGGGGTGTCCAGGGGCTCAGACCACTGCTGCTCCCTCTCCTAGAGGAAAGCACATTTAGTGCACTATATAACCCATGCACCAAAACACACAGGTATGAGTTGTAGGCACACACATACACACAACCCAGCACAGAGTGGTGGATCAGGCTAACAGAGCAAAGGGGCCTTGGCTGAAACCCCACACAGGGTGCAGAAAGAGGACCCAGGCCCCAGGTTGGAAAGCTCATCCCCAGCGGGGCATGGATGTTGAGCTGTGGAGCCAGCACTCACCGGGTCAGATCCAGATGGACGTGAATGCAGTCTTTAGAGGAGACCCAGAGAAAGTAAGTCTGTGTTGGGAGAGAGTGGGGGAGGTCATTCACTCTGCAGACAGACTAAACTCTGGAGTGCCTATGTCCAAACCCAGCAGTATGTTCCCTCCACCTCAAGAGCCCCCATACTAACCTACCAAGTTTATTTTAGCTTTACAAAATGAGTCAGGAGCTTTCTCTCTTTCTCTGGAACAATTTGTATAAAAGAGTTCTCTGTTCTTTCAGAGTTTGCAAAATGTTACCTGTAAACTCTTGGTGTTTTGTTTTGTCTTCAGGTAGAGTTTTTACTGTCTAGTTACTTTTTCCTGGGAGCGAGGCCAGCCTGAGGCTGGGTCTTGTCCAAAGTAGAGAGAATCTCTGGTGCCTTCTCGCCTTCCTTTGGCAACATCCCCTGCCCCAACCCCATCCTTTCTTGTCCTGCAATCCTCCCTGGTTGCCAACAAATCCTTGTCGGGGTATTTGTTGATGTTGGTGTCTGTATTTTCATTTTACCTGAGTATTCTTCAAATCCACAAACTGAAAAAGGGTAAAACTATTATAGGTACTGAAGTCATAAATGTGTTGAATTGTGGAAATCTGCACAGCAGGGGTGATGTTTCAGGAGAGGGAACCCTACATGTAGTCATTCTGGTCATGGTGCAGGGATGAGATCTGTTGTGGTCCCATGTAAGACAAGTCCTGCCTCAGCTCAATCAGAAGATCTTTCAGCATTTTATGTATGCAACAAATAAAACTATATATACTTGAACTTGTTTGAAAAATCCCAGGTACAGGATACCTATTTCCTGAACAAATATAGAACATATGGGCTGTAGCTGAGGCCAAACCGGCCATGCCCACAGCAGGACCCTGGGCTGAGATTGGTGCCCTCTATAGGCACCTAGGGAGGGCGAGCCAGGTTCTAGGAAACATGGCAGCTGTCACAACTCAGACATCTTAGATGTTAATACTGGCACTGCTTGCGTTGAAATGAAATCACAGGGCACCTAAGTAGGAGCTCACATTTGGATATTACTTCATTATCAAGTGCTTCCAGGTGTATGGACTCATGTGAGCCACGCTACAGTCCTATCCCCACCTTACTTGATTGCTCAGGGTAGAAGAGTAGGGATCTCCTGACCTCATGCCAGGTGTTGGCTTCTTTCCACCACAGTCAAGAACACTCCTCCCACCCACCTGGACGATGACAAACACAGCCTGGGTGAGAGGGTGCAGGATCTTGATGGCTGACTGGCACTCAAAGAAACTGGAGTAGTAGCCAGTCTTGAAGACATCCATGACAAGAGTGCAGATCCCAAACAGCACCAGCCCACCTGGGAATGAGGGGTGGGGGATGGGTCAGAGAGGATGGTTTATAGATCTGAGGATGGTTTATAGATCTGAGGATGGATGGCTAGATGGGTGTTTGGTTGGATGGTTGGGTGGATGGATGAAGAGATGAATAGGGTAGGTGAGAGGATCAATGGACAGATGAATGGGGTGGGTGAGAGGATGGATAAATGGCTGGCTGGCTGGTTGTAAGGATGGATGGATGGATGGATGGACGGACGGATGGACGGATGGATGGATGGACGGATGGATGGACGGACGGATGGACGGATGGATGGATGGATGGACGGATGGACGGACGGATGGATGGATGGATAGATTGATGGATGGATGGATAGGTGGGTGGGTGAATGGATGGATTGAAAGATGAATGGGTGGATGGAGGATGAGTATAGGATTGAGTGGGTGGATGGATGGATGGATATCCTATTGAGCTCCTATCTCTTTGGGGCTGCATGGATTGGGGGAAGAATGGCCCTAGGTGGGCTCTTTCAGTTGCAGCTGTCATCTGTTCTCTGCTCTCCATCAAAGGGCTCTCCCATGACCACTCCTTTTCAATCTTTAGGAAGAGCCAAGAAGTTCCCCTCCATCCCTCACTTCATTCTTCTTCCAAGACTATTTCCCTTCCTCTTCTCTTTCAACCGCAGCCCATCTCATCTTCAGCCACATCTGGCCCCCCAGGAATTTCTCAGCCCCCTACCTTGACACGCACTCCAGAATTCCTCTGAGAGTCCCAGGCTCTGGCTCCTCTCCTGCCCCCTCCCCACCCCCCCACCTCCCCTGGCACCTCGGAGCCAGATGGGGCCGGCGTGCGCGTCCTGATAGGGGACGGCGTCGGGGCAGCGCACGGTCCGGAGGAGGTAGAAGAGGATCCAGAGGGAGGCGAGCAGCATCATGGTAGTGAGCAGCGCGAACACGTCGGTGTCATACACCGCTACCTTGTTGAAGGCGCCGCCACTGATGAGCGTGCAGGCGAGAAGCAGTACGTTCACGGCCAGCAGCACGGACAGCAGACGGCCGCCCTTCTTCCACACCTCGCGGGAGCCTGCCCGCGGCGCCGCTGGCGGGCTCTCTTTGGGGCCCGGGGCCGACTCCTCGGACATGGCAGGGGTGACTGGGGGAGGTTGGACGGGTCACTGTGGAGGAGAAGCGGACAGGACCCTAGGTCAACCCCGAGGGCTCTCCTTCCCCCATCTTATCCCTGGATTTAGGAAATGAGAAGTTCCTCACCCAGAGGGTGGGGGCTGCGGGTGGTGGAGGAAGCGCTGGCGAAAGGGAAAAGAAAAGCCGACACTTCGGGTCCCTCGATCAACGACTGAGGGAAGAAGAAGCGGCGGTAGCCCCGTCGGACCCCGTCTAACGTCCCCACTTCCCAGTCCGTCGACCGTCTGATCCGGGCACCCACCTGGCTGGGCCGGGAGCCCGCGTTGAGCTGGGGGTCAGGGGACGGCGAGCGTCTCCTCTCTCCCACACCGGGCTGGACGGGCACTTTATACCGGGGAGGGCAGGGTGATTTACAGCCGCGGGAGCTCGGCTCCATAAATCTCTCAGTCCCACTCACATGATCCATCTTTTCTCCGAGCTGAATTTAGGGAACAGAGAGCGGGAGCCAGATAAGGTAAGATTTATATTTACCCGTTAAGAGGCGCCCCCTCCCCCGCCGTCCCGTCACCTTGGCGCGGCCAGGCTTGGGCGCAGCCATGCACTGCGGCACCCAGAGGGCACCCCGCCCCCGGCGCCCACCGCGCCCTTGAGCCCCGCGGTCCCCGCCGTCCAGAGCCCCTAGTGCTGATGCTCAATAGACTCCCAAAGGCCCGCAGGCACCCCGACGTCCTTCCAGGCCCGGCGCACCCTATACCTTCCTGCTCCTCTGTTGCTGCCCCAAGATCGGGACCCCAGTGCCCCTTTCCCCGACTCCCTCACAGTGATCGAAGTTCCTTCTTTCTCTATCCCTCCCCGCAGTCTTCGGCTCCGCTGGAAGCTGCGAAGTCGGGCTTGGGTAGGAAGTTCGCCTGCGGCGCGCGGAGTCCGCGTCCAGTCTTCTAGCGCCCCCTGCTGGACCGCGGCTCGCCGACCTCGCGCGGGCGAGGGGCCGCCAGGACTGCCCGATGCGCCTCGCTGTCTGGGCGTCAGTCCTCCTACTCGTCCTAGGCCCACGGTCCTAGGGATCCAGACTGCCCGCAGACACCCCTCCCCAGCCCTTGGCCCCTTCCTTCGACGGGTGGAGACATCGGGAACCGCAGAGCCGGGATCCAGTGAGGACAGACCCCGTACTGTCCCCCAGACTGGGCCTCATGGGACGGGGCGCTGCGGTCACCACTTTTGGAGCGAGGGCAGGGCCTCGCGTGTGTCACCCCTGTGCGCTCGGGAGCAGGGTGTTTAGGACCCAGGGGCAACCCGCGGGCGGCTCCCTGGGCAGCGGGGGATCCTCCCCCCACCCCACCCCCCGCCCTTCCCGGGGTGAGCGGCTCAGATGTCCGAGTAGCTGCGGCTGTGGCGCTCCGCAACCTCCGTCCGCGGCAGCGGGGGCTGGCGGCCCCGGCCCCTGCTCGGCCCCCTCCCCCAACCCCATGCCTCAGCCCTAACTCCGCCGCCCTCCCCCGCGGGGGGCATTTCCCCGCGCGCCCTGCCCACCCGGTTCAAGTCAGGCACCATGAACGACCAGTACCACCGGGCGGCCCGGGACGGCTACCTGGAGCTCCTCAAAGAGGCCACCAGGAAGGAGCTGAACGCCCCGGATGAGGATGGCATGACTCCCACCCTCTGGGCTGCCTACCATGGCAACCTGGAGTCGCTGCGTCTCATCGTGAGCCGAGGGTGAGTACCCACCCTGTCCCTGCCTAAGCCCCCCAGTGGAGGGCAAAGAGAGTGTTCAGGCCGCTCCGGTCCCCTGAGACACACTCCCCAAGACTCCAGGGTATCTTCCCCCTCTCTCCTCTGAGCTGCCCTCTTCGCTGCGGGACTGACCCTAAGGTGGGACCCTGGAGCCTGGCAGTTGTGGGAGGGGGACACAACTCGAGGCATGTGACATCTGTGACCTGGATGTGGGGCTAGGAAGAGAGGGACTGGGTTTGGGGAACCATGATTATAGGAGGGGCTGCAGAGTGAGGGGAAGGTGGGAGAGGTCTCCCGGGCGGGGGGGGGGGGGGGCGGCACGGGGAAGCAAGAGTGGGGAGGGGAGAGAAGGGGCACAGGCCTCTCGAGGAGAGGCTCCTTAGCGCCCACTCCCCAGCCTGCGGTCTGAGGGGTGCTGATCTCCCCGCAGGCTAGGGCTCTCCCAGCTCTCTCCCAGCTCATTCTTGGGATTTATGGGCACTGTCCCCGACACCAAATGTCAGTGGGTGCAGCCACCTCATTAACTCCCTCTGTGCCCCTCCCCCAAAGCAGGCTCACTCTGCCTCCTTTCGGAGTTGTCTCGGGGGAGGAGTGGGCCTAGAGTCCAGGTGTCAGGGCCAGGGAAGGGATTTGAATGTAGCAATGAAGGAATTCAGGGTCCAGGGCTGCTGATGTGGGCTCCCGGGGCTGAATGACACTGTGGACAACTTCGCCAGCCTCCACAGTTTTATACAGAGAGGTCACCTGGTTGAACTGGACACCTGGGCAGCTGGACAGGGAAAAGGAGTGGAAGACATGCCCCAGGAGGGTTCACAGGAACATCGTAGGCCCTGGGAAATCACGGTGGAGGGAAAGGGGCCCAGCTGGCCCTGGTGCCAGATGCTGGTCTGTGGCCTGAACATGTGGTGGGTGGGGAACGCCCTTACCCTCCCTCTGAGGCTGCTCCTCAAGCCAGCAGCAGGTGGGAGCAGCCCCTGAAACCAGGCTGCTGAGCCACATTCTGAGAAGCCCAGGCGGGCCCCTTCCCACACCAAGAGCACGCAGTGACTCTGCCATCCTGCCCCCCAACAGAGAGGGCCATGGGAAGAAGGGAGAAGAGTGCCTTCCTGGTGCACCAAATCCCCCACCTCATACAGAGAGCTACGGTTGGTGATGGCTGGGGTGTGGGCCAGATGCCAAACAGCTCCTTGCCACATTGTCCTGCAAAACTTGGCAACCAGTAGGGGAAGTGAGGAGGGGGTTGTGGGGGGAGCTGTTGAGACAAGGGGGTGATTCTTCCTCCAGCCCTGTGGGGTGGCCTCGTGGCCTCATTAGTGTGAGGCAGAGGTGCTGGGCCAGGCCCCTGTGGGAGGGGAGAGCTTGGAGGAGCCAGCCAGAGCATGCCCAAGGGGGTACAATCTGGTGTGGAGGGTGTTGGAGGGTGCTGGGTGGGTCCCCCGGGGCAGGCACATGCCAACCTCCCTGACAAAGCTCCCAAAGATGGGGCAGCCCTGGGGAAGGGAGCGCCGCTGGGCCCAGGTTGCCAGCTTGCCTCCTCCTCCGCTTTGGTCCTGGCCGCCCCCACGCTCCCCTCCCAGCGCAGGCCAAGACCCAACACCTCCTCTCACACGCAGCCTTGCCAGGCCTGGCCCTGCTCCCTGCAGACGTGGCCTTGCCTGCCGACACGCAGGCACACACCCTCACACACACTCACCCAGGGCTCAGGCTCCGCACCCACCACTCTCTTGTGTCCTCTTTTAGAGTGACCCCTGCACCCACAGCCACACGCTCCACCACGCCTGCCTAGAGACCCAGACTCGGCCCTGGCCCACCACCTCTCTGGGCCAGCTCCCCGCTGGGCTCCATGAATAATTCACTCCTTTCTCTCTGGGCATCAAATATTTATCCCCTGAGATTCCCAGCCATCAGTTCTCTTGGGGAAGGCCCCGCCCTGGCCCCGCCTTTTCTGTCGCCCCACCCCCTGCAGGTCTGGGCCCATTTCCGCCTCCGCCCCCTCGCCCCCTCCCCAGGTCCGTCTGGCATCTTCTGGAGTCGGAGGAGACGTCTCAGGCCCTCGGGTCCCGCCGGTGTGCCCGTGGGGCAGCACCTGCAGCCAGTGCCGTCTGCCCAGCCGAAATTGTATTGGCTCATCACCCCTCCTTGCGTGTCCTCCCTGCAGGGGTGACCCAGACAAGTGCGACATCTGGGGCAACACGCCCCTGCACCTGGCAGCTTCCAATGGCCACCTGCACTGCCTCTCCTTCCTGGTGTCCTTCGGGGCCAACATCTGGTGCCTGGACAACGACTACCACACGCCGCTGGACATGGCCGCCATGAAGGGCCACATGGAGTGCGTGCGCTACCTGGACTCCATCGCGGCCAAGCAGAGCAGCCTCAACCCCAAGCTGGTGGGCAAGCTGAAGGACAAGGCCTTCCGAGAGGCGGAGCGGCGCATCCGCGAGTGCGCCAAGATGCAGCGCAAGCACCACGAGCGCATGGAGCGGCGCTACCGCCGCGAGCTGGCCGAGCGCTCGGACGCGCTCAGCTTCTCCAGCCTCACGTCCAGCACCCTGAGTCGCCGGCTGCAGCACCTGGCGCTGGGCAGCCACCTGCCCTACTCGCAGGCCACGCTGCACGGCACGGCCAGGGGCAAGGCCAAGATCCAGCGGAAGCTGGAGCGGCGCAAGCAGGGCGGCGAGGGCACCTTCAAGATCTCCGAGGACGGCCGCAAGAGCGTGCGCTCGCTCTCGGGCTTGCAGCTGGGCAGCGACGTGATGTTCGTGCGCCAGGGCACCTACGCCAACCCCAAGGAGTGGGGCCGCTCCCCGCTCCGGGACATGTTCCTCTCGGACGAGGACAGCGTCTCCCGTGCCACGCTGGCGGCCGAGCCAGCCCACTCGGAAGTCAGCACCGACTCAGGCCACGACTCCCTGTTTACCCGCCCCGGCCTGGGCACCATGGTGTTCCGCAGGAACTACTTGAGCAGCGGGCTGCTCGGGCTGGGCCGCGAGGACGGGGCGCTGGACAGCGGCGGCGCCCCGCGAGGCCGGCCGCAGAGCTCCCCCAGCCTGGACGACGACAGCCTGGGCAGTGCCAGCAGCCTGCAGGACCGCAGCTGCGGGAAGGAGCTGCCCTGGGACGAGCTGGACTTGGGACTGGATGAGGACCTGGAGCCGGAGACGAGCCCGCTGGAGGCCTTCCTGGCTTCCCTGCACATGGAGGACTTCTCCTCCCTCCTGCGGCAGGAGAAGATTGACCTCGAGGCCCTGATGCTGTGCTCCGACCTTGACCTCCGCAGCATCAGCGTCCCCCTGGGGCCCCGCAAGAAGCTTCTGGGGGCCGTGAGGAGGAGGAGGCGGGCGCTGGAGCGCCCACCCGCCCTGGAGGACACTGAGTTGTGAGTGCCCCGAGCCTTGGGGGGATGGGGAGATAGGGGCCTGGAAAGCTTTCCGGAGCCATGGGGGGAGGATCTGCCTTTTAAGAAGTGTGTGTGTGTGTGTGTGTGTGTGTGTGTGTGTGTGTGTGTGTAGGGGGGAATTCTGTATTTCGTAATATCTAAGCCCCCATCAATAACAAGAGGTCCCGCTTAATTTGTTTACCCCCAATTCTGAAAAAGAAGCTGCCAGTTTAATGAGGACAGGAGGCCTTCTTATCATAGCTAATGTAAAATAAAATGCACCTCAATTTTGGAGATATCAAAATGCCCCCAAATGGGTGTCTCAGTGTGGAGAGTGCCATACAATAGAGTAGTCACAGACAGGACGCCTTGAGCCCTCGCATCTCCTGGGTGCTAGAGATGCCCCTGTTCGTGCCCTCTTACTGAGTCCTCCCCAGCTTCCATAGGCAGGGGCTATATCATCCCCATTTTCCAGGAGAGCAAGTGGAGGCTCAGAGGGTTCCAGCCGCTCACCCCAAGGTCCTGCTGCTGCCTGGTGCAGAGCCTGGGCTTGATCCCTGGTCTGTGAGGCTCCAGAGCCTGCTGACTCCCATGGGAGGACAGTTGTTACATTCAGAAGCGGTCAGGAGGAGCCCAAGTCTGCTACCGCACTGGTGGCCTGGCCCTGCCCCGACCCCTTTCTCGTGGCGTCCCACAAGCCCAGCAAATGCTGCCGCCTCCTTTTGGTGTCTATGACCTTTACCCTGCATGGCTGGGCAGGGGTGGGTGTGGGGAGGCAGTCTGGTTTAGAGTTCAGGGGATGGGGAGGACAACCCCTGGCCAGTGGCCCCATCCCTGACCATTAGCCTGTCAGGGTTAGTTGTTCAAAAAGCTGGTTTTGGTTTAAAATGATGTCTTGAAGGCCCTTACCTGAAGTCTGTTTCTGTGTCTTTCTCTACAGATAACAGAGCGCTCCTCTCTCCAGACCAAAATGAATTGCAAGTTGCCACAACCCACCGTGGGGCCATGAGGTCCTCACAGTCGCCAGCCCTGAAGCCCCCCCCCCGCCCCTCCCCGGGAGCAAAGACCATGTGGGTCATCTTTGAAAGCCTGTCCACACTCCACAGCAGAGGTGTAGCCTGGAGGTACCAGCAAGGGGTCCTGGAGCCCTTGAGCCACATCCATCTGAATGGCCCCCAAGGACTTGTGGATTCGTGGGAAGCCAGCCCCAGAGGAAGGGCAGGGGACCCCTGGGGCCCCAGGGAATAGATGACAGGCTCATTAGAGCTGAATGGGAGCGCGAGGGGCGGGCATGGCCAGTCCCCGGGGCCACTATCTCTCCCCACCCCTCCTCCGAGGGTCCTGCTGTTGTGCTCAGGCTGGAGACTTGCTCACTTCCTACATTTTTGTGAAGGGAAGAGTTTGGGCTGCCTCCCCTCCCCCCATACACCCTAGAGAGGAGGTTTCTGGCTAGACTCTTCAGCCAAATGTCCTGACTTTAATCCCCACCCTGTCCCAAGCACAGCCAGCCCCCTTCTCCTTCACCTACTGGCCATGCTGGGGAGGTGGAGTGCCAGGCTGGGGTGGGGGGCGGTGATGACTGGCACCCTTACCAGCTCACCTTGTGGTGGGGCCCAGCCTGATTCTGCCCTCTTCACAATGCCCTCCTCCACCCTGCCTCCAGCCCGGTCCCTCCAGGTACCCCAGAGGGTCAGGGCAATAGATGCAAGGTGCTAGAGCAATGAGCTGCAGTATTATGGCCCCTTGGCCTGGTGGGCATGCTCTGGGCTGGAGAAAGGCAGCGGCCAACTGCCTCAGCATCTCCCAGGCCAGAGACAGGCAGAGCCTGGGCATGGCCGGGGGGTCTAGCCTCTTTGTGGGCCAGTCGTGCGATATGGACAGTGGAAGAGCCTGAGGACGTGGATAATCTAAGCTGCTGACTGTCCCCGGGTCCCCAGGGCCCTGTGCATGTGTGTCGGTATTGAGGGCTGGTTGGTGGATTTGCCTCCAGGTGTGGAGGCGGCCGGGCAGCTGCACGGTTCTGCGGGGGTAGTGCACCAGCGAGAGCTCAGCACGCGTCCCTGCTCTGTGAGGGTGGTGAGCTCAGGGGAAAGGCCAGCCCCGGGGGGCCCTCAGACATGTGTCCTGAGGCATGTGTCCTCGGTTTTCCAATCAGCCTGAGGTCACGGCTGTGGGAGGGCTACTCAGGGGTGCTCTCACACGTGTGTGCATGTGCACCCCCACACATGTGTGCCCTTCCTGCTCTGTCAGCAGCGGACCCCTGTCCCTGACCCTCAGCTTGGGAAGCGGCTCCCACCGGGAGCACTCCCACAGCCCCCATCTCTTTCCTGGGCCCCCTTGGCTGGGTCAGGGGACTAGAGAGTCCCCAGAAAATGCCACAGGCCTCCCTCTGGGGCGTCTGTGTCTGTGCCCAGAGTGGGGGCCGTGGTGGAGGTGGTTTCTGTTCCCACGTGCGGGCTTGGCCGCCTGCCACTGCCACCCTGAGCCCACCCCAGTCATTTTCCCTGTTCTCTGGGCCTGGGCCTGGGGCCACCCCCAAGTGCCGACTCGACTTTCTCAGAGCCCCAGGTGCTGCCCTTTCTCTTCTGTCCCCTGTCTGTGTCCTGCCTCAGGCTCCTCCCGGTTCTCCCGGTGCGGGGTGGGGCAGCCTCTGGGGTTCCCACTGCCCTACAAAGTACCCCTCCCGCAGGCTCATTATAACTTTTGTAGAGAATGTTCTGTATCATTGTCACACCTGTGTCTCATTCTTTAATCACCTGGGGGTGGGAGAGGGAGAAGGTCTTTTTGTACCTAAGAGGGCTTGGTCCTCATGGACCCCCTGGAGGAGATCGAGGGAGGGATGGTTGGGCATGCCCCCCTCACGCAGCCCTGCAGGGCCTTCCCTCATCCCTGGGCCTTCACCCTGCTCTTTCTCGGCCCAGAATTTGGAGCTGATGGAGAGGGAGCGTTCAGAAGAACCGGGACAGGAGAGCCAGAAGCTGAGTGAGGAGGATCTGGGCTCCAACCCTTTTCCCAGGTCCTGCAGCTGCTGAGGGCAGGAGGACACTTTCTCCCTTCCCACCGGGGCCTGCCTGGCCTTCTCCAGACATGGGCAGAAACTGTACCCAAGGAGGCTGCCACCCACCTCCCAGGCCCCATGAGCCCTCATCTCAAGGCCCCCGCCCATCCTGGGAGGCCACCAGTGTGGTCCCCATTTCCCCTCACCACCCCAGGCAGCTCTTGGGGCAGCCCTATTTAGAACCCTCCTTTCTCCCCGGGAGGTAAGGCTTCCCCTTGAGCTGGAGGACAATGGTCTCTGTTTGCTCAACCAAGGGCCCCCTGAGTCATTTTATTTCATTCCCTAAGGATGCTGGGTCAAGTGCTTCTGCTAAAGGGAGTTCGAGACCCCTCCCTCCCTCCAGCATCAATCAGAAAGGTCCAGGGGATGTCCCAGCAGAAAGGTTGCTTAGCAACCCTCTGGGGTTCTAGGTCATCTCCCTCCACTTTACAGATGGGAAAACTGAGACCTACCGCGGGAAGATCCGGACCCAGAACACAGGCCTCCTGACTGCTGGTACACTTTCCTCACCCCCAGGCTGAGAAGGGGGCAGAATTCTGTCCTCGGACGCTCGACGGGGTTGTCCACCCTGCGACCCCTACTGGCCATTCTGGTCACTGCACCTACCTCAGGAAAGACCCACCAGTCCTGGCGCCGCGGTTCCAGGGGAAGGACATGAGGGTGAGGACCCAATAACAAGACAGCGGATAGGAGGAGCTTCAGCGTAGAGGCAGAGACTAATCGGAAGCACTGGGGGCTGGGTTCTCCAGGGGTCAGTGTGGCCGGAGGGTGGAAGCCTGGGGCACAGGAGCAGGTGCAGCTGCAGGAAGTCTGAGGGGACTTTAAACACAGTGAAGGGAAGAATTTTACATGGTAGGGATTCAGCCTTCTCGACCCATTTCCCTTAAAATTGTGACTGAGCTTAGGGCAATTCTAAAGGTTTAGAGTGATCAATGGCTCTTCACCTTTAGGGATTAGAATCTGTAATAACATGGACACTTCCCCTGGAAAAATGCACATCAGACACACGCGCGCGCGCGCACACACACACACAATTCTGCTCCTCGTTCCAGGCAGCTCCTGGGACTCCGAGGGGTCCAGGGATCCCATGTTAAGAAGCCTTAGTTCGACTGCTCTGAAGTTACGTCATAAATGGGATTACGAATTTGATGGAGACGGGGATGTCAGAATGAATCAGAGGCAAGAAGGGCCTCCGGGTATGTGGTGCAACCTCATCGTACAGACGAGGTAACTGAGGCCCAGAGGACAGGGGCTGGCAGGAGATAGCAGAGCAGCCAAATGGGCAAAGTGGCACTCGGTCTCATGATGCCTTCCATGTTGACCAGTCCCGGGCATCGTGACAGCCCTGTGCTCCCAGGGCATGCCTGTGGGCATGAGCTTCTCTGAGATAAGCCTGGGTTGTACGGGAGGTGGCGGGACTCAGGAGACAGCCAGCCAGATCCGGGCAGCAAAACTGGCTCTGGATCCTTTCCAGCTGTGCAGCCTTGGGTAAGTTACCCAGCCTCTCTGAGTCCGTTTCCTCAAATAAAATGGGTGATTTTAACTCCCTATGATAAGCGTGTTAACCCCGTGGATCATCAGGAGGTGAAATGATCATGGAATGATAATGCATGATAAGGCACTTAGCAAACTGCCTGATACTCAGTATATATCAGTTAGTAATGATCACGGTTGTTGGCAGCCTTAGGCCCGTGAGGTATTCACCGCATTTGCGGCTCCGCCCACCCAGTAGGTGAAACCTAGGTCCTTCCATGGAGCAGTTCTACTTTTCTGACCCCCATATGTCAACCCCACCAATCACACTAGCTCCTGGAGACAGCACTTGAAGGCATCCCCATCTCGCCAGCTGGAGGCATTGATGAGCCAGCCACTGGCTAAGGAATGGTCAGCTAGCCAAGGATGGGCCACGCCACTGTCCAGTGGGGGGGCCTCCAGGGAATCCTGGGGTACCCAAGGAGCTGGGCATCTTTCCTGGAAGGGGGAATCACAGGCCAACTGTCCTGGCCCCATTATGCTACTGTCTGAACAGTAGAGTTTATCAAAAATTCTCCCCTAATCCTGTGAGGTAAGCAGGTGAGGAGTTTTAGCCCCACTCCAAAGATGAAGAGATTGACCATCAGAGAGGTTTTGTGAAATTCCTTCGGTCCCAGTAAATTAAAGAAAGTTAATTCCTTAACTTGGGTCCCTTCGGCCACCCTGTCCCCAGAGGGAAGCTCTCATGTTTTTACTATAAATGTTGAGAGCTTGTAAGGTGCCAACACTTCATACACATCTAATCCTCACACTAAAGCCACAACCCTGTAAAACACGGACTATATTATGATTATTATCTCCATTTCACAGGTGGGAAAACAGGGTCAGAGCAGCGATGCAAATTGCCCAAGGTCACAGAGCTGAGGAGGTGGACAAACCAGGCCTCAAAGACAAATTTCCAGGTTGTCAAAGCCTGCATGCCTTACCATGGCATATTGGCTTCCCAAGTACTTGTACCCTCTGGTGGGGGTTGTCTTTGGTCTTGGGCCCCCTTGATCTGGGCATGCCTGGTCCTGGGCAGATGCCAGACTCAGCGTGGCCTGAGTGGGGGCATGGCTGGCAACTTCAGTGGCCCAAGCACCTGGGCTGACCCACCTGCCTGGAGGGGCTGGGCTGAGAGAGGGCAGGTTGGTTTGTGGGGCCACAGGGCAAGATACTGGGGGGCTGTTTGGGAGGGCAAAAGCCAGCCGAGATGGGAGCAAGCCTGCAGAAGCATTTAATAGTGACCAGAGAGTCTGCCTGTCTCCCTGTGTCTCTGTGTCTCTGCCCCATCTCTCCCTGTAACACTGGGGCTCCTGTTCCGTCTCTCCTCCTCTCTTTCTGTTGCCTCGTCTCTCTAGACCTCAGACTCTTCTGCTGTTGGTCACATAATAAGAAATATATATTTGGTAACTGCTCCCAGTTCCTGACACAGAGCTCCTGAGTCCCTTAGAAGTTCCTGGGTGATAAGAACATCTTTTGTTCAAACAAGGCGACTCTGGGTGGGCTCCCGGACAGCCTCAGTGTGGGGATTGGTCACCTGGGCTAGAAGCTTGGAGCTTTCAGTGCCCCGCATCCTTTGGGAAGGTGGAGGGGCTGGAAATTGGGTTAATGATCGATCATGCCTTCATAATGAAGCCTCCATAAGCACCCCTACGTTGTGGGGTTCAGAGAGCTTCTGAGTTGATGGATGCATCCAGGCGGTGTCCCCTGACTCCACGGGACAGAAGCTCCTGCACTTGGGACCCTTCTGGACCCCGTGTATCTCCTCATCTGGCTGTTAATACGGAACCATCATAATATGCTTTACAATAAACCGGTAAATGTAAGTAAAGTGATTTTCTCAGCTCTGTGAGCTGTTCTAGCAAACTATCAAAGCTGAGGCAGCGGGTTCAGGGAACCCCCAAATTTTTGGTCAAGTTGGGCAGAAGTGCAGGTAGCCTGGGGACCCGAGGTGTCAGAAGGGAGGGTGTGTTTGTGGGACTGAGTCCGGGGACCTGTGGAGTCTGACACTCACCCTGTCGTCAGCTTGAGAACCGAATGAAATTACAGGACGGTTGGTGTGTCCACAGTTGGAGAATTGGTTGTTGCTGTGGGAAGAACCCCCATCTGGTGTCAGAAGTGTTGTGAGGAGAGGAACAGTTTTCCTTTAGCTTCTTTCTCTCAATCTGTCTCCCCATGAGGTCAGGCTCCCTGTCCCTGTCCCCACCTCAGTCTGGTCCCTGTCTTGGGTTGAACCGGAACCCTGTAGCCCTTCCTCTCCTCACCCCACACCTAAGGGTGTTCTTGTGTGAGACCTGGCTGGTACCCAGCAGGCATGCAGCACCTCCCCAGCTCTCATCTCCCATCGATAGTCCCCGTAGCAACACTTGGTGTGGCCCAATCGTTTCCAACGTGTTACTCGCATGGTCTTGGGCACCGTTGCTATTCCTCGTTTTCAAATGAGGAAACCAAGGCACAGAGATGTTTGTAAAACATGCCCAAGCTCACACTGCTGGAGGAGGTAGAGCTAGGGCTCAAACCCAGACAGGCTGGCTCCCAGCTGTGGGCATGTCTCATCATGATGGCGAGCATCTATTGAGCACCTGCTGTATGTCAGCACTTTACGTCTGTGATTTCTGTGTGTTCTCATGACAGCCTCATTTAATAATTACAGGGGGTCAATTAACCCATTTGACAGAGGAGAAAACCGAGACTCGAGAACACTAGGTTGTTGCTTGGGTCACACAGCCTATAAGAGCGCACACAGGGCCTGACTCCTTGTCTGTCTGACTCTGGACCAGCTGCTCCCCGGGTTTCTATAGCTGAATGACTAAGTCTGATGAGGTTTGGAGCCTGAGGTGGGGAAACTTCTGGAAAATCCATTCAGAGCCACCAATCTGGTCTTTAGAGAAAGGCCCTTGGGACATGCCAGTGTGGTGAGCCCTGGGAATCCTTTAAGGTCATAAATCCCAGTTTTACCCTCTCTCGCTCTGGCTTCTTTATTCCATGGGCTCAGGGGAGTCTGTGGGACCCTCTCCCCGCTCTGGATATGCACACTCGTGGGACCCTGAATAGTAGTTGGTGGGGCCCTGGTGGGTGGGGAAGGGGCTTTCTCTGGGGGGAGAGGGGGCGGGGGCAACAGCAGCCACCAGCCGAGTGGGGGCCCTGACCCCCCCATCTCTGCCGCTGGGGGCTTTCTTTCCCACAGAGTCACAGCACACAGCACCCTCACGGCATTGTCTCCTCAAGTCGCAAAGGCTGGAAGGCATTCTTGACTAGCCCCATTTTACAGATGGGGCAACTGAGGTTCGGGAGGACAAATGACCTACTAGGAAGTGCCTAAACCAGGGTGTTGATTCTGGTGCATTTGCACTGCTGCTCGCTGCCATCTGCCTTCTCAGAGCATAAATCTAGCACTTTCACACACCGGGCACTGCAAAGCCTTGAGAACGCTATCACTGTCCTGCCTTGCAGGGAAGGAAACCGGGACTTAGTAGGTGAGGTCGTTTCTCTAAGCGGCTGAGTGCACAAGTGTCAGGGCCGTGGGATTCAAACCCCAAACTCTGGCTCTTTCTACCCCATTCACTGAGCCACCTCCCCAGGTTCTCCCCTGGCACAAGGGTGGCTCAGGGGCTCCCCAGGTCAGAGCAGGGGCTCAGCTGCAGGACTAGGGGAGGGGGATGGGGGACAGGCGGGACATGCTGCCTCCCTCTCTTCCTCCATTCCTCTCTACCCCCATCCTGCTCAGCCTCTAGGTCTACTGCTGACTGCTCTCCGTTTTGTGCGCCTGCGTGTGTGCGGGTGTGCGTGTGTGTAATGTGGGTGATGCCACTGACGTGGATCTCTGCAAGCACAGGGTGAGTGTCATGGACCCAGAGCTCTCCTGGAAGGTTGTGTTTATTTGTGAGTTGAGTGTGCTTGTGTGTCTCTGAGGTCTTGCTCATTTATCTTTGCTTCAGGGCCTCCAAGTTTCCCAGAAGAAGGGCACGTGCACATGCGTGTGTGTGCATGTGTGTGCATACACACTCACAGAGGGCTCCACAATTTTGTCTACAGTCTGTGTTTAGACTCCTTCTCCCATCTATTAATTTTAGGGCCCCAGCTCCTTTAGACTGGAAGGTTGAAGCTCCAGCCACCCACGCCACCTCCCCTCACCTCATCCCTTGCCCTGAATTGGGGGTTCCCACAAAGTGTTCTCCAGACTCTCTCTGGGTGACTGGTTTGTTGGGGGTCAGAACTCTGCGGGGTAGGCAGCAGGGGGAGAAGGATCAATGGCCCAGAAGGAAGGGGATCAGGTAGAAGCAAATCTACTTTTTTGGGCAGCCAGATTACCGAAGGGCCTGGGTGGGCAACTTGCCCTGGGCTGGCGTGTTTAACTGGGGTGCACAGCTCTGCCACCCACTGGGAAGACTAATTTGTCTTTCCAAGGCTCCGAGTTTCCATCTGGGAGTGGAGATAATTAAACCCCACATAGTAGGCCAGTTGGGAAGATAAACTATGTTAAGTGCTTACTTCAGTTCTCTACACCCAGTAGGGGGAGGACCAGCCCAGGGTCCTGAGAGACAGGAATCTGGGGATGGGGAGGGCTCAGTGGGCGTCAGCCAGGCCCTGAGAACCGACATGTTGGATTGTCCCAAACTCCCCTTTCCATGGTCCCCACACTTCCTGCACAGTCTGTTCGGTATTTGCAGAGCAGAAGTTGGAGAAGGCATCATGCCCCTGAACCCCAGCCCCTCTGTGGGTGTGCGCACGCGCACGAGCACACGCACGGAAAGCAAGGCAAAGAGAAGAGTGAAACAGAGGGAGTGAGCATGGTTGGGCCCTTTTCTCGCTGGAAATGGAAACCATTTATTAGTATCGTTATTGATACCAAAATTTGTTAGATTTAAATCATATCTATTCAGCATAACAATAATGTTATAATTACAGTAGCACAAGGAATGGCTTAGTGATGATTTCTACTGTGAGCACTAGGCCTGTGGTGATCCGTTGATATTCATAGTACGGAAATGATCTTATTCCTCTCTCCAGCAACCCAGCAAGCTGGGTAGTATCACCCTCATCCACTCCAAGTCACCTTTTCAGAAACCTGAGGCTCAGAGAGGTCAAGCAACTCACCAAAGGTCACACAGCAAGAATGGGACCATGGGTGTGTCTGAGTCCAGAGCCTCGCTCTATATACTGTTCTCAGCTGCCTCCATACCTTGCAAGAACCGTGGCCCTCACTCCCCTTCCAGCCCTGGCACTGGCCCCACCAGGTCCAACACACACCCTTCAGGCTAATCTACACCCCAGAGTCACTTACACACACCAGACTGTGGTGCTGGACTGATGCAGGAGGAGGGACCAAGCGACCCTTAGAAAACCTCACTGGTCGGGAGTCTGGGTTGCTAACAGCTCCAGCCTTGGCTTTTCAAGGACCTAGTTTGCTCTACAACTTGGAAAGGTGGCCTGGGCCTCAGTGTCCTTTCCTGCCAGGTGGGCACGGGCTGACAGCCTCGGAGCCTCAGCAGCATCCCCACCAGCTCAAAGCCGGCCCCCTTTCCCTTACCTGTCTCACTCCCTGACCTGCCCCTCTGGGCCATCACCAACCTGGCTTCGTCCCCGCAGAGCAGCTGGTGGCCTAGAAGGTGGGAGGCACGAGGCAGGTGGCTGTGGCGGGCCAGAGCTAGGGTCCTTGGAGGGGAGGCGGATGCTGACACGGCCCGTCGATGTGGTCCTGCCTGCTGGAGCCAGGGGAGCTTGGGATGCCAGTCCCTCTCTCAGCTGATCAGGATCTGAGCCACGGCCCGGCCACTTCTCCCCCAGAGCACTCGGCCCCACCCCAGTGAATAATGCCGCTTGCCTCCTGGAGCCGGCCCTCACTGGGCTTTGATGATTTGGGGGGTAGCATGAATGGGTGGAAGACAAGGAAGGCTTACAGGCCCGGCCACCCAGGCGTGGAGCCTAGGAATGGTTACATTGCTGGTGGGAGGTACCTTTCTAATTTACCCCTTGTCCCCCAGCCTCTCAGTACCAGCCTTCCAGGTCTCCAAACCTATCCTTGACTCTCACGATCCCCTTCCAGGGCCTGGGGCTGGGGCAAGGCTCCTTCCCACCCCACCCCGACCACAATAATAATTAACCCCAATGAACCCCAGCACATAAAGATGTGGATTGCAGAAGGGAGGAATCATCACTGCCCCAGGGTGGGGAACTCCAGAGGTCCCAGGAAGGCCAAACCCAGCATCATCTAACACCATCCCTTCACACACACACACACACACACACACACACACACACACACACACACACACAATTTGTGCCTGAGTAGGTACACAGGCACCCCATCCATTGGGGCCTGGGAGGAGGGCTCACCCATCTTGAATTTGGACCAGTGTCTTCTTCATCATCTATTGTTTTTTTTTTAAGCTTTTATCTCCTCCTTCCATTCTCCTAAGCCTATTTTCCTAGTCTTTCCATTCATCCACGTATTCATTTATTCACCCAATGTTTACTGAACACCTACTATGTGCCACACTGTGTAAGGCCCCAGGGAATGGGTGTTGTCTAAAGAACAGGAAGGACCCGTGTCCCTGCCAAGCCCTGTCCCCTTCTCCATCAGGCAGCCTGGTTTGACTCACACTGGTCTGTCCATCAGCTGGTAAACAAGGCACTGTGGCTGGGCATGATATGTGTGTGAGTGTGTGTCAGGTGACGGGGTTGGAAGTTATGGAGGAAGCTCAGGGAAACATAAGGAAGTTGTATGTGGGGTGCGTGCCCTCAGGAAGCCCACCATGCATTGGCAGTGGGCAGAGACTGCTATTTATGTGACCCTCTCTCCCTGGGCACAGGAAGGCAGTGACCCCGAGTCTGCCTGTGCTGAGGTTGGGGCTGCATGCCCCAATTCTGGCAGTGCGATGCGGACAGAAGTGACGCGTACCACCTCCAGACTTGGAGCTAAAACTGTCTTTTCATGTTTTCTCTTCCACCCCCAGCCCCCAGGCATCATTATGGGTCTGCCTATTTTGAGGACCGTGGCTATGAGTATTTCTGCACGTTTCTTTGCATTTCTGTTGAGTGTATCCCTAGGGCATGCCTGTGTTCAGAGCTGTAATAAGGCTCTTTCCATATGACCCCATCACCAGATGGAAGGAGCCTGAACCCCCAAGTCACCCCTTGGAGCAGGGCCAGCTGTTTGTCATGTGAGCAAGAAATAAACCTGCATTGTATTTACAGCTGAGATGTTTGGGGCTGTTTGTTACAGCAGCTAGTGTGACTTATCTTGACTAATGCAGGCAGATAACCCAGAAACATGCTGAATCCTACGATTAGGTCACAGGGCACGAGAGGGACCACTGACAGGCACCGCATGACAACGGGGGTCTAACGCTAGCTGGTAGATGATGTCAGAGCAAGGGACAGGCACCGTGAGTGGGAGCACCCGGCAAACAGTAGGTGCTCAATAAAATCGGTGGCACAAGTGAAATACGTGGGAACACTGGGAAGGCTTTGTAGGGGTGGCTGAAGTCATCAGCGCCCTGGAGGATGGGTGGGTTTTAGATGGGGTGCGGGAGTAGAAACTGCTACCCGGAATGAAGACAGAGGTAAGAGGGAGTAACAGCTTCCCAAGCTTTCAGAAGTCAGTGAGCAGCCACTCTGGCCGGAAGCAGAAGAATAGTCAGAGATGGAGCCAGAACCTGGACGCCCTCAAAGGCTAAGCAATTTAGACCTCAGGCTGCCGGTCAGTGGTCTCCAAAGTGGGGTGTGCACAACTATTGGGGTGCAGGAAAAAATATTAAAGTGCCCATTGATATTTATCTCACTCTTTTAAATGCCTGTGTTTCGTATAGATGAAGCTACTAAGCTCAGAGAGGTTGAGTAACTCACCCAAAGCCACAGAGCTAGGAAGCGTGTCTGACTCCAAAGCTGTGCTCTTCGCATATGCTAGACTCATGCAGAAAGGGGAGGGGTTGGATGGGGGCAGAGGCAGGTCTAGGGCAGGCTGGCTGGGAGGAGTAGAAATAGACCCCAGCCCTGGTTGTCTCTGCCTTGGCAGCAGGACAACGGCCCACTGTGGGCAGAAGTCAAGGACCCTGCCCACGCCTGCTCACTGGGCCCCTGGGGCCTGGTGAGAGAAGCCATGCAGGGAGCCTCAAAGGTGCAGACCTGGCTGGCCCATGACCCAGAGCTTTTTCTCACAATTAATTCGCACTCCCATGAGCAGGATCCTGGGAGCCAGGAGAGAGAGGACATGGGGCTGAGAGGTCAGGCTGGGCTGAGAGAGAGGAATGGGGAAGAGTCAGGCCGATCAGGGGCTTCTCCCACCCCCACATGCTCAGCGGCTAACAGCCCCCCCACCATGGCCAAGGGAACAGAGACTCCAGCCCTAACCTGGTTTCCCACATTTCACTCTTGCTGCATTTATGGGTGACATCTACCTTCCGATTTTTACCTCTTAAACAAACAAACAAACAAATAAACAAACAAAACTCTTACCAATTAGAAAAATAAAGCAAACGTTTTAATGAAAATGGAATATACATACAGAAAAATGTACCCCTAATAGCAGTATAGCATGATGAATTTTTATAAAGGGTAACGAACATCCAGATCAAGAAATAAAACGTTTACCAGCCCCCAGAAGCCCTTATATGACCCCTTGTGATCACTACCCCCATCAGTAACGGCCATCCTAAACTTGTTTGTGAATTTTATATGAATGGAATCAAACGGAGTCTGTGCTCTGTTGTGTCTGGCTTAGTTCAACATTAGGTTTGGGCTGTATGATACACCCCAGCATGCGTATTCCACATTTTATTCATCGTTGTACTGTTGGGGGATATTTGAGTTGTCCCCAGGGTTTGCCTATTTTGAGGACTGTGGCTGTGAATGTTTCTGCACGTTTCTTTGCATTTCCGTTGAGTGTATACCTAGGGCATGCCCGTGTTCAGAGTTGTAATAAAGCTCTTTCCGTTTAAAAGGAGAATCTGCCTTCCTGCTTTGTTTTTGCTTTTGTCAACTCTACTGATGTATAATTAACTATAATAAAACGCACCCATTTTGAGGGTGCAGGTCGATGACTCTAGATCAACATATACACCCACGTGAATATGACCACAATCAAGATACAGAACATTTCCATCCTCCCAGAAAGTTTCCTCACATCCCTTTGCAATTACTGTTCCCCACCCACTCCTCCCTGGGCAACTACCGATTTGAATCCTATCGCCATCTATTAGTTCTGCTGTTCTTGAACTTCCTATAAATGGAATCCATACAGTAAGGACTTGTGTGTTGTCTGGCTTCTCTCCCTCAGCTTCTCTCCCTCCCTCTCGGTCTGTGGGACTGTGTCAGTTCATCCACACAGGGTTCTTCTGCCCTGTTTGCCTGTTCCAGATGCTCCTTTATATTCTGTGTGTTTTTTGAATGTATCCATTTGTTCATCCATTCTCCTGTTGGACATTCGGGCTGTTTCCAGTGTGGCTATAATGAACAATGCTGCTCTGATCATCGAGACACACATTTTTGTGTGGACACATGTTTTTATTTCTGTTGGTTGAATAGCTGGGAGCTGCCTTGTTGGGTCATAGGGTAAGTGTAGATGTAACCTTCCAGGAAATGGCCAAACTGTTTTCCAAAGGGGTTGTACCAACTTGCCCTCTCCTAAGCCGTGAATGAGAGGTCAGTTGCTCCACATCTCCTTGCCAACCTTTAGTGGTGCCAGGCTATTTACAATGAGCTATACAGTAGGTCTGAAGGGTTACCTCATTGGGAGTTTTAATCTGCATTTCCCTAAAGACTAATGATGTTGAACATCTTTGCATGTGCTCATTAGCCATTTGTACATTTCCTTTGGTGAACAGTCTATTTGTCTTCCTGATTTTCTGTTTGTTTTTTTTTGGTACAGATTTTATTTATTTATTTGATGTATATAGAGAGAGTGAGAGAGCACAAGCAGGGGGAGCAGCAGAGGGAGAGGGAGAAGCAGGCTCTCTGCTGAGCAGGGAGCCCGATGCGGGCCTTGACCCCACAACCCTGGGATCGTGAGCTGAGCCGAAGGCGGATATCCAACCGACTGAGCCATGCAGGCGCCCCTCAGTCTTCCTGATTTTGATTTCTCTCTCTCCCTTCCTACAGTGCCCCTCCCCTGCCATCTACATCCTCAGTACCCTCTTGTTTCAGGGTACTGAAACAGTCTCCAAACTAGTCTCTTGCCCTCCAATGGGCTACTCCACTGTGCCCAATGACCCTTCCTAAACACACTACACAAGTCACTCCTTTGTTCCAAAGTCTGCTATGGCTCCCCGAGTCTGCAAGAACAAGCCCCTTCTCTCAGTCTGCCATTCTCTGTGCCTCCAGCACCCAGGCCCAGCCGTTCTCTCCTGCCTTCCTTAATAATCTCCCAACCCTCTCTATGTCTTGAAGATCCAAAACGCCTTGTTCTCTTCCTTCTCAGGCAGATTTAAATCTGTTCTAAATCAAGTCCGCCTCTTTCCAGGGAGGCTGCCAGCCAGCTCCACCCATGGGGACTCCTGGCTCCTGGAGCTCCTCTAACACATATTTGCCTCTGCTCCTGTTTGACACTCAGCATTTGCTTCCTAACAGCGTCACTTATATGTCCAGAGGGAAGCGAGGGGTTTCTTGGTACTTTGTTCCTACCTTGGTAGGAAGTTTCCCAGTTTATGTGATAAAAGCCATGGCATGCCACCTTTATAAAATTGTATTATCATACTGTATATTAATATCATATATGCTTTTTAAAAATTGTACATGTCCCCTCCCTGAAAATTCTAGTATATCTGGGAGGGGGGCACTTGGAAGTAGGGTAGTGTGGGGGAAAGGTACCGCCTCCTTCTCTGTTTTAAGAATCTGATATAAAGGGGTGTCTAGGTGGCTCAGTCAGTTAAGTGTCTGCCTTCAGCTCAGGTCATGATCCCGGGGTCCTGGGATCGAGCCCCGCATCTGGCTCCCTGCTCAGTGGAGAACCTGCTTTTCCCTCTGTCTCCTCCCCCCCTCCTGCTCATGCACTCTCTCTCTCTCTCTCTCTCTCTCTCGCTCTCCTTCTATCTCAAATAAATAAATAAATAAATCTTAAAAAAGAATCCGATTTAAACAAAAGATAATTGAATTTGGAGGAGACACCCTGGATTTGAGTTCTAGTTCTGCCATTTAGTAATTTTGGGGTGGGTGTTGGGCAGATCAGTTCATCTCTTGGGGACTCCATAGATTAGATGGGGATGACGCCTTACAGAGTTGTGAGAAAAGATAAAACCTAATAAGGATATAGAAGCCAATGGTGAAACACACACGTGTGTGTCTGTGTGCGCGCGTCTGCATGTGGTGAGAATTGGTCTATTAGATTGTAGCCCCTTAGAACACTGACCTGGTATGATATGATACTGTATGTGGAAAACCCAAAAGACCCTACCCCAAAACTGCTAGAACTCATATAGGAATTCACTAAAGTAGCAGGATATAAAATCAATGCACAGAAATCAGTGGCATTCCTATACACCAACAACAAGACAGAAGAGAGACAAATCAAGGAGTCGATCCCATTTACAATTGCACCCAAAACCATAGGATACCTAGGAATAAATTTAACCAAAGAGGCAAAGGATCTGTACTCAGAAAACTATAAAATACTCATGAAAGAAATTGAAGAAGACACAAAGAAATGGAAAAACGTTCCATGCTCATGGATTGGAAGAACAAACATTGTGAAGATGGCAGTGCTACCTAGAGTAATCCACACATTCAATGCACTCCCCATCAAAATACCATCCACTTTTTTCAAAGAAATGGAACAAATAATCCTAAAATTTGTATGGAACCAGAAAAGACCCCGAATAGCCAGAGGAATCTTGAAAAAGAAAAGCAAAGCTGGCGGCATCACAATTCCGGACTTCCAGCTCTATTACAAAGCTGTCATCATCAAGCCAGTATGGTACTGGCAGAAAAACAGAACATCGATCAATGGAACAGAATCGAGAGCCCAGAAATGGACCCTCAACTCTATGGTCAACTCATCTTTGACAAAGCAGGAAAGAATGTCCAATGGGAAAAAGACAGTCTCTTCAACAAATGGTGTTGGGAAAATTGGACAGCCACATGCAGAAGAATGAAACTGGACCATTTCCTTACACCACACACAAAAATAGACTCCAAATGGTTGAAAGACCTAAACGTGAGACAGGAGTCCATCAAAATCCTAAAGGAGAACACAAGCAGCAACCTCTTCGACCTCAGCCGCAGCAACTTCTTCCTAGAAACATCGCCAAAGGCAAGGGAAGCAAGGGCAAAAATGAACTATTGGGATTTCATCAAGATAAAAAGCTTTTACAGCAAAAGAAACAGTCCACAAAACCAAAGACAACCGACAGAATGGGAGAAAATATTTGCAAATGACATATCAGATAAAGGGCTAGTATCCAAAATCTATAAAGAACTTATCAAACTCAACACCCAAAGAACAAATAATCCAATCAAGAAATGGGCAGAAGACATGAACAGACATTTTTCCAAAGAAGACCAACAGATGGTCTATCCAAATGGCCAACAGACACAGGAAAAAGTGCTCAACATCGCTCGGCATCAGGGAAATCCAAATCAAAACCTCCATGAGATACCACCTCACACCCATCAGAATGGCTAAAATTAACAAGTCAGGAAATGACAGATGTTGGCAGGGATGCGGAGAAAGGGGAACCCTCCTACACTGTTGGTGGGAATGCAAGCTGGTGCAGCCACTCTGGAAAACAGTATGGAGGTTCCTCAAACAGTTGAAAATAGAGCTACCATACGATCCAGCAATTGCACTACTGGGTATTTACCACAAAGATACAAATGTAGGGATCCGAAGGGGTACGTGCACCCCAATGTTTATAGCAGCAATGTCCACAATAGCCAAACTGTGGAAAGAGCCAAGATGTCCATCGAGAGATGAATGGATAAAGAAGATGTGGTGTATATACACAATGGAATATTATGCAGCCATCAAAAGGAATGAGATCTTGCCATTTGCAATGACATGGATGGAACTGGAGGGTGTTCTGCTGAGTGAAATAAGTCAATCAGAGAAAGACATGTATCATACGACCTCACTGATATGAGGAACTCTTAATCTCAGGAAACAAACTGAGGGTTGCTGGAGTGGTGGGGGGTGGGAGGGATGGGGTGGCTGGGTGATAGACATTGGGGAGGGTATGTGCTATGGTGAGCGCTGTGAATTGTGCAAGACTGTTGAATCACAGATCTGTACTTCTGAAACAAATAATGCAACATATGTCAAGAAAAAAGAAAAAGAAGAAGATAGCAGGAGGGGAAGAATGAAGGGGAGTAAGTCGGAGGGGGAGATGACCCATGAGAGACGATGGACTCTGAAAAACAAACTGAGGGTTCTAGAGGGGAGGAGGGTGGGGGGGTGGGTTAGCCTGGTGATGGGTATTAAAGAGGGCACGTTCTGCGTGGAGCACTGGGTGTTATGCACAAACAATGAATCATGGAACACTACATCAAGAACTAATGATGTAATGTATGGTGATTAACATAACAATAAAAAAATCTGCTCTGAGAACACTGACCTGGTAAAGAAATCTTACCCTTTTATACAGAATCGGTGGGATAAGCTTATAGGAATTCGTGAAGGAAGATGTCATGGCAGAGGGCAGGAATCACTCATTAGTGTCCCTAACCTCCTCACAGGGCTCTCCACCACCTCTCTCCTCCTCCTGCTTTTCTTTCTCCTTCCCAAAGATCTCCTCGGCGATGCTGCTGTCCTCTCCCAGCCAGACCTCATTTTGAAAGGGACTTCAGTATGAAACCAGGGGGGATGTAAAACAAAAAAGAGAAAGGAGAAGAGAGCTCCACATGCCGAGAAGGGAGTCTGCAGAGCACAAGGGCTTGTCCCCCAAGGACCTTCAGCAGCTCTGGGTGGGGCTGCACTGATGGGAAGGGGCTGCTCCCAAGGCAGCGGGGGTGGGGCGGGTGCTGTTTGCCATAACCCTGGGCACCCTGGAGCAAGTGGAATTGCAGAGGGGTCCACCTGGAATGACTTTTGTGTGTCCTCTATAGTCATGCCTTTCTCTATGGTTATTCCTTTTAGAGTTTCTCACTCCAAAAGTCACTGGGCTGGAAAGTGATTCACCATTGCTAAAGTCAAGGACGAGGGGGACCCCATGCCCCATCTGGCTGGACGGAGTGAGTCCTTGAACTTTCTGCCCCATGAATTCAAGAACGTTTATGTGCCAAGAACTGTTCTAGTTACTAAAGACGCAGCCTGAGCAAGAGCAGCAAAGGTAAGGCCCTGCAAACGCCAGTCTATTGGTGGAGACAGACAGGTCAGGGTCCCACGTGGGAGTGTCTGAGTGCTACTAAGAAAATACACCGGCTGGGGAGCCTGGGTGGCGCAGTCCTTAAGCGTCTGCCTTCAGCTCAGGTCATGATCCCAGGGTCCTGGGATCGAGCCCCACATCGGGCTCCCCGCTGTGCGGGGAAGCCTGCTTCTCCCTCTCTCACTCCCCCTGCTTGTGTTCCCTCTTTCGCTGTGTCTCTCTCTGTCAAATAAATAAATAAAATCTTTAAAAAAGAAAAGAAAATACACCGGCTAGGGGATAAAAACGTTACATTGGACTCCAGAGGGTGCAGGGACAGGAGAACGCGAGGAAGGTGTCTGAAGTCAGGCGGTCAGAGAAGGAAGGCCCTGTTGGGGGGGGGGGTTCTTCATGGGGGTCGCTGCCGAGGCAGCCGGTGTTCCCTCCGGCCCCGGCCGGTTCTCGCTCCGGTGGCCTCCCCGCCTGCGCGCATCCGCCCCGCTCCTCCTGCGCCGTTTCTGGTCTCTCCCGCCTGGAGAACGCCCCCCGGGTGGGGCCGGGTGGCCGCCGCGCGCGGCAGGAGGAGCTCGGCTGCCCAGCACGCACCGTGACACCGAGGGCGGCTGTCCCCGGCTGGCGCGTGACTCCGCCCCGGCCCGCCCCTGCTCGCGTCGTGCGCCTCGCGGGCCGCCGCAGACCGTCCCCGAGTCCTCCTGGGTCGCCCTGGTGGCCGCTGGGCGCGCGGAGCTCATGGAGCCGGCTCAGGGCGCCCCTCCGGGGAACGGCGGGGGCGAGGCGCTGCTGGGCGAGCTAGAGGCGCTGGTCCGGGACGTGGAGAGGGCCAGCTCGTGGTGGGAGCGCCACGGCGTGGACTGCGCCATCCTCGGGCTCAGCCTCCTCGCCTTGCCGGCCGGTGAGCAGCACGGGACAGGGTGACAGGGGGCCGGGCTGCGGCTGGGGAGCGGGGTGCGGGGTGGGGTGGTGGAGAGGCTGGGGACTGGGGCGTGGGGGAGATGGTGCTTGCCGAGGACCCCAGGAAGGAGGGGTTCATCCCAAATCGAAAGTCTGGTGGCAGTGTCCTGCCGTAGGTCCCCAGAGGATGGGACACTGGAGGAGGGAGAAGGCCTAACGGCCTGCAGGGCGGTGGGGGTGGGGGAATTAAGAGGGATGAGAGGGACTGGGGGAGGGGAGGATGTTCCGCAGGGGCACCAGGGATGGGGTTTCCCCTGGACCTTTCCTGGTCGGGATCTGCCTCAGCACTCTGCTTGTGGCAGCCCTCAGGCCCCTGGCCCCGTTTAGCCTGGGTTGTAGGGGTAGGGGCTAGGCCCAGGTGTCCAAGAGCTGAAGGAAAACCCTGCCCACCCCCTATCCCCCCATCTCTCCTTCCTCCATACAGGGTTCTTATGCCTGCGCTCTGAGAATGTCCTGGTCCTTGGGCTGGGCATCACCATCCTGGGTGTGTCCCACTACACACTCACTGTCAAGGGCAGCCACTTGGCCACTCACGGGGCGCTCACAGAGTCCAAAGGCTGGAGCAAGATCTGGGAGCTTTTCTTTGTGGAGGTGAGCCTAGTTGGGGTAGAGGTGACTGCTGGTACTGTGTGGGCGGATCTCACTGTTCATTCCTTTTTTATGCAATGCCATCATTGTCTGGGGGCGTGCAGGTGTGCACAGCTGTGTGTGCCTATGTGGACACTGCTGCAGCTGTTGATATGTGTATCCAAGCGTGCAGCACACACTACAGTTTGTGCGTGTGTGTGTGTGTGTGTGTGTGTGCACGGCCCCCGGCCCTCTAGAGGGTGCTCACACGGGTGGGTAGAGAGCTGCATGAGGAATGGATGCATATCCACCTACGGCAGTGGACCTGGCCTGGGCACCCCTGTTTCTCACCCTTTTCCTCTATGGGTAAAGCCAGAGGCTTCCGGCTAGGTTGTCCTCTCTGGACTGGTGTCAGGCCTTTCCGGTTCCTCTGTGCAACTTGTCTCCTCCCCGCCCCCTTCCAGGTAGACCCTCACCTGGTCGCCCAGGTCCCTTATGAACAAATATGAAAGTTGGCAGCGAAGCAGTCCTTTTCTGCTCACGGCTTACCATGACCAATTAACTCACTTATTAACTTGATATAACTTTAAAAAATATATATTTTATTTATTTATTTTTCAGAGGGATAGAAAAAGAGCGAGCACAAGCAGAGGGAGTGGCAGAGGCAGAGGGAGAAACAAACACCCCCCCCGCCCCCCAAGGAGCGGGGAGCCTGATACGGGGCTCAATCCCAAGACCCTGGGATCATGACCTGAGCCGGAGGCAGATGCTTCACCGACTGAGCCACTCAGGCTTCCCGAACTTTATATAACTTTATTAAGGTCTCTATAACTACGTGCACGCGCAGACCCACAGATGACATTTCATACGGTTACGCATTTCCTACCTAGGGCTCTCCATTCCCCCTTTCTCCCCTTCCTCTCCTCTCCCACCTGCACACATTTCTAAAGTGCTAACAAGAGGAACCTTCAGGTTCCCGATCCTCACGGCCTGTTTCAAGTCACTTCCCTTCCCCCGGGGTTCCCGGGGTGCTGGTGCTAGCTAGACTCTGAGGCCTGGGGCCAAGGTCAGATGCTCCGTAGCTTGTAATCACGGGAGGGGAGAAGCTGGGGGTAGGATGAGCTCTGTGTGGACTTTCCAAAGCTGTCCCAAGTGCCAGGAGCCCCGGGGGCAGCTGAGGGTAAATAGGTGTGGAGTTTGGACTAAGTTGCGACAAGGGATTTGACTGGGGAACACAGAGGTGACTGTGTTCTCAAACTTCCCTGCGCAGCTGAATGACCTGGAGGCCCAGGCTTATTGGAGGAGAGCGCCCCGGCCCCTCTCTTCCCCAGGTTCCCCAGGTGGATCTGATACCCACCAACGTTTGAGAACTCCCTGGCTTCAACTCCGGGGAATGAGGTAGCTATGGTGGATGCCAAGCGAAGGCAGGGAACTGGGGACACGTCCCCTGAGAAGCTTCCCAGGTACCCCAGCCGAAGAGCTGGTACAGAATCACAGTGCCTGACCTGCCACGAGGGACCCAGGCAGCTTGGTGGCTGCAGGCTGTCTTGTCCCCATGAGCCCCAGGGCTGTGGCCTCATCTTTGCCTCTTTGTAAGTTCAGCTCTTGGCACAGGGCCGAGCTCTAGGTGGGCGTTCCGTCAGTATATGTTGACGGTGACTTTGCACGTGATGTGGGCAAAAGGTCCAGGGAAAAGCCAGCTAATGGAGGGTCACCATCTAGAGGCCCCTGAGTCCCTTGTGGTGGGGGAGGCTTGGTTCTGCAGGGCATGCTTTTCTGCCCCACACAGTGTGGTTCTGGCTATGCCCCTGGGGAGGGTCTGGTTTCCAGTGTGGGGCAGGGGATGGCTCAGTCTCCCCCTACCCCTGGCCTTAGTGGGGCAAGTGGGATCCTCGGGGAGGGTGCCGGTCTTGGCAGCCAGGCAGGGGCCGGCATTGGGGCACGGCTGTGGAAGCCACAGGCCCAGCCCACCGGCCTCCTGACCTGGGGCAAGTTACTCAATTCAGTGTTGGCTTCCTTGTCTAATAAACAGGGATCATAACATCACTGGCCTGGTGGAGCCAGAGCGAGGCTTAAATGGGACCATGGAGATCTGGATTTAGGGCCTGGGCCTGACTCTTGGATGCTCACCAAGTGTTGGCATTGTTTTTTTTTTTTTTTTTTCTGGAGGGAACATGAAGTCAGCTACAAGGAGAGGGTCAGCAGTTATGTTGTTCCTGTCCGTTAGTGCTGTTTGTGTTTAAGAGAAAGCCTCCCGCATTAGGCAAAGCTGGACAGATCGAGTGTGTGAGTGTGTGTGTGAGTGAGTGAGTGTGTGAGCGTATGAATGTGTTGAGGGCACTGTTTGCTACAGGGCTGGCCCACCCCCTGTTCACGTGGCACAGAGGGCAAGTTCTCGCTGCCCGGGAACCTCCTGGACCCTTGACTCCCCACTTCTGCCACGTCCTGTTGTCTTCTCTCTTTGATCCTCCTCTTGTTGGCTTCCTGTGCTCGACCCAAACCTTGACCCCCCAGGAGCCACCAGCACTACAGGATGATCTAGTTCTCTAGTCTGGAGCCCCAGGTGCCAGCAAGGGCCATTGGTGTCGCTGGGCAGCCAGCTTTGGCCAAGTTTGTCTCAAGGTCTGCTGGCTCCAGCTGGGGGTGGGACAAGGGCCTGGCCTCTCTGACCGCTTGGATCTGGGGGAGGGGCAGGCAGGATGGACAGGGCAGTGACACTCCAGTTGTCCTTGTTTCTTTGAGGTATCCCCAGTTATGCACACCTGCCCACACTAGAGTGAACTTCCCTCTGAAGACCTACTTCTGGTCCGCATGAGAAAGTTCCATTCCTCCTGCTAGTGAGCCTCTGAGCCTCTCCCCCGTCCACTGATGGCCCTCCTGCAGGAGCACCTGCCCCTCTCTGTCCTAGGTTGTGTGACAGCACTGCAGGAAGGCGTGGGCAGGGCCATCCTTGGTTTAAATCCCACAGCTTGGGAAGGATCGACTTCCCAGATCAGAGGGTTTAAGGACCTCCTTGTATTTCACAAACAATCAAGATGCTTCCAAAGAGGGAGGGAACAGTTCCAGCCAGTCACTAAGCTCTTAGTGTGTCTCAACTTCAAACTCTCCTTCTGAAGTTGGCTTTGTGCTTGCAAGGGTGGGGTCACAGCTGGTCCAAGGCGAGCATGGGGAACCCTGGCTCTGCCCTGGGGAAGGGGACGTCACACAGAGGAATGCCATCACCTTTGTTGGAGTCCCGTATAGTGGTAGAAACAGAGCTCAAAAGCCCCAGCTGGTCCTGATTCTCGAATGTTCTTGAGTTCAGTGTGGCCATTATCTTCTGGATGTCTCTCCAACTTTTCCTCTGTCTGCACCCGAACCCTGAGGGGCATTAGTCTGAGTATGCCCGACTATGATTTTTAATTTTTTTTATTTAAAAAAATTTATTTAGAGGGCAAAACTAGATCTGTAGTACAAAATATACTTTTGTGGAAAAAACCACAAACTTTAGTTTCTAAATAATTATAGATTCACAGGACTTTGCAAAAATAGGACAGAGAGGTTGAGTGTACCCTTCATCCAGCTTCCCCCATTTATTTGCGTTTATATATTATCTTTTTTTTTCAGATTTTATTTACTTATTTAGGGAGAGAGAGAGTGAGCAAGTGGGGGGAGGAGCAGAGGGAGAGGGACAAGCAGATTCTGTGCTGAGCAGGGAGCCCAACACGGGGCTTGATTCCATGACCCTGAGATCATGACCTCAGCCTAAATCAAGAGTTGGATGCTTAAACGACTGAGCCACCCAGGCGCCCCTTTTTATATAACATTTATATTTATTATTTTTTTAAAGACTTTTATTTATTCATTTGACAGAGAGAGAGAGAGACAGCGAGAGAGGGAACACAAGCAGGGGGAGCGGGAGAGGGAGAAGCAGGCTTCCCACAGAGCAGGGAGCCCGATGTGGGGCTCGATCCCAGGACCCTGGAATCATGACCTGAGCCGAAGGCAGACGCTTAACAACTGAGCCACGCAGGCGCCCCTATAACATTTAAATTTATATAAGTGACATTCGTATAAGTGTCCTTCAATAGCCAAACCAGGAAATTGAAATTGGTACTGTGTGTGTGTGTGTGTGTGTGTGTGTATTTGTGTGTGTACCTCTGCCATTTTATCATGTGTAGATTTGCAAAAGGGACTTGCAAGCAGCCCCCCACTCTACCCCCCCCCCCCGCCCAGCTTTGGTGTGGCTTCCTCGAGGATAAGCCCGAGGACTCTGGGAGGGGGGTCTCATGGCAATTCCAACTCCTGTGGGTCTGTAGAGCCCAGCTGCTGGTGGCGGGGACTGTGGGGGGCTTGCATATGGCCCCTCAGAGGCAGAGGACCCCGGAGCTGGCCAGGCAGTCATGTGTGGATGGCAGCCCGAATGCAGCCTTGAGGGAGGGGCTCAGGGAGAAGAGGTCCGGGCAGTGGCTGCCCCCCTGGGTGAGGATGCCAGTTTGAGGGGGAGCTTCGGGGGCTGGGACAGCGTCGGTCCAGGCTGAGTGGCGATGGCTGAGCATGGCTCCCCACATCACCGAGCTTCTCCTCCCTGCCAAGCCCTCCGCTGGGTGCTGGGGACACAACGGTGACCCAACGGTGACCCAGACCCGCTTCTAGTTCCCCAAGGGCTCAGAGTCAGGTGGGGAAACAGATACACACGAATGACATGGGAGTAATAAAAATCCTGATTATATCAGCGGACACTGACTGGACGCCTCCTGTGTATTTTACATGAATTATTGCAGTTAGTAGGCACGCCTCCCTGTGAGGTGGAGGCTGTTATTACTTCACTTCGTAGATGAGGAAACACTGGTCTGGGAGGTTAAGTCGCTTGGCCAGCGCTGCTCAGCTGGTAGATGGTGCAGCCCGGGACCGGGGCAGGTGGAACGTAACATCGAGCAGGTGGTGTGCAGGCTGTGAGCACAGAGAGAGCGTGGCAGGGACACGAGGCGGTATCTCCAGACATCTTTGGCTGTTGTGACCGGTGTGTGTGTGTGTGTGTGTGTGTGTGTGTGTGTGTGTGTGTGTGTTACTGGCCTCTAGTGGGTAGAGGCCAGGGGTGCATTTGGGATATACTTCTACAAGAAAATAATTGGTTGTTTATCTGAAATTTGAATTTATCTGGGTGTCCTATACTTTATCTGACAAACCTATGGCTGAGGCCCGTGGAACCCCAGAGGCCCCCATGACCCTGAAGCCAGCATGAAGGGACTGCTCAGCTCCTGGGAATCAGTGAGTGAGGGTCCACAGGGAGTCGGGGGCCTGTCCTCCCTGAGGGCAGCTGGTCCGGGACAGCCAGACGCCTTTCTTTCTCATCTGGTCTGCATTTGCTGCCCCCGTCCCTGTGCCCCGCTCTGGAGTTATGCCACCACGTGCTAGGCTGTCTGTCCCCCCCGGAGCTGGAAACCTGGTCATTGCCCTTGATCCCCCCTGCTCCTCCCACCCCTCCCCCTCTCAGACCCTGTGCCCCATGCCTGCCTGTCCCATCCCCTTTCCAACAGCCTGCAGCCCATCACCTGTCTCGTCCTGCCACTCCCCTTCCAATCCAGTAGAATGACCTATTGAAAACCGCTTTGCACCATAATTTTATTATGATACATTTTAATCCTGCGAAGTATTGTTTGTTTAAAAAATAAAAATATTCAAGGACACGTAAGAGATCAAGGGCCTCCCTTCCGTCCCAGGAGGAAAATGGGGAGCTGGGGGCGAGGTTGGAAGAAGACCCATCACCGGGCTTCTTGAATTCTGAACTATGTAAATGTATTACCTATTCAAAAAATAGGTTTTTTCAAACTACCACCTTAGCTATTAATTACCTTTGGCCACCGGCAGAGGTCTGAGGATGCTTCAGTGCACAGACAGCTAAGTGAAGGAATAAGTGACTGATGAGAGACTTGGGGCCCCTGATGTTTAGCGGAGGGAAGGTGTCAAGAGGACTTACAATGGCATCTGCCCCATGCACACTCTGGCCACTTGCATCGCCTGAGTGCTGCTAAGAGATTGGGGCCCTTAAGTCTCTGTGAGGGGCACAGAGCACGGTGACATCAAGAAGCAACACCAGCCTTGAGGCATGTGGCTGGCCCAGCTGGTGGAGTGTGTGCCTCTTGATCTCAGGTTCGGTGGGGAGATAACTTAAAAAAAAAAAAAGGAAGAAAAAGCAACACCGGCCGTGGGGCTTCTGGAACTCTCCTCGGGTCTGCGTGTGAAATCCTCTTGGGCGAGCCCTCTGCCTAATCCTTGTGAGCAGGACAGTCTGTTTTCCAGCTCCCTGTGCAGCATTTGGCCCCTGGCCCTGCCCTCCCGCCAATGGGTGCCCGTGGGCGGGAGCCGGCCGCAGTCTGCGTGTGGTCTTCTCTCCCAGCCCAAATCCACCCTCTCCTTTCCTCTATGGAAGGAACATCCAGATGGGAGTGAGAATTCCAGTGTTATGGAAATAGCCCCAAATCTGTTCTTATTCATGTAAAAAGGCCAACCACACACAGACTCTGGAAGTGTGTGCTGAGTCATGTGGAGCTCAGCCCCCCTCCCCCAATCCTGGGGTCCGGCCACGTGGCTGAGCTGCTGACTGGGGTCCCCACCAGGTCCCTGGGGGCTCAGTCCTGCTCAGGCGCCAGGCCGTTGGTGGCATCACTGCCCTGAGTGTGGTGAGCTGCCGGTTTGTCTGTGTGCAGAGGCGGACCTTGTGCCGGAAGGAAGGGCAACTTTGTCCCCATGCAGCCTGCAGGTGCCATTGGCCCTTGGAGCAGAAGTGCACGGGAAATGCGAATCGAAACAGTTGCTTCTCAGGGCACCTGGGTGGCTCAGTATGTTAAGCGTCTGCCTTGGGCTCAGGTCACGATCTCCGGGTCCTGGGATCTGGGATTGAGCCCCGCGTTGGTCTCCCTGCTCAGCGGGGACTCTGCATCTCCCTCTGCCTTTTCCCCCAACTCGTGCTCTCTCTCTCTCTCAAACAAGTAAATAAAATCTTTAAAAAAATATATGGTTTCTTTAAAAAAATAAAAAAAGAAAAACGGTTGTTTCTTCCAATTACATGGATAGAACTTTGAGGCTTAAAACACACTTGCAGGCCTTGGACAGGCAGGCTGGCCTCTGAGGACATCCCGCCAGACCCCAGCTGCAGCCCCCCGAGCCCGCTGCTGAAAGCCACTGCCTGTAACTCGAACCAGCCGCGTGGCCCCAATGGGTGCGTGCCCTGGAGACCAGCGGGCCTGGAAGAGATGTCACTTCAGCTGACACTGCCCACCCTGTGCAGCCTGCCCCAGGATCTGTGCCTCTGTGAGGTTACAAGAACAGTGAGCAGAATTCATCCCCGGGCAGGTTACCTCACCCTAGAGCAAGGCGCTTTGTCCTGCTTTCGTGGACTCCACAGCAAGGCTGTGCAGGGTGGGCATTTGCCTTCCCAGCATCTGCCTCCCGAGGGGCCCGGGCAGTGCTGGCTTGGCAGATCGGTCTCTTGTAAAACTGCAGTGGTCACGTCACTAGCTGTGCTCCTTGGAGTCCTTCAGCTGGAGCTTCCAGCTCCATTTTCACGCCATTTCAGTCTCTGCAGAGGGAGCATGAAGACAATGTCGTTCCTGATTTGTCTTCTCCTGGCTTTGGCTCTGCTGCCTGGACCCAGAGCCCGGGTTCCTGCTCCCCTGCAGTTAGCGGCTCGTCTCAGGGGTCTTATGGCTTACCTTGGGGGGATTCTGGGTTCCAATCCTCCCTCTGCCACCTTCCTAGCTGGGTGACCTGGCGTGGTCATGTCATGGGTGACCTAGCTGGGTGACCATGGCGTGGTCATGCCTCTACCTGTCTCAGTTTCTGCTTCTGTCAACTGTGGATCATAATGCCACGGACCCGCTAGGCTTGGAGGACAAACAGATCACACTTGCAAAGTGCAGGACATGGAGCACGAGGCTCACCGTGATCGGAACTGGGAAACTCCTCATGTTCTGGAAGCAGGCGGGCAGCCTCTTCGATAAAATTTGCAAAATCTTCTGGCCTGAATAAAATTTTGGAGGACGCTGACATCTGCATTTTAATTTGCATATATCTGCATAACACACACCTTAGTGCCTCTTTTGCATTCAGAATGACTGTCCTTCTTGGAGTCCCAGAGCCACTGTCCCGCTGCTCGTGGGCAGTTTGGAAGAATCCCATGAGGGTGAGGGTGCGTGCCAGAGGAGTCACCCCTGGAGAGAAGTTCACGCTCAGCCCCCACTGGGGCGCCTCACCCTAGGTGCCACCCTCATGGACAGACCTCCCCTCACTGCTGGGGGGCTCAGGATGTAGAGCAGCGCCGTGAAGATACAGATGTTTCCAAGAGAAACAGGCACAACATAATTGCAGTTGGAGCTTTACCTGCATGGCGCCCAGTCCTCCGACAGCCCCCTTAGGCTTGCAGGCTTACCTGGGTGGTCAGTGGCAGAGTGGCAACTGGGGCTGGCTTCCCACCTCCAAACACTTAGCATCGCCACACCGAGTGGATGCTGTCACTCTGCTGTCACGGAGACCTGAGTGCTGATGGTCCAATGAGCTCGGGGGTGTAGGGTGGGAAGGCCCTGGAAACACAGCATCCCGGGGGTGGGGGGTGTGTTTAAGAAACATATAAGAAACTTATATGCCTTGAGGCTTGCAAAGGTCCTGCTTTGCTTGATCGTGCCTGCCATGGACCCTGGTGCCCTCTCTGCCCCCCTCCCCTAGGTATGCTTGGCCTTCAGCGCAGAGTACGCCAAGTATGGACACGTCAAGATACACCATGGTTATACCAACGTGCTGGGCCTGGGGGACTCGAGCACGTGGAGACTGCCTTGCCTCAACCGCTTTGTGTACATGTTCCTTTCTCCTCTCTTGATCCCCATCATAACTCCACTGGTGGCTGTCGGTGAGTATGCCAGGGCCGTGCCCTGCAAGAGCAGGTTCCCCACTTCCCTTACTTCCCCTCCTGACTTCCTGGAGGCTGCTTGTGGAGGAAGCTGGGAGCCCCGAGGTAAGACCAGAAATTTTCTGAGACAGCCAGGCAGGGTGGAAGGAGCCTTGGACCCAGGGCCAAGACTGGCTCTGCCACTTACTGGCTGATGACCACAGGCAGGTAACGGACCCACTCTGACTCAGATTCTTACCTGGTCCTCAAGGGTGGTGTGAAGGCATCGTGAGGTCCTAGACGTAAAAATACTTCACAGATGCCTCGTGCTATATTACATGTCAGGGATCGTAATATTATGGGAACAATATCATTTGGTGGAAGGGGGGCTGGAGGGCGGCCCAACCTGGGTCCCAGCCCTGGATGGCACTTACCACTTCCTAGCAGAGTGGCCTTGGTCAAGTTGCTTAGCGCTCTGCTTCCTTATCCATAAAATGGGCGAATGTCCTTTTTGGGGCTGTGAGGATGAACAGATTGCTCTAGTTAGCACACTAGTTAGCCCCCATGGACCAGCAGGGAGCCTGTTTGTGTGGGATCTGAACCTTGCCTTCCCTCCCAGCCCCACACTCGATTTCTTGCTCCCTCTGGCAGAGCGGCTGAGGAAGGTGGAGCTCAGGTTGGCTGTGCGCACGCTGGGCCTGATTTCCCTGGGCCTCTATGCTCACTACTGGCTACTTCTGAACGTGTCTGGCTTCAGGAGCCCCGGCTCGGCCCTGCTCTGCATGTTCATCACCAGATCCCTGCTGGCCCACCCTTACCTCCATGTCAACATCTTCCAGGTGAGGCCTCCCCGACCTGGAACGCAGGCTAGACTCAGTGTTCTAAGGGAAGAGAGAGAGGCAGTCCCCCCACCTCCCACCCCAACTTCTCTGTGGGTTATCACAGAGAGTTTGGGTTTCAAGTAAAGTATTTGCTTCTCTTCAACCCTGGCTGCCATTCACATGTGGCTGGTAGATGGAAGATTTAAGAAACTTAAATGCCTAGGGCACTTGATCAGGTCCTGTGGAGACACAAGTGGTTAGGACCCCATCTCCCGTCCTCGGGGCACTTACTGGGACAGGCCCAAGTGACGTGAGCCGCGGGCCATCACCGAGGCCCCAGCGCAGGTCATGAGACAGGAGGAGCCAGAGACGGGAGGTCTCCAGGGGAGGCCAGGGGCTCAGCACTCAGGTCCATAGGGATGGGTCCCTGTTTCCTGGACATGAAGACGAGACGGATGAAGGTGAGAGCGTCCTTCATGCCCCCATCCCAGCACCGGCCACGCTCATCTCGGAGTGCGAAGCTGTGCCTACTGCCCGGGCCACCCGGCTGCCTGCCTGTCTTGCTAGAGCGGACGCTCCCGTTCACTTCCAAATCCCTTGGAGGAGGCACTTATCCATACTTGTTGAATGAAAAATTGCACAAACTTGATCTTGAATCCTGAGCAGAATTTTGATTCGTGAAAAGAGAGCAGAGAAGGGTCTCTCCAGGATGAGACAAAGGCATCGTGGCATGAGAGTGGTGGGCATGTCAGGATCATGGGGTCCAAGGGGTATCCAAGCCAAGCCCCTCATTGTACAGATGGAGAGAGAGGCCCAGAGATGCGTGAGATTGAGCTCAGAGCACAGACAGGAGAATCCCAGCCTCCTCTTGCCTCTCCACGGCCCGCCAGAGGTCCCCAGGTGGTAGGTGAGGATGTCCAGGGCGGGGCGGGGAGGCACAGGGCTGCCCGGCCTAGACCTAGGGTGTGACCCACATGTCTGTCACAGCACATTGGGCTGCCCATGTTCTCCCGGGACAAGAAGCCCCGGCGGATTCACATGATGAGCCTGGGTGTGCTGAACCTGCCTCGGCTGCCCGTGCTGGACTGGGCGTTTGGCCACTCCCTCATCAGCTGCCACGTGGAACACCACTTGTTCCCCTGGCTCTCTGACAACATGTGCCTGAAGGTAGGTGGTGGTTGGGCCGGCGAGGTTGGGAAGAAGGGACTATCTGAGGACAGAGGGAAGTGAACCCCGGGTCCCCCAGCTGGCCCGGTCAGAGGTACCCTGGAAGGCCAGCCCTGTGTCCAGGCAGCAGTGTGCGTTTCCGATCAGAGACAGGTGGGTTCCTTACTAGCACTGCGACTCTGGACAAGTTAACTGAATGTCCGGGAGCCTCAGCTTCCTCATCTGGACAATGAGAGTAAGCGGTGCTTGTTGGCACGCTTTAAGGATGAAATGAGATGGATCTGACGTGCTGGGCATGCAGTACGTGCTTGGCAAATGGGGAGCAGTTTTTATCCCCTATGCCAAGGGAGACTGTCATACAGTTGGGCACCCTGGGGGGGAGGATGTGGGGGAGAAGGCCCCCACCACCCCTTTCCCTTGCCTTCTGGGAGGGGAGAGGCAGGAATTCTCCCCGCCCCTCCGCTCCTCTAGAGCATCATGGAACAAGGCAACAAGAAATGGGGCTGGGAGGAGGAAGGGCCGCCCCTAGGGAGGGGGCTGTCCCCAGTTCTGGCTCAGCGGACCCTCCTGTCCACCTTCTGGCAGGTGAAGCCCGTGGTGTCCCAGTTCCTCCATGAGAAGAAGCTGCGGTACAATGAGGACTCTTACCTGGCTCGCTTCAGGCTGTTTCTCAGTCACTATGAGGAGTTAATGGTGCAGACCCCTCCCATCACCGAACTGGTGGGATTGCAGTGAGGGGTGGGCCACACAGTCACCCTGCACCCCCTCCCTGACCCAACCCTAGCTCTCTTGCTTCTGCTGGCCTGCCCTCACTCTAGGAGGGCCTGGGCCCTCCCCTAGTGCGGTGGCTGGGTTGCTGGTGGTGGAGTGGGGAGGCACTGGGGACAGTGAGGTGGAGCGCTCCGGCCGGGATTTCTGGGGATAACCTGCCTTGCTTGCTTTTCTGAGTTTTGAGGGGTATCTGGGGGAAAGGACTAATAGTGGCATTCTGGTCAGTGTGGACCTCAGCCAACCTTATCTCAGGGCTAAACAGCTGGATTCCTCCTGTGCTGTGTCTGAGCCTTGGTAGGGTTAAGGGAAGGTGATGGGGGGAAAGGAGGGGTCCTGGGCAGGGGGAGGCAAGGAGAGAGAAGGGCCAATCCCTCAGTTAGGGCCTCCCGAGTGCCAGGAGACCCTATGCGTGGCTGGCCACTGCTTCTTCCTGTGTCCTTTGAGGCTCTGTCTGCTAAGGAGCCTTCTGCCCAGGGACCACAGGGAGAGGTTACTTTGGGCAGACTTTCCTGGTAGCTCAGCCAGAGAAGCCTCGGCAAGACACAGGCTCAGCAGCTCCCAAGACCTGCAACATCAGTGAAATCAAAGTGTATGTGTTTTGTGGGGAGAGCCCTCCGGGGGAAATAAGGGCATAAATAAGAGTGTAAATAGCTTTGAGCTTGACCTTGGCTAGTTCTAGAAAAAGTCTGCTTTGTTCCGTGATGTTTAGAAGGGGTGGACCCGGAAGAACTATCAATTGCAAAGAGAAAAATTACTGGGAGGGTAGCCAAGTCTGGAGGGGGTGATGGGCTCAGTGTCTGGAGGACAGACGGCCTTAGAGGGGAGAGGAAGGAGGGCAGGGTGTAGATACAAAGGGTTTGGAGTCAAGAGCAGGGCTTGGCTGTGAACAGGTGCCCGCAGCCTGGGAGGGAGGCAAGGATACAGGGAGTCACTGATGCCAGCCAGAGGAGAGAGGCAGTGTGCTGGAGACACCACTGAGAATCAGCGCAAAGTGGGCAGCCTGGAGCGAGGGCTGGGGGCCACCCTAACTAGTGGCTGGATGACAGGGCACAAGGAAGAGCCCAGCTAGAGACTGAGGGAGGGACAGAAGAGGAGGCCAGGCCTATGACAGGAGCCCAGAGCAGTTAGTCCAAAGCAGGGTTTCTTACGTCCTAGTATTGACATCATGGCCAGATCGTTCTTTGTCACGGGGCCCTGTACTGGGCATCCCAGGATGTTTAGCAGCATCCCTAGCTTCTACCCACGGGGATGCCAGGAACCCAGGGTTGTGACAATCAAAAATGTCTCCAGACATTGCCAACTACCTGTCTCCTAGGGGGCAAAATCATCTCTGGTTGAGAACCTGCAAGTCATGTTCTGAGCACACAACTGCCTTGTTTTTCAGTGAAGCCTTTGGACAGGGTGGAGGGCGTGCTGGCTCTGCTGATGGGGAGGCTAAATGCAGCAAATGGGATGGGCAGAGTGGTTAGACAGCAGGCCGCGCCATCCTCTAAGCCTGGTCCTGGTGGAGAACCTGTCTCTGGGGTGGCTCTGCTGCCCCTCCAGATCCATTCTCAACCCCCCTCTTCTTCTCCACCCTGCCTTCCTCTACAAAAGACCACAGCTTCTGCCCGGCACCCTTTCCTATAGCGAGGGCTCTCACTACTTCTGCAACTGCTCCTTTGGGGCCTGGGGTGGTAATGGCTTCCAGTCTTTGCTAGCCAGGGGTGCTTCCCCATTCCCTTGATCCTGCCCACACCTCTGTACAAAGTTCCTTCATTAAACTCTTTTCAGCAGCCCTTCTGAGCGTGCCATCTCTTTCTTGCTGGGAGGTGGACCGATAGAGCCGAGTTTTGGACCCAAGCAGCCCTCTTGGAACAAGAAAGGGTTGGCAGCCTCCCCAGCCTACTGCTTTGCTATACGTTATTACTGCTCTTTTGAAATGCATTAACAGCTCAGAAATGGCCCTCAGGTCTGGGAATGTGATTAATCAAACTGCTAATTCTCCACATGAAAAAATGTAATGTCAGAAAAGGTCCCATTGCGTAGTCCTGGTTAATGATCAAAACCATCCTAATCCATACCAATGACTCATTGTTATTGATCTGGGCCTGAGTGGGGAAGAGGCAGCCCCCATACCAGACCTGGCTGTACCACAGGAGCCCGGGAACAAGGCACTTGATTTCTTTGAGGCTCGATTTTCTGTTACTCTAAGGATGTGGGCTGGGAATGCATGGGGCTTGAGAGGGAAGGAGGGAGGTGGTGATAGGAGAGAATGAAGCCCTCCCTGGACTCTACAGAGACCTAAGGCCTAATTTACAGAGGTATATGGGAGGTGGTAATATTGATGATGGTGATGATGATAGCTAACATTTTCAGAACTTATAGCAAACATTTTTTTTTTTTAAGAGGGAGTGGGGAGGGAAGGGCAGAGGGAAAGGGAGAGAGAGAGAATCCCAAGCAGACTCCACACCCAGCCGGAGCCCCACGCAGGGCTTGATCCCATGACCTGAGCCGAAATCAAGAGCTGGACGCTTAACCGACTGAGCCACCCAGGTGCCCCCACATAGTATTTTGGGCTTTGTGGACCATATGGCCTCAGTCATAACTACTGAAACACAAGTACTCAAAGCACATTGAGCCACAGAAAATATGGAAAGAAATGAGCATGACTGTGTGCCAATAAAACTTTCTTTGAACTTTAAGTAATTTTCACATGCCACAAAATATTATTCTTCACAATTTTTTAACCATTTAAGAATGGAAAAACCATTGGCTTGCCCTACTATGAAATCAGATGGTGGGCAGGATTTGGCCTGCAAGCCATAGTTTGCCTCCTCCTCGTCTAGTGGGACGGGCACCAAATACAATGACTTTGTAAAAACCAGAATAGTATTTACTTCTCAGTAGGAGAGAGCGGGAGTGACAAGGAGAGGCACAGGTCCCATTTCTTGAACCAGTTGCTGGTTTATATGGGTACATCTTGTGGTAATTCATCAAACAGTACATGTTAGTGATTTGTGCACTTTTCTGTTGTTAGACTTCAATAAAAAGACAACTAAAAAATGATAAGGCAGGGACGCCTGGGTGGCTCAGTCGGTTAAGCGTCTGCCTTTGGCTCAGATCATGATCCCAGCATCCTGGGATGGAGTCCCGCATGGGGCTCCCCGCATAGCGGGGAAGTCTGTGGTCTTCAATTTTGATCTCTTAAAATATCTTGCATTAAAATATTTTTTTACCTTAATTACTGAGGTTTTTGGCGCCCCCTGAAATTCTGCACCCGAGTGTCTTAGCAGCCTCACCTAGTACCAGTCCAGTTGGGACAGGAATGGGAGGTATGGCTCTGTCCTTAGTACCGAGGGCAAGCTGTTCCTCCCCTGTTTCTTAACCTACGTGAAGGGGAAGGGGGTGAGGTGGGGCTTGATCTCTCAGGTTTAAAATGCTGCCTGGCCGGAAGTGGACAGCATGTGGCTGGGGTAACACCTGCACAAGGCCCATGTGCGGCCAAGGCCCCACAGGAGCCCTTTTTCCCAGACTTCCGGACTCCGTGGTTATCACGCTAAGGGCAGGGAGGCTCCTTTGGAACTCGACTCGTGATTGGCTGGGAAGAAACCAGGCCCAGGCCAGGAGTGTACGCTATCAAAAAGGACCGGCCCATGCGTCATCAGAGAGCGACGAGCGCCTCCGAGGGGGAGAGGCTTAGTAAAGTTAGCTCCTTCCTAATTGGCTCTCTCCATCAGGCGGGATTGAAACAGCGATGGAGATTCGCTCTCGTTCAACGCTAGCCTCCAGATGATTGGGTTGGGGAGAAATTTATTAAGTCACCAAGGCTCGGAAGTCCTGGGGGCGGGCCCTCAGCGATAGGGGGTGGATCGGCGGGCCGGCTTGTCTTTTGGGGGCGGGCTTCTTTCCGGGATGGAGGCGTGGCCTCCACGCTGTGCGCTCCCAGAGCGCGGGAGGCGGGACTTGGGGGCGGGGGCAGGTCGGGGGCGGGGCCGGAGCCCGCGCGGAGCACGGATGCCCCCGCAGCGAGCGCGGGGCGTCTCCGGGATCCTGTCCTCTGGCAGGTTGCTCTTCCAAGCCATGGCTCCGCGTTGCTGGCGCTGGTGGCACTGGTCGGCGTGGCGTCGGACCCGGCCGCCTCCCGCCGGGAGCACCCCAAGTAGGAGCAGGGCACCTACCTGTAGGGCTGAATGGCAGCGCCGGGAGGCCTGCGAGCGTCAAGTGTGGGGGTCAGAGGGGAGCTGGGGCAGGGCTGGAGAGGGGCGAGAGGGGGCCAGGGGCGAAACCGGAGGGGTCCACTCCTACGGACGAGATTGGCGTGGGGTACGGGGGCAGGTGGGGGCCTGTGCGGTCACATGTGTGTCAACAAAGTGAGAAGGGGAGACCGTGAGGTGCACAGGTGTGAGACTGGGTGAATGGGGGTTATATGAAGGTCTGGAAGCCAAGAGCGAAGTCTGAGGTAGAACAGGGGTCTAAAGGAAAGACAGGGGTCTATAGGGACAATATAGCGTTCTGTGGAGAGAGAGTGGGTAGAAGAGCTACAGTCGGGCATTGTGGGAGATCCACGGGGGCAAGATTGGGATGATTTGGAGTCCGTTGGAGGGATGTGGTAGTCTAGCTGGGTGGGTAGGGAACCCTGTAAGAAAATGAAGTACTGTGCAGGGCAGCTTCAGGGGTGATGGGGATTGTTGAGTGGGCATAGTAAATTCATGGGTGCGATGCGGGGCTCTGGATGAAGACACAGCCTTTGGGGGTTCAGACAAAGTAAGGGATCCTGCAAACGCCAAAGCTTTGAGGAAAAAGAGGAGGAGTGTGCAAATAGGGGTGAAGCTTGGGAAGCTCCACCTTCTGCCTGATGCTGATGTTGGTTTGGGAAGTGCTGATCTGACCTTCCAACCCTTTTCTCTCCCCCCCCCACCAGGCTTCCGGCAGCAGTTCTCTACGCAGGAGCAGCCCCCTCAGATCTGTGTGGTGGGCAGTGGCCCAGCTGGTTTCTATACTGCCCAACATCTGCTAAAGGTAAGCCACATTTTCCTGGTTCCATCTCCTATGATTCACCTGCGGCTCCAATCTTGGGGGAAAGCCCCACCCCCTTTGAGTTTTAAAAGCACTCCTGGATCCCTGATGGGAAAGGGGCTCCCAGCACATCTAGACTGGACACTCCCTATATGCTTTGTCACCTACATCTGGGGCTCCCCACTCGAGGTCCTCAGCTATGGGAGAAGTGGTCAGTGGCAGATGGCCTGCTCTGCCACGTTGGCCAAGCCCTTCATGGAGTTTATGCAGACCTGCAGATGACTTTATCCTGCCCCTCATCTTCCCTTCCTCTCTCTCCTCTGTCCTCAACATCCTACGTCTTGAGGCTACCCCCTCTTCTCAGGGTTTTCTGTCCCTGTAGCCACCTTGTCATGCTCCAGCCCTCCCCATGCTATGTTGTTCTTTCAGCCTGCCCTCCGTCCCCCATTCCTCCCACCCCAAGGCCGGAGCCTCAAGGCTTACAGTGTTGGCCTTGTTGGGCCGGGCCCCAAGGCTGTTGGTTACCCTTGAGACTTGGGCAGATCTGGGTGGGAGGGAGGGGGGAGGGCGAACCGCAGGTGGGAGGGGGAGAGGGAGACCTAGGCTGACTAAGACATGACACAGTGGCCTTGCTTTGGAGGGACTTGGAGTGTCTGTGGAGAGAAAGGAGAAAGAATGAACATATTAACTGTACACACATATATGCAGAAACTGAAAAGGTGGGATAATCAATCGTCCTAGTTTGCCTGGGACATGGAGCTTTCAATGTTAAAGCCGGGAGGGTCTCGGAGAGACCAGCATGAGTTGGACACCCTGCTGAAAAGTGACCTAAACACGCCTTCCAAGCAACACAGGTGAAAAAGCTAATTACTGAGATGTGACCAGCATGAGCTGAGTTAGGCGAGGTCAGTCAGAAAGGGTTTCCTGGAGAAGATGCATTTGAGCTTCACTGAAGGAGGTGGGCTTTGGAGAGGACATGCCACATGTGGGAGGTCATGCATGGACAAACTGCCTTGTGGTAGAATAGCCCTGGGCCCTGGGATGGAGACCAGGGATCCCACGGGGTCTGGGGAGATCCTGGAGGGCTTTGTGTAAGGTACATTTGCTAGCTGAGCCTGAAATTTGGGGAGCGGGGAGAGTGGGCCTCCCAGGCAGGCTTCTCAGTGCCCCCAGTGGGAGCAGTGGCCCTGGCCTGCACTCAGCCGGCACACGCTTGCACGCACTTTCCTTGTGAGAGGCGCTGGGGGATGGACTCAGGAGCCAGTTACAAGCCAGTCCTTGCCCACCGGGAGTTCCAACTACTGGCTGTGCTCCCGGGACAGGAACGTGCGCCACACATGTGGGACGGTGGCACTTAGCTGAGCGGGCGCTGTACGGCATCTCATCTCCCCATGCCAACCTTTGAAGCAGGTGTCATGACTCTTACTTCGCAGGTAAGGACACCGAGGCTGAGTGACGTTGCCCAGGGTCCCCACCTGGACAGGGAAGATGCTAGGACCCGAGTGCAGGTGGTCTGATGGCAGAGCCGCTCTCTTTTTCTTTTTTTCTTTTTTAAAATTAAAAAAAATTATTTTGGGGCGCCTGGCTGGCTCAGTCAGAAGACCATGTGACTCTTGATCTTGGGGTCATGAGGTCAAGCCCCAGACTGGGTGTAGAGATGACTTAAATAAATAAAACTTAAAAAAATGTATTTTCATTGAAGTATAGTTGATACGCAATGTTACATTAGTTTCAGGTATTCCACGTAGTGATTCTCCACAAGTCTGTATGTGAGGCCCTTACTCTGTCTCACCTCAGGTGTAGCCACCGTCTGTCACCATATGTGGCCTTTACGATACCATCGGCTATATGCCCTGTTTCTGTACCTTTCATCCCTGTCATTCACCCACTCCATAACTGGAAGCCTGTACCTCCCACTCCCCTTCCCCCATCATACCCCCCCCCACACCCACCAGTCTGTTCTCTGTATTTACGGGTCAGAACTGCTCTTGAGTACCATGCTAGGCCATCCATTCAGCAGTGGTTTATTGGACGCTGACATGTTCCAGGCGTAGGCTCGACCCTAGGAACGTGGATATGAGCAGGACAGACGTAGCCCCTGTGCTCAAGGACATGACAGCCTAATGGGGGGTGGAGTTGTGGAGTCGAGGTGAAGAGGGTTTACCCAGGTTCTGAGGCTCGAATAGTGTAAGCACAGAAGCCAGGGGAGGGGGGCGTGGGGTACAGAGAGCTACGCCCAGCCCGGCCTGGAGGAAGAGATGTCCACATGGCTGTCTGAGGACAGAAGCTGCCAGGTGGACGAGGGGTGGGTGACAGGCAAGAGAGTCCCAGGCACAGAGAGCCACATGGACAAAGGCCGGAAAGGAGGAGAGGATGCCCCCCTGGGGACAAGTGAGCTGGGGAAGAAAGGCTTGTGGGTAAGGGCGGAGAGCTGATGGAGGAGGCAGGTGGGCCCAGATCCAGGGTACCTCGGAAGCCACTGCCTTGGAGGCAAGCAGTGTCTCGTGGTGCCATCCACTGCCCTCCCCTCCTTCCATCAGGGTCCTCGGGTGGTTATTCACATGCTCAGACCTAATCAAACTGTTGACTTCAAGGCTGGAACCTGGGAATCAACAATTTGTAACAAACACCCCAGGGGGTACTGCCCACTGCTCTGGGTGTAGTTGGCCTCACTGGAAGGGTTTAGGCAAGCACCCCGTTTTTGCCATGGAGCTCTCCTTGCCTGTAGGGCAGACAGTGGGGCAGGGCCGGTGGCCAGGAGAGCAACGGAGAGCTGCTGAGGGGGCGAGGGGGAGGGGAAGATAGGTGACTGGGCAGGGTTGAGGGGAGTCGGGGACAAACCCCTGGTTCTGGCTCAGGCTGCGGGTGGATGGGTTGGGAGGGAACACAGGAGCAGAAGGAAAGAGCTTTGGGGGCAGAGGGAGTTGACTTGCATCTAGGTGGGTTTGAGGAGTCTCCAGTGTCGTCCAGGGCTGTCAGGTTTGGAAGGGGGCAGCCGGGCAGGGGAGAGAGTAGAGCATCGGCATGTCTACAGGAATCCGAGGTCACAGAGAGTGGATGCAGCTTCCCCAAGGGAACGTGTGTCAGGGGGGTGGGAGGGGTCCCACACTGGAAGAACCTCAGAGAGTGTTTTCATTAGAGGGGGGCAGAAGGAAAGAAGCCTGAGGAGGAAGAGCCGGAGGGAGAGGAGGGAGCTGAGTTAGGGAAGAACGGGTCCCTGAAGACAAGGTCGGCCGGGAGAGAGATCCAGTAAACAGGCCAGCACGCCGAGCATTGCAGAGGTGGCCTTGGACAGGGCAGTGTGACCAGGAGGAACGGATCCGTAGCAGGAAAAGATGGAAGATAAAGGCAAAATGCTGGGCTGTGTGGGGCACAGACTGCCAAGCTGAGCAGTTTGAACTTTGCCCCTTAGCGGTGGGCAGCTGGGGAAGGTTCAGGGGCGAGGCGGTGACATAATAGGAAAGGACAGCTTTCTGACTGATCACCCACAGTGGGTCCGGTGCTGGACTAAGTGCTTCAGGCCTTGCTCTTTAATGAGAAGCTCAGAAACATTCCCCGTGGCACAGAAACATGCCCCGGGTTGGTCCCTGCTGTGTGGATGCAGCATCATGGGGTGTAAAGGAGGTGGTTCGGGCACTACCTGTGGCTGGCATGGGTGGGGAGAGCAGGAGACTCGGATGGGCAGACGGGGCGTGGGGGGCCTGGACTTGGGTACAGGCAGTGGGGGGAGGGCAGGAGGAGGTTCAGACAAAGGTGAGGAGGTGAGTGTGAGCCTTCGTAGGGGTGAAGGCAACTGGAGGGCAGGATCTCATTTGGCCCGGGTCCCACAGAGTTGGAACTATCACAGCAAGAGCCTAGGATGGGGGTGCAAGGCAGGGCAGTGTCATCGACCGAAGCCCCAACTGCTTGACTCCAAATCTGCGTCTCTCACTGTCCTGACCTTCTGGATGCTTCCCAACAACCCGGAGAGGGGGCTCTTATCTGTCCCAGTTTGCAGAGGAAGAGTCTGAGACCCAGCAGATCTTGGGACTGGCCAGGGCCATGTGGCTGATCGGTGGCAGAGCCAGACCCGACCTCTCTGCCCAACCACAACCCTTTGCCTTCCCTGAGGGCCCTCTAGGTGCCCCAGATGGCAGGCGAGGTGGGACCACCTATATAACTGAGCTCATTTTTTCCAAGACTGAGAGCGAGCCACTTCCATCTCCCTCTGACCCCCAGAAGCTCCGGCTGTGCCCCCCACCCCATGTCCTGGTGGTCCCTTTTCCAACAGGATGACTTGGGAGACTAGAGCTAAGGCGAGTATGCATTTCAAAGGGTAGTTGTCAGCTCCTCAGACTGGCTGGGCATTTCTAGAACTATCAAAGGGTTCTAGGGCAGGGCTGTGTGTCAGGCCTGGCCCAAGAAGATGAAGAAGCTCCCCTCGTACGACTCCAGTGGCGGGCGAGCTGCCTCCTTCCTTAGTGCCAGAGTCCTTGCCGTCTCAAGGGGCTGGCAGTCCCGAGGTCTGGCCTCTGCTGCCTGGGCTACTCTGCTGCCCCAGTCCTGCTGCCTGGCTCTCCAGGCAGACGGGGAGTCGGGGGCCTCTCTTTCTCCTCGTGTCCTCAGCGCACTGAGCCAGGCTCTCCTGCCCTGTCGGGGAAGGGAAGACCCATAGAGCCCAGCCACTCCCTCGGCCCCACCAGCTGCTCTCTCTCCCCAGCACCACCCCCGGGCCCACGTGGACATCTACGAGAAGCAGCTGGTGCCCTTTGGCCTGGTGCGCTTTGGCGTGGCGCCTGACCACCCCGAGGTGAAGGTGGGTCTCTCTGGGCTGGAGGAGGGGTTTGGGGACTTTGGTCAAGGTCAGGAGGGAAAGGAGGCTCCCTGGCTCCATGGAATGACCCCAGGCCCTCTGTGTGGATGCCGCACAGGTTCCCTCCTGGGGACACTGTGAGGCGAGGGTGGCACAGGCATGATCCCTGGAGTGCCCTACCCCTAACCCCTTCCCCTCTGGGGCCTGGCAGAATGTCATCAACACCTTTACCCAGACGGCTCGCTTGGACCGATGTGCCTTCCGTGGCAATGTCGTGGTCGGCAGGGACGTGGCTGTGTCGGAGCTGCGGGCGGCCTACCATGCCGTGGTGCTGGTGAGTGCGGACGGGTGGAGGGCAGGACAACAGCCCGAGGTAGGGTGGAAGGCAGTAGGGGAGAGGCCCCACCCACTGGGCAGGGCCTGGGGTGGCAACTGGGGAGGAGGAGCCAGAAGGAGGCCTGCCAGGGTCTGCCGGGCGCTTAGCCGGTGCCAAGCACTCTGGGTCTTTCCTCAGAGCTATGGGGCAGAGGACCATCAGGCCCTGGAAATTCCCGGCGAGGAGCTGCCCGGTGTTTTCTCGGCCCGGGCCTTTGTGGGCTGGTACAACGGGCTTCCTGAGAATCGGGAGGTGAGTTTGGGGAGCACTCCTGCTGCTTCTTCCTCCCCACTCCTCAGCCAGGGCCAGGGGCCGCTCTTGGATGCCACAGCTGGGGGACGAGGGAGCCACTGTCCGAAACTGGGAGGCTCCTAGGGAGATGAGATGTGAGACATCCGGCTGCCTGAGGGGGAAGGTCAACCAGGGAAGGCCTCTGGGAGAAGGTGGGGCTGAGTAGGAGAGGAGAGGCATCAGCTGAGGCTCAGGTGGGGTGGGCTTTCCAGGTGTGGGGAAGCCTGGGGGCTCGGCTGGTGACTGGACATGAGCTGAGATTAGCCTGCCTGGGGCCAAGGCTAGGGGAGCCCTACCCAGACCTCTCACTACCAGCTGGCGCCAGACCTGAGCTGTGACACAGCCGTGATCCTGGGGCAAGGGAATGTGGCTCTGGATGTGGCCCGGATCCTGCTGACCCCACCTGAGCACCTGGAGGTGAGTGGGCAGGTCAGGGGCTGTAGGGGTGGGGCTGGGGTCACACCGGGGAGAGGATGCCACTGCCTGCAGGGTTCAGGCCTCACCTTCCAAGCTGAGCTCAGTGCCTCTGTTTCCCTCTGGGGCCAGGCAGAGGCCTCCTGGAAGGCAGCCCTTGAGCTTTGCTTCATACCGGTTCTCCCTTCACTTTCTGTACCCCAGCTACATGGTTGGGCCTCTAAAAACAACAACTATTCAGTGTGTACATATCACTCCCCCTGCCAGTTAACCTGTGTTTATCTTAGTTCTTGGCTCAATTGTCCCTTCCTCCAGGAAGCCCTCCAGTACCACCTTAATAGGTCCATTTCCCTTCTTCTCATAGACTTGTCTCCTTCTCTTTCAAAGCGTGTTGTCACCACTACAACCTTTATACTTGTTGATGAATATTTGACAAGTATCACTGTCTCCACCAGATCAGAAGCTCTGTGAGGACCGGCACCATGTCTCTTTTGCTTACCGTTGACACCCCACCCCACCCCCATGCCCCTTGCCTAGTGCCTGGCTCTTGCTACACACTGAGGAAACACTTGTTGAAGGAAAGAGCAGGAGCCTGGGTTGCTACTGGTTGGAGCTATTTGCAGAATTGGAGGCAGTGCTCCATCTGGCCACCAGGAGGCGCAGTGGTGCAATTCCAGGCTGCAGACCTCCCCGCTGAGGGTAGGAAAACCGCCGCTGAATGCAAAGTCCCCTTGCCTGGTCAGCGTCCGATGACTTCAAGCTCTCCTTTTGTGCCAGAAAACGGACATCACAGAGGCTGCCCTGGGGGTACTGAGGCAGAGTCGGGTGAAGACGGTGTGGATAGTGGGCCGACGCGGACCCCTGCAAGTAGCCTTCACCATTAAGGTGCTGGGGCTGGAGGGGGGTCAGGGTCCCAAATAGATGGTCTGCCCTTGCGAGGTGTGGCAGGACTGAGCCCCTGAGAATGACTGCTGCCTTGGGGTGGGAGAGAGGGGGAGGCAGGCAGGGCCCGGGGGCCTGGCGCCTTCTGTGGTAGGTGGTGGTGGTATCTCCCATCTGGGCTGGGCTCTGGGGTGTGTGCAGGAGTGGACAGTGCTCTGGCCCTGAACTCCTCCCCTACCCCCTACCCCCACCCCCAAGGAGCTTCGGGAGATGATTCAGTTACCAGGAACCCGGCCCATTTTGGATCCTGCGGATTTCTTGGGCCTTCAGGACAGAATCAAGGGTGAGGGGCCCTGACCTGGCCCCCTAGCTCACTAGGGAGGGGATGGTCTAGGTCAGAGAGGGCTTGGGGGAGGGCTTTGGGAGAGAGGGTTGTAATCCAGGGACAGGCCTGCCTGAAATGTTCTCATTGCTGACAGAGGTTCCCCGGCAGAGGAAGCGGCTGACAGAACTTCTGCTTCGAACAGCCACGGAGAAGCCAGGGGTGGAGGAGGCTGCCCGCCAGGCGTTGGCCTCCTGCACCTGGGGCCTCCGCTTCTTCCGAAGTCCCCAGCGGGTGCTGCCCTCACCAGATGGGCGACGGGTAGCTGGCATTCGCCTGGCAGTCACCAGACTGGAGGTGAGTCTCGTGTTACCCAGAGACACCCCTTTCTCAAGTCTCCCCACCCCAGCCTGGTGTTGCCCACACTCTCCTCAACAGGGTGTTGGTGAGGCCGCCCGCGCAGCGCCCACTGGAGACACGGAAGACCTCCCTTGTGGGCTGGTACTGAGCAGTGTTGGGTATAAAAGCCGTCCCATCGACCCCAGTGTGCCCTTTGACCCCAAACTTGGGGTCATCCCCAATATGGAAGGCCGGGTTATAGATGTGCCAGGTGAGAGGATGCAGGGAGGCTAGGCACCAAACTATCGTGGGGGATGGAGAGGCTGCTGTCTCCCATTCATTCATTTGGCCAGTGACCCGCACTAAGAAACTACCCTGTCCCTGGACCCCATCCTGGGGCCCAGCCACCCTCCTCCTGGCTCGAGCTGGGAAGGAAGTTCCCCGGCTAGCCGACATGCCCACGTATGCCTGCTTACCTCGTCATTCACTTGACCGAGGCCTGCTCCGGGCTAGGCCCCCGTGCTCGGGGCTGGGATTAGAGATCACACAACAGCCCCTGTCCTGAGGGACCTGCCAGTCTGATTAAATACCCACATGGCTGCCTACTCATTCATCCCGTTCATGTTTAGAAGGGCCTGCTGAGACTGGAGGCGGGGCAAGGCCCATCTCCTACCCTCAGGGAGCTCCTGGCCCACAGCGAGACTGAGGCGGAAGGGGTGGCGTGGTAAAAACAGGTTGAGAAGATTCCAGGGCGCTGGGCCAGGAGCCACAGTGGGCCCAGGTGGCAGGGCTGCTGGGAGGACTTGAGGTGTGCGGATGTGTGTGCACGTGTGTGTGTGTGTGTGTGTGTACTGGGGGCTCAGGCTTGCCAGAAGTATCCAGCCACCTCCCCTTTCCTGAGCCCGTGTTGTCCCTTGCCAGGCCTCTACTGCAGCGGCTGGGTGAAGCGGGGGCCCACAGGGGTCATTGCCACAACCATGACCGACAGCTTCCTCACTGGCCAGATGCTGCTGCAGGACCTGAAGGCCGGGCTGCTGCCATCTGGTCCCAGGCCTGGCTATGCGGCCATCGAGGCCCTGCTCAGCAGCCGAGGTCTGGGCCCCGTGTGAGCTCTTGGGAGGTGTGGTGGGCAGCCCTGGGCCTTTCCGCTGTTTGGGAGGGGGTGCTCTGGGCTGGGGGTGGAAGAGGAGTGGGAGGCAGTGACTTATCTTCCTGTGCTTCAGGGGTCCGACCTGTCTCTTTCTCGGACTGGGAGAAGCTGGATGCCGAGGAGGTGTCCCGGGGCAAGGGTGCTGGGAAGCCCAGGGAGAAGTTGCTGGATCCTCAGGAGATGCTGCGGCTGCTGGGGCGCTGAGCCTAGATCCCAGCCTGGCTGGCAGGGAGAGAAGGCATGCTGTGCGCGGGAGAGGGGCCTGGGTCAGTCAGCGGGACTCTGCACCACAGCTGTGTCGCCTGCCCGCCCTGGCACCCGGTCTTGGCTGCCTCTTTTCCAGGAGCCTCTGAGCACTTCCTCCTGGCAGAAGGTTGCCCTTGCCAGAGATAACCTTAGATGGGGATGGGTGGAGGTGCAGGCTGACTTTCCTCCCTCCCACCTCTTTCCTGTCAGACTGTGGAGGGTCACCAGGTCAGGAATATACTGGAAATAAAACAGCTGTAATGGAGGGCCAGTGGTTGATATGTGACTTCTTTTGGGGCCTGGGGTCACCTTCCAGCCACAGCTCCCCTCCTGTCACCAGGTGGCGCTGCAGAGCCAGCTCCCTGCTCAGGGGCCTCTTGGGGGCTTGAGGGGGTTAGCCAGGCCTCGAACTCTCTCTCTCTCTCTCTCTCTCTCTCTCTCTCTCTCTCTCTCTCTCTCTCTCTCTCTTTCTCTTTCGGCTTGGCTCTGCTGCTGTGACCTGCCTGGCTGCCTTCTGCTCACGCTGCAGGCATCCTGGGACCCCAGCCTGCCTGCTCTGCTGGCCCTTCGGCCCAGTTCCCTTTCTGGTTAGCCCTCAGTAGAACCAAAACAAGAAGAGAAAAGCAGGAGTAAGGAGTCTGGGCAGCAGGTTGCCCCAGGCCATCCTGTGGCCGAGAGCATCTGGTATGGGTCCTCCCTTTCTGTCCACTCCCAAGGCCTTCCCACCTCTTGGTTTCCAGCCACATGGACAAGCCTTTTAAAAATAGTACCTCGTCTCTGTAGTGCTCTACAGTTTACAAGGCGTGTTCACCGTCTTTTATGCCAGGCCCAGAGGCTGGTCTCACTTCAGAGACCGGGGCCCTCGGAATTAACTGGCCCAAGGTCACACAGCTAGTGAGCTGTGGGCTCGAACCCAGGGCTCCAAATCGGCTGCGGTTTTCTCCGAGGCAGCACTTGGCCCCGAGTGTCAGGTCTGGGGACACAGTCCTGGGGAAGGGAGAAGGGACCCAGGCGTCCCACGCGCGGGCGGGCAAGGAGGGGCCTGAAGCGGGCGGCGGGGCGGGCCGGGGCGGGGCGGAGGCGGCGGGCCCCGGTGGGGCGGGCCCGCGCGGGCGGCGGCGAGCGCTCCGCCACGGCCGGCTGGCGAGCCCTGGGAGCCAGAGGCGCGGCGTGCAGCCCAGCACGGGACGGAGCCGGGCGCCGAGCGGACTCCGGGAGGGCGCGGGGCGCGGGGGCGGGGGCCCGGCCAGCTCAGCCCGCCAGGCCGCGCCACCGACCGACACGGGCCCCGCGTTTCCCGGGCTCCGGTGCCCGCCGTGCTAGGACGGAGCGCGCCAGCGCGCGGGGCCGAGGCTCCGGGACATGCAGCGTGCGGGAGGCGGCCGGCGCGGGCTCTCGGCGCGGGTGCAGCGCCCCTTCCCCCCGGTGAGTGGCGGGTGGCGAGCCGGGGACGCCAACTTCGCCGCCAACTTGGGGCTGGGCTCGGGCGCCGCGCGGGCAAGGACGGCGGAGACAGACGCGGGACTCCCGGGGACAGTCTGGCCGGCCCGGGGAGCCCGAGGAGGGGGCGGCTGGGGACCCGGGACCCTCGGGGACCAGGCCTGGGGTTCGGACCCGGGCGGGCGGAGGGGAGGCGAGGCAGGGAGGCCGAGGTGACAGGCGCGCGGCGGACGCGAGGGAAGGACGCGGGTGAAGCGCCCGAGACGTTCGTCTCCCCGGTCGCCGAGCCCTCCAGCTCCTCCTTCGCTGGGCGTCCGGCGCCGCGGGGGAGGGGGCGGTGCGGGGACGCGGGAGTCTGGGCCGCCGGCCCCCGCAACTGTTGCTGCTGGAAGCCGCTGGGGCGGGGAGCTGGGCCAGGAGCGGGGGCCGCCACTGCGCGAAGGGGGCTGGAGAGCGCCTGGGCAGAGAGGACGAAAGGGGGCTGTCGGTGGCTCCGGGAGCCCGGACCCCCGCCTCCCGGAGGTCTGCCGAGCACCTTCTGCGCGCCTCTCCCTTGACACCCCCGCCCCTTCACACGCTGCGAGTCCCCCAGATCCTTATCCCATCCCCCACCCCCAGCTCTCCTTCTTCCGCTCCTCTGCCCGGCGTAACGCTCCCTCCTCTGACCTCAGGGAATCAGCGCGGGCTTCCCGGGGTGGTGGGGACCCCGGTCTCCGAGGGCGCAAAGGCGCAAAAGGAAGGCTGGACGAAGGAGGACCATGGGGGAACCGTGAGCCCCGGAGCGCTGGGCCCTGGCTGTCGCACCAGCGGGTTGCTCAGGTCTCCCGGGGCTTCGGCAAGGATCCCCGACGGCGGGGAAGGGAAGCCCGGAGCCTCCTGCTGCGGAAGGCGTTTCGTGCCCAGGTCTAGGAGGGCAGGGCCAGGGACTTGTGAAGGCAAGGCATCAAGCAGCCAGAAAATTCCCAAGGGTGCGCCCCACGACCCAAAGGAAGGTCCTGCTGGGTGAGCGAAGCGGGGATCGCAGCCCGGTTCTTGACACTGGCACCACCCTGGTTCCCAGCCCTGCTCACCGGGCGGGACTTCTGGCTCGGTCCCCCAGCCCTCCCGTGGTGGTACCGCCCGCGCTCGGTCTCCGACCCAGGGCCACAGGGAAATCGAGGAAGGCTCATGTGCTTCTATCTTGCAGCCCGTCTAGTTTCTGGCTGCGCCAGTCGTTTTCAAGTCTGCTCCTTAACTCCGTCGTACTAAGAATTTGGATAGGAGCTTGAAGGGGACCCGGTAGATTGGAAACCAGATTTCTGGGTTCGCCCCAAGTCCTGGTATCCCGCCCACAGTCCGGCCTGCCAGGCGAGCTCTCCCTTCCCACCCCGCAACCTGCGGGGTTTGCGGGGAGTGGGGGTGGGGGGCCTAGGAACCGGGGACGCCTGCGGGGAGAGGGTGGGCTGTAGCAGCGCGGCGGGGGGCGCGGATGTGGTGCCCAGTTTGGCCGCCAGGAGGCGTGGCACGGGTCCCGGAGCCCGGAGTCGCCGCCGCCGCCGCCGCCGCCGCCGCCGCCGCCGCATCGCGAGTGTCCTTGAGACGCGGGTGACGGTGGCTCTCGTCGCTCGCGCCCCGTCCTCCCGCGGGGGGAGCCTGATGCCACGTTCCCTATGAATTATTTATCGCCGGCCTAAAAATACCCCGAACTTCACAGCCCGAATGTAAGAGATTCCTGCCAAGGGGAGGGGGCGGGGCGCCCCCCGGGGGGGGGGGCCCGGGACGGAATCAGCGGGGAGGGGGAGAGTTCATCGTGGAGGGAGACTTTGGTGCCCGCGCCAGTGCAAGTGAGATGCAGGGGCGGTCTTCTCCCCTGACGCCTGGGTTCGGATTTTAGCTCAGCAGAAGTCAAGGAAGGAAGGAAACCCGACGACAAAGTAGAGGCCGCTTACCAAAGGGCAGTGGATACGGCAAGAGCAGCTCGGGTCCCTCTGCTCCCCCGAAGCAGCGCAGCTGGTGGCTGGGGCCCCTTCCTGGGGCCAAAGCTCCTGGCCTGGGAGAGGGGGTAGCCACCAGGGTCTGGGGTGTGAGTGTGCATGTGCGCACATCCGTGTGGGGGAAGCTTGCCTGGGAATGGGGGAGGGGGGCTCGGCGGCGGCAAGAGCCATAAACACATGCAGGTGCTCAGGGAGCTCAAGGTGATGCCGAAGGTTTCTGAGAATTGACCATTGCGATGGTCCCCTGGGCCTTTATGGGGTCCCAGTGTTCACTAACTTAGCCCGTTAGTGAAAGGTGGGAGACCGTGAGAGAGTGCGGTTCCTAAGAGAAAGTCAGGTATGTGGCAGGGGCATCACTGAGTGGGCAAATACCTGCCAATCAGGGCAGTGGCCCAGCAGGGAGCTTCCCAGCCCCGGGGAGGGAGGGAGGGAGGTACGGCAGGAGGAAGGAGGTGGCCTACAGCCCCACCCAGACCCTATATCTTCTCACTGCCCGTGTCCAGAGCCTGGGGGAAATAGGGCAGGTGCCCAGTGGGAGAGGGATTTAGGTTGAGCTCTGAAAATTCTGGAATTTTGTTGTGTAGACAAGAGAGAAGCTGTGGGAAGAGGGCATTCCAGCCCAAGGGGACAACTGAGCAGAGACCCGGAGATGAGAACAGCGAGGGGCTGTCTGGCTAACAGACTGGCAGGAGTGTGGGCTCTGTGGAGGGGAGACAATGGGTTGGTGTCAGGTGTGTGGGGCCCTAGTCATGGGACCAAGGTGTCTGGACTTCATCTGTGGGCACCAGGGAGCAGCTGTGTCGTGTGAGGAGGGATGCAGCGCCCAGAACAACATTTCAGATCAATGGGTGGGGGGAGAGTGAGGTGGATGGGAGGTGGAGAGGTTGGGGGGCCAGGGCTGGGGGTATGACCCTCCTGCCTTGTGGGGGAGGCTGGAGGTCATGTGGTGATAAGACTCTGGGATCTGAATCTCTTTGAATCTGCCCTTGGCTATTGGAAGCACAGAGAGACTTCCCTGATGGGACCCCTCCCTGCAGAGGTATTCTGTGATCACTCCGGGTGAGAGGCACCACCTGCCTCGACTGCCTGTCCTTCTCAACCCCAATCCCAGAGGACACCTTCCCATCGAGGGAGTCTCTGGGGGTAGTGCCCCCCTGGGGTTGGGGGAGGGCCTGGGTCCTACATCTAGAGTCATGTTGTCCTAAAGAAGCAACATGAGTGCTGCAGGTGTCATTGTAAATTTTCTGTGGCAACACTAGAAAAAGTAAGGGGAAACAGGTGAAATTGGTTCTAGCGGTTTATTTTGTTTAACTCAGTGTATGGAGAATATTACTTCAACGTGTCATCAATATTAAGAATATCCCTGAGATAGTTTACGTTCTTTTTCTCACACCACTCAGTCTTCCATATCCAGCCTGTGTGACACTGACCGCGGACCTCAGTTTCCGGTGCCCACAGTCACCTGTGACCGGGGGTCGCTGTTCTGGGCAGCACAGACATGGAGCTCAGCGCTGCGAGGCAGAGATGGGGGAGCCTTGGGGCTGCCCAGGGGGGCAGGGAACCTACCGGGCCTGGGCTGTGGGCAGAGATGGGCACAGAAAGGCCTGGGAAAGGGAGGAGCAAGCACGGCAGTGCCCTTTGCAGGTGTCACTTGAGGTCCCTGATTGGTGGTAGCTGCAGTCCTGTGGCCCTGCCAAAAATGCTATCTTCTCAGCCTAAATTAAACCGGGTTCACCCTGGTCACCCTTTGGCTCTCCCCCGTTCAGAAGTTTTGCTGGGGATGTGATGAAGATGGAGAAGGTGGCATAGCAGTGGCCGATGGCAGCTGGGAGGGAGCGCTGCCTCAGTGGGCACCACTCACTGGCTTGGCTCTTGGTTCTGATCCAAAGCAATGATGTTTATTTAGCAGGGACGCACATCACGCCCTTGGGTTAGGTCAGAAAAATCTTGCACACCGATGATGGCCTGGGGAAGCAGCTCATGTGGAAGACACCCCAGGGTTTCAGGAGACCCTGAGCCCTGACCAAGTTGGTGGTGTCACTCTCCTGTGGAATGGTTGCTACTAGTTGAGGCCAGAGGGGAAGGGTGGGGACGTCTGGTGCCCAGGAGGGGGGGGGGCTCTGTGCCAGGCAGGGCCACACAGAGCAGGGCCCTCGGGGATGTTAGGCTCAGTTTAGGATGGAGAATATGGAGGCAGGGCAGAGAGTGTCACAAGCTACTCTCCGTCCCCTGGATGTGGGACTGTCACCCGTAAGATGAGGGTGCTGATCGCAGTGGGCAACCTCCTTGCTGCTGCGAGGTAGTTCCTGTGATTATCGCAAGAAAACCTAAGTGACTCCCCCAGGATCACACGGCTGCTAAGTGGCAGAGCTGGGACTTGAACTCAGGTCTGTCTGACTCAAAACTATGGACTTTGACACCATACTAGCATTTTCAGCGTCCCTTTCTACCGGGGCAGAACCCAGACAGATGCGTTTCCAAAGGTCTGGCCTTTCCAGCCAAGCATGCTGTTCAACAGCAGAATGGAAGGAATGAGCACCTATGGGGACTCACATTCTTCTAGCCCCTGCCCCTCCAGGCTGCCCTGGCGACGCTCAGCTAACCTGTCTCTTTCTCTTTATCTCTGTCTGGCTGTCTCTCCCTCTCTGCCCTTCTTTGTGGAGGGAGATTTTTCCCTCTTTTCTTTCCCACGGGATGTGTGTCTCTGACCCTGGGTGTTGCTCAGCTTTTCTCTTTGTGCTTCTGTCTCCCTCCCTGTACCTATCCTGATCTCTCTGCAGGACCCTCCGGTGGACATGGGTGGCGCCCTGGGGCCGGCCCTGCTGCTCACCTCACTCCTCGGCGCCTGGGCAGGGCTGGGCCTGGGCCAGGGTGAGCAAGCTGTGACGGTGGCCGTGGTGTTTGGCAGCTTGGGGCCACCACAGGCCCAAGTTCGTACCCGTCTCACCTCCCAGAGCTTCATGGACCTGCCTCTGGAAATCCAGCCGCTCACCGTGGGGGTCAACAACACCAATCCCAGCAGCCTCCTCACCCAGATCTGCGGGCTCCTAGGTGCGGCCCGTATCCATGGCATTGTCTTTGAGGACAACGTGGGCACCGAGGCCGTGGCCCAGATCCTGGACTTCATCTCCTCCCAGACCCACGTGCCTATTCTCAGCATCAGTGGGGGCTCTGCTGTGGTCCTCACCCCCAAGGTGCCTGTCCAAACTCATGTCCTCTCATCCGTCGGGCTGGGAGCCAGGCTGGCCCAGGGACAGACTTAGGTTCTGGGCAGCTGGGATTGGGTGGGACCAGCAGGGAGGTAGGGGCTGAGCGTGCAACATGGGCGAGGTGGGGAGAAGGCTGTGGGAAGGATGTTCCCATGTTCTAGAAGATAAACTTTCTGGGCTGCTTTCACATTGTGTCTGGATGAGGGGGTGTGGGTGGCAAGCTCACCTCTGGCTTTGGTGGGCAACCCTGGTCCACCTTCTCCCTGTTTCTCTGGCCTTTTTCGGTCAAGCTCCAGACCCAGCGGCAGAGGGCCAGGCTGGGCGGAGAACCTGATGCAGTTAACCTGCCGGGAGACCATCCAGTGGCAGGTCACTGTCCCAGGCATGGGGGTGGCATGCCCTCACAGAGTTTGCATCCTGTGGTGAGAAAGTTCTAAACACACATTTGTCTGCAGTCTCAGCTGGGACAAGCATTCTGAAGGAAAAACACAGGATGCCAGGAGGGTCTAAGAAGGCCCCCATTTGCATAGGGTGTTGGTCAGAGAAGGTCTCTTAAGAAATCATATCGAAGATCTGGAGGATGAGGGAGAGTTGGCAAGTTGTGTGTGTGGCGGGGTGGGGGGAGCGGGGACAGTATTCCAGCCAGAGGCATCAGGTGGTGTGAAGGCAGCCAGGTGGAAGGAGCCAGGAGTTCTTGAGAGAAGGCTGGAGAGGAAGGTGAGGTCCTGAGCACATAGGAAGATATTTGGGTTTTATCCTAAGTAATTGGGGGGCACAAGAAAGTGTTGAGGGGAGAGACCGATCTGGTTTGCCTTTCTTTTATGATTATTTTTTATTGTGGAGAAATTTGAGCATACGTAGAAGTAGAAGAGTACAACGACCCCATGAACCATCCACCCCCAGCCAACACCACCCCATCCTTACATCCACCCACTTCCCCCTCTTCTGTGTCATTTTGAGGCAAAGACCTATTGTCCCATCCAGAAATACTGCTCTATATATCTCTAATAGATAAGGGCTTCAAAACAAAACCACCATCCATTATCACATCTAAAAAACACAATTCCTTAACATCATCAAATATCCAGGCAGTATTCAAATTTCCCCATTGTTTCATAAACGTCATAAATGCATATTTTTAAATGTGTTTGCTTGATCAAGAAACAAATCAGGTTTCCACATAGTGATTGGCTGCTGTAGGTTCTGAGCCTCAATCTCTAGGATCCTGCTCTATCTCTCTTTTTCTTTTTCTTGCAATTTGTTTGTTGAAGGAACTGGGTTACTTGTCCTTTAGGGTTGTCCCGGATTCGTTTTTAAAAAAGACTGGGACAGTCGCAGTGTGGTGAAATCTTGGGGGCCTGCAGGGGCAGCAGGGAGCCCACAGTTAGGAGGGGATTGTGCTAGCCCAGGCGCCAGCAGGCAGTGCCCTCCGCATTTGGGATGTGGAGGCGGTGGAGAGGAGGAAATTTCTCCTCGCCAGGGCTCCGTGGAGGATGCTGTTTTCCCTGTTATCTTTGGGCCCGACAGTAACCCTCAGCATGGTGGTTCTCTACCTTAACAGGGCTTTAGAAAAATACAGACGCCCAGGGTCCCATCTCTGAGATTCTGAGTCAGTTGGTCTGAGGCAGCGCTTCCCAAACTGGGGGGCTCAAGAATTACCTGAAGAGCTTGTTAAAATACAGATTCATGGGCGCCATCCTCAGGTTCTGATCCAAGAGGTGTGCGATGCGCCTGAGAATGTGCATTTCCAGCAAGCTCCGCGGGGGCAGCTGATGCTGCTAGTTTTTGATCCAGCGTTGCTCGTCCGCTTGAGTAGTTTTAAAAGCCCTCCAGGTGATTCCAATGGGCAGCAGGGGTTAGGAACCACGTCGGGGCGGGAGGCAGGTGTTGCGGCACAGGGGCTCGCGGGGCGGGCGGCATCTTCGTCAGGGGACTGCGGGAGGGAGCAGAAGTTGGGGCGGGGCGCGCCGCCCCCGCCCCGACTCAGGCCCTGCCCCCGCCCCGCCCCCAGGAGCCGGGCTCCGCCTTCCTGCAGCTGGGCGTGTCCCTGGAGCAGCAGCTGCAGGTGCTGTTCAAGGTGCTGGAGGAGTACGACTGGAGCGCGTTCGCCGTGATCACCAGCCTGCACCCGGGGCACGCGCTCTTCCTGGACGGGGTGCGCGCCGTCGCCGACGCCAGCTACCTGAGCTGGCGGCTGCTGGACGTGCTCACGCTGGAGCTGGGCCCCGGCGGGCAGCGCGCGCACATCCAGCGCCTGCTGCGCCAGGTCGACGCCCCGGTGCTGGTGGCCTACTGCTCGCGCGAGGAGGCCGAGGTGCTCTTCGCCGAGGCGGCGCAGGCCGGTCTGGTGGGGCCCGGACACGTGTGGCTGGTGCCCAGCCTGGCGCTGGGCAGCACCGACGCGCCCCCCGCCACCTTCCCCGTGGGCCTCATCAGCGTCGTCACCGAGAGCTGGCGCCTCAGCCTCCGCCAGAAGGTCCGCGACGGCGTGGCCATCCTGGCCCTGGGCGCCCACGGCTACCAGCGGCAGCATGGTGCCCTGCCCTCCCCGGCTGGGGACTGCCGTGGCCACCCCAGGCCTGCCAGCCCTGCCCGGGAGGCCTTCTACAGGTGGGCTCCTGCCCAGGGCATGGGAGGGGGGCAGGGCGCTTTAACGGACCTGGGCTGCAGTGAGCTTGGGCTCGCTGGCCACACCTCCCACCAGCTGTGTGCCTGGGGCCAAGTTACCTCACCTCTCTGAGCTTGGGCTCCTCAACTGAAAAAAAAAGCAGGTGTGAAGGTGTGTTGAGGATTGTGGAGGGGGTGTGTCAATACAGGGAAGGAGAACAGTCAGGGCTACCTGGTGGTGGTGATGGGGGTGAGGTAGAAGGTGGGGGTGGGGGCCTCTGGTCCTGGGCAGGGCTGGGGGACACCCTGGTTTCTCTCCCCCACCGCAGGCACCTACTGAATGTCACCTGGGAGGGCCGAGACTTCTCCTTCAGCCCTGGTGGGTACCTGGTCCAGCCCACCATGGTTGTGATCGCCCTCAACCGTCACCGCCTCTGGGAGATGGTGAGAAGGGGGTGAGCCCAGGGTTCCTCTGTATCCTCTCATTTTGTCCCCAGCCCCTCTTGTCCCACAGCTGAGCAGAGGGTCCCTTCTGTCCTTCATCCAGCCCCTCATCCTTCAGGTCTCAGCTGAAGCATCTGCACTGCACCAGGGTGGGTGAGGCACCTCGGCTCAGGGCTCCCATGACACCCTAGCCTCCCACCACGATAGAACTTGTCAAACACTCCTCACAGAGTCCTGCTCCTGGGGGACTCACCCACAGCTATGCTGGCCAGACGGACATGTAAACATATAGAATTTGGGGAGCTCAGTGTTTGAGGAGAGATACGTGCAAAGCATCATGGGGACACAGAGAAGGGCAGGAAATCAGTTCTGTCTTCAAAGGAGGGAACTGGGGAAGGATTCACAGAAGTTGGGACATTTGGGCTGCACTGTGGAGGTAGGAGCCCATCAGGAAGGGATACTAGCCTGGTTTAGACAGAGGGGCAGAGGGTTTGAGGCATTTTTAAGTGATGTGTTTGGGGTGTGGAGGCTGAGGAGGGGTAAGGTGGACCTGAGTGGGGAAGGCCTTGAGTACTGGGTGAAGAACCTTATACTGAGGTCGGGGTGGGGGTGGGGTGGGGAGTGTGGTGAGACAGGCTCAGGTCTGGGCTCGAGGACGATGCGGTGGGCCAGCAGCAGTTTGGAGGCTAGATCAGTGAAGTGCAGGGACCAGAGGCTGGGAGGGGGCTGCAGGGAGCCCTCCCTTCTGGTCCATGCCCAGGCCCTTGCCCCGACTCTGCAGCTCCCCAAATGCTCCTGCCCCAGGTGTCCCTACGTTAGGGAGGGGGATTCTTGGGCCTGGCAGGCCCCACCGGAGGCCCCACCTAGAGGGTGGGGGGACTTGGGCTGGAGGTCCCTGGCTGAAGCTGGTCACCCTCTGCAGGTGGGGCGCTGGGACCACGGCATCCTCCACATGAAGTACCCGGTGTGGCCTCGCTATGGTGCGTCTCTCCAGCCTGTTATGGACAGTCGGCACGTGACGGTGGCCACGCTCGAAGAGCGGCCCTTTGTCATCGTGGAGAGCCCCGACCCTGGCACGGGCGGCTGTGTGCCCAACACCGTGCCTTGCCGCAGGCAGAACAACCACACCTTCAGGTCCGCGAGAACACATGGGGAGGCCCCGTGTGAGCCGTGTGCTGCCACTCAATGGCAGGCGGGTGTGGCCTGTGCTTGGGTGGGGGGGGGTGGGGGCCACCTGCTAAACGGGGAGAAGCTGCCGGCTCTGACTTCTGGTGGTCTCTTGGTGGCAGCAGCGGTGACACAGCCCCCTACACCAAGCTTTGCTGTAAGGGCTTCTGCATTGACATCCTCAAGAAGCTGGCCAAGGTGGTCAAGTTCTCCTATGACCTGTACCTGGTGACCAATGGCAAGCATGGCAAGAGGGTTCGGGGCGTGTGGAACGGCATGATTGGGGAGGTAGGCCTGCCCCCAAGGTCCACCTGAGCCCATCCCCCTGCCCGCTGGCCACCCCAGGCCCCACACATTGCCCACCACCCCTCGATGTTCCTGTGCTGGGGTCAGTCAGGGCGGGGCCTGGGCCCAGCTCCTGAGGCTCTTCCAGCCGTCCGGGAAGATGGGCTGTCACCAGTAATGCTCCCTGGGCTGGTCAGGACTACAATGGAGCTCTAAGGACCCCAGAGAGGAACAGCCGACTCAGGCCGGGGGGTGCCAGAAGGGTGGCCGGGGAGCGGCTGGGGTGGGTGCTCCAGCCGGTGGGATGCCTCCTCCAACCCAGGCCTGGCCCCCGTGGCCCCAGGTCTACTACAAGCGGGCAGACATGGCCATCGGCTCCCTCACCATCAACGAGGAGCGCTCCGAGATTGTGGACTTCTCTGTGCCCTTCGTGGAGACGGGCATCAGCGTGATGGTGGCACGCAGCAACGGCACCGTCTCCCCATCGGCCTTCCTGGGTGCGGCTCGGGGTGGGCAGGGAGGGCTCCAGGGTCTGAGGAGCATGCTCGGAAACAGGGAGTTTGCGGTGGGCCTCAGAGGGCCAGCCCGGCAGCCGCAGGGGCCTTGGAGGTTGGCCGGAGGCCTGAGCTGCAGCAGAGTAGGACGGAGAGAGAAGAGGTGAAGCCCAGGTTCCATTCTGAGCCCGGGTGTTGGGTGAGGAGGGTGGAGGGGCCATGTGGGGGCAGGAAAGCTGGGAAGGCAGGCTGACTTTAGGAGGTGCCTGGTGGGCTAGGACCCGCTAGGGGGGAAGCTTCCCAGGGAGTTGGAGGAGCTGACCCAGAGAGTGGGACGTGACGCCAGCTTGTGACCTGATGGGAATTCAGTGTTCGTGGGGCCGTCCCTTTGCGCCAAGCCTCACGCTAGCTGCTGGGGATATGGCCATAGTCCTGGGTGTCACCAAGCGCCCTGTCAGGAGGTCAGTGGGACTTGCAGTGTGAGGTTTACAGAGAGCCATGAGGACAGGCCAGCCTCAGCCAGGAGCAGAGGAGAGAATCCTCTTCCTGCTGTGTGGCCTTGAGCAAGTCACCAAACCTCTCTGAGCAGGGTTCCTCAGCCACGCGTAGAAGGCAACAGACCCCCACCCTGCAGGACGGGCATTGCATCAGGGGACCTGTGCTTCCTGCGGTGATGCCTCCTTGCTCAGGGAGACTGAAACCATTGGGCAGACTGGTCAGAGCAGCTTAGTTGGTCTCCCCAGCTCCTGGGGCTCCCGGGCCCTGTCAGTACGATCAAGAGTGAGACTTGATCTCAGAGACCCTGATTCCAGGCAGAACAGGAGTGTGGTTCGCAGTGCTGGCAGGGGAGGGAGGAGAGGGAAGGAGAAAATGCCTTGGGCAAGCTGCCGTGGCTTTGTGGAATCTGGCCAGGCCAGGAGGAGGAGGGGGAGGATGGGAGATGGCGTAGGTTGCAGGCCTTGCAGGCTGGGGATGGGGCACTGAGGGGAGAGCACAAAGGGCGTAAAATCTCTCTCTGTGAAAGAAAGTTGCGGGTGCGACAGGGATCCAGGGGAGATGTGCAGCCAAAGGGAAGTTTCCTGGGGTGGGGTGGTGGGATCTTGTCCCAGGGCAGAGGGGGCAGGGTAACCGAGAATGCTGGAGAGCCTGACCTCCCTGGGGGGTGGGGGTGGGGGTTCTCTCCTGGGGCTCTGCTGCTCTGAGAGTGAGAGACCCCTTGGCTCAGTCCTCCGGCCTGATGGGCCCCACCCTGACCAAGTGGATGCCCCTGCCTGCACCCAGTACTCTGGGCTGTGGGTGGGAGGGACGGTAGTGAGGCTTCTGAGCTGCCTCCCTCTGTTCCCAGAGCCCTACAGCCCTTCGGTGTGGGTGATGATGTTTGTCATGTGTCTCACTGTGGTGGCCATCACGGTCTTCATGTTTGAGTACTTCAGCCCTGTCAGCTACAACCAGAACCTCACCAGTGGCAAGAGTAAGCTCTCAGCTGGGCCTGGGAGGAGGGAGCATGGGGAGTGGGGGGTGGGGTGGGGCTCAGGGCCGCAGGGACCCTGCAGAGAAGGCTGGATCCTGGGGGAGGTCTCTGGCTTGAGGACAACCAGCAGGGGCCAATCAGATACATGAGAGGGAGAGAGAGAAACAAGGTGGGCTGGCTTGCCCTGGAGTGGGGATGGCTGGGGATGGGGCCCCACCCAGGACAGAGTGAAGAACTGGGTCCCCTCTGTGCCCACCCTCTCACTCCCAGAGTCTGGGGGCCCATCCTTCACCATCGGCAAGTCTGTGTGGCTGCTGTGGGCGCTGGTCTTCAACAACTCGGTGCCCATTGAGAACCCCCGAGGCACCACCAGCAAGATCATGGTCCTAGTCTGGGCCTTCTTTGCTGTCATCTTCCTCGCCAGCTACACCGCTAACCTGGCCGCCTTCATGATCCAGGAGCAGTACATCGACACTGTGTCTGGCCTCAGTGATAAGAAGGTCCTGGGGCCGCAGCCAGCAGAGGGCAGGGGGTGCCAAGAGCAAGGGCAGGCCTGTGGGACCCAGGAGGGGAATTTGGAATGGAGCAGGGAGCAGGAAGGAGCTGGGGAGCCTGGTGAGGAGAGGCTGGGACCTGGGGTGAGGGGGCGGAGGGCTCAGGTCCACCAACTGAGTGGCCTTGGAGAAGTCTCTTCCTGACCTGGCTTCAATGTCACCATTTGCAAAACACAGGAGTGGCCTGGACAGTCTCTCGGGGTCCTGTGCCCTGGGCCCAGGGGACGGGCTCGGGGAGTGTTGGTGCCTGCAAGGCTGGACGGAGGGTGATGAATGGCGCCTGTCCTCTGCCCACAGTTTCAGCGACCTCAAGATCAGTACCCACCCTTCCGCTTTGGCACGGTGCCCAATGGCAGCACAGAGCGCAACATCCGCAGCAACTACCGAGACATGCACACCCACATGGTCAAGTTCAACCAGCGCTCGGTGGAAGATGCGCTCACCAGCCTCAAGATGGGGTGGGTCCTCAGCTCTGCACCTACCCTCTGACTTCTCTACCCACATGTCTCCCTGATGACCAGCCTCACCTCTGGCCCTTCCTGAGAGATGCAAGGTGGGGACATTGAGCCTGGGATGTCCTGTAGGACTCCTGGGGAAGGGGGTAAGGAGGTCTTGGGACAGAGTAAACTTTCAAGCAAAACTAGATGCCCACCGTATGGCCCAGAGATGCCGCTGAGGTCTTGACCAGGGTTCAGCCTTGGCCTGAGGTGGTGGTTGTGACCTTCTTAGGGTCCTAGGGGCATGGAGGGGCTGGGCAGAGAGGGTGCGTCCTCTGGGGGTGGAGAGTTCCCTGGTCTCTCTGAGACGAGGGTAGGTGGGGTCCCCGAGCTACAAAGGGCTCTTCTCTGTATCCGGGACCCAGGAGAACCAGAGAAGGCTCTGCCCACCCCTCCCTCCTGGTCAGTGCTCAGCAGGCTCATATGGCCCAGATCCCTGTCAGGCCCCAGATTTGGTGTCCCCACCTCACATGACCCCTGGCCTGTCCCCAGGAAGCTGGACGCCTTCATCTATGATGCTGCTGTCCTCAACTACATGGCGGGCAAGGACGAGGGCTGCAAGCTGGTCACCATTGGCTCTGGCAAGGTCTTTGCCACCACTGGCTATGGCATCGCCATGCAGAAGGACTCCCACTGGAAGCGGGCCATAGACTTGGCACTCCTGCAGTTCCTGGGGGACGGTGGGTGCTGCTGCTGGGGGCTGGAGGCCCAGGGCGGGCCATGGAAGCTGAGGTGGGGACAGCTGCCTGATGGCTGGTCAGCATCTCTATTACTGTTCTCTGAGTCCCAGGGCCCATGGGCAGGACGAGGTCTCTGGGAGTGAGAGCTGGGCCCATGGGTGGGGGTATTTGGAGGGACAGCATGAAGACCTGGGGAAGAGGTGAGCTTGCCAGGACTACACGGGAGTCCCTGAAGGGCAGGAAGACAGGAGGAAGCTCAGGCCACACGGTGGGGCTTGGGGGGAGGCTCAGATCCTCTCTTTTTTCTCTAGACCCCTGTCCCAACCACTTCCATCTTGAGATCACCTAGGGTAGTGCCAAGGGCCTGCCCAGTCCCAGAGCCAGGGGCCCAGGCTTGCCTTGGTACCAGCGGCTCACATGTGTAAGCAGTCCAGCTGAACCTGCTCCCAAACCCAGAGGCTTCAGCGCAGTAAGATAAAACTGTGATTTTCCATCAGTACCACAGAATGAGAATGATAGCAATGAAGGTGCTGTGGTGTCCTCGGGGGCCTAGGCCTTTTGTCTCTGTGTGCCCAGCTCCGTGCCCGGCATGGAGATGCCCCATAAGTTTGGCCCCGATGTGAATGATAACATCAACCCAGCCAGCAAGCTTCTCCTGGGCATGTGGGGTGTGGGCACGTCAAAGGCTGGCCTCGCCTACCCCAGTCCCCCACTCTGCTTTCCTTTCTTCCTGCTCATTGACACCCCCTACCCCCCAATCCTGCCCCCGCTGGGCTAGATCCCTCTGTGGTCCTGCAAGGGGGTGGCACCCTGGCTCCAGACCCCTCCTTGCTCCAGGTTTGGGTGAGCATTGGGAGGGTCTTTCCTGAGCCAGTCGTCCCCCCAACCCCGTCCCAACCCTTGCCAGGGGAGACACAGAAGCTGGAGACGGTGTGGCTCTCAGGGATCTGCCAGAATGAGAAGAACGAGGTGATGAGCAGCAAGCTGGACATCGACAACATGGCTGGTGTCTTCTACATGCTGCTCGTGGCCATGGGGCTGGCCCTGCTGGTCTTTGCCTGGGAGCACCTGGTCTACTGGAAACTGCGCCACTCCGTGCCCAACACGTCTCGGCTGGACTTCCTGCTGGCCTTCAGCAGGGTGGGTGGGACCACCCCACCCCAGGCAGGCCCCAGCTTTAGGGGCACCAACCCAGATTAAGTCAGAGCTGGCCATGGCCCCATTCACAGATGTAAAAACTGAGGGTCTGCCCGCATCACACAGCAGATGATGAGAAGCAGAGCCCTTCTGCAGCAGGCGGGGCAGTATCTCTGAGCCAGGCTGACCCGGGTCCAAACCCTCACTGCTATTGACAAGCTGTGTGCCTTTAGGAAGAGAACCTCTTGGGCCTCAGACTCCGCCCGGGGAATTGCGCTCTCGGTTAAGGAGGCGCTTAACAAATGCTAGTTGCTTCCTAGGAGCTGGGGACGCCTGGGTTGGTGCTTGGACCGGGAGGTGGGCGGTCCCTGAGACGAGCTGGCGGCTCATGGCTGTCTCCTCCCGGCTGCCCAGGGCATCTACAGCTGCTTCAGCGGGGTGCAGAGCCTGGCCAGCCCCGTGCGGCCACCCAGCCCGGACCTGACCGCTGGCTCGGCCCAGGCCAACGTGCTCAAGATGCTGCAGGCCGCACGCGACATGGTGACCACCGCGGGCGTGAGCAGCTCCCTGGACCGCGCCGCGCGCACCATCGAGAGCTGGGGCAGCGGCCGCCGCGCGCCCCCGCCGCCCGCCTGCCCCGGCCCGTCCCCCGAGCCCAGCCCCACGGGCTGGGGACCGCCAGGCGGGGGCCGCGCCGCGCCGGGGCGCAGGGCCCCGCAGCCCCCGGGCCGCCCCCCGACGCCCAGGCCGTCGCTGCCCGACGTCTCCCGAGTGTCGGGCTGGTCGGCTCGGGAGGCGGGGCGGCAGGTGCGGGCCGGGCCCGGCGGGTGGCACCTCCGGGCCTCCGAGCGGCGCGCGCTCCCAGAGTGCCCCCTGTCGCCCGAGCGCTGCCACTACAGCTCCTTCCCTCGAGCCGACCGGTCGGGGCGCCCCTTCCTCCCGCTCTTCCCAGAGCCCCCGGAGCCGGAGGACCTGCCGCTACTCGGGCCGGAGCAGCTGGCTCGGCGGGAGGCCCTGCTGCGCGCGGCCTGGGCCCGGGGCCCAAGCCCGCGCCACGCTTCCCTGCCCAGCTCTGTGGCCGAGGCCTTCGCCCGGCCCAGGTCGCTGCCCGCGGGGTGTGGCCGCCCGGCCTGCGGGCGCTCGGCGCAGGCGCCGTTGATGCGGCTGCCGTCCTACTGGGAGGCCTGCCAGGAGGGCGTGTGGGCGAGGGTCCCCGCCTGGCCGCACAGACAGCCCGCCTGCCTGCACGCCCACGCCCACTTGCCGCTTTGCTGGGGGGCTATCTGCCCCCCTCTACCCCCCTGTGCCAGCCACGGCCCCTGGTTCACTGGGGCCTGGGGGCCTCCAGGGCACAGGGGCAGGACCCTGGGGCTGAGCACAGGCTACAGGGACAGTGCGGGGCTGGAAGAGGTCAGCAGGGTGGCCTGTGGGACACACGGCTTCCCTGGACCTTGTACCTGGAGGCGGATCTCCAGCTTGGAGTCAGAAGTGTGAGGGGTCAGAGACTCTGGTTCATGGTCAGCTGGATTCTCTGCCTGGCACTGTCAGGGCTGGTGGGGGCAGGTGACTTGCACTTTTCTGGCTTCTGCCTTGAAATCCTGGCTGTGGGCCCCCAGTGACAGATGTCCTCTATGGTCAGTTTGGTGACCTTGGCAGTCTCAAGTCCTGGTGTGGGCTCTTATGCAAACCCTTCCCACCTGTTCCTGAGTCACCGGGAGCAGTGGGGTCTCCCTGCCCCGCCGTTAGCTAGTTCTTAGTCATGACTGCTGGGCGCCTGGCGTGGGAGCATGGAGGCTGGAACTTGGGCTGAGGGCAGGGCGGTCCCACTCCTTACTCTGCCTGTCTGGAGTCTCTTCTCAGAGCATCTGGGGCATTAAACAAATCTTTTACAACCCACTGGTCCTGGCTGCCTCATTCTGCATCCCTGGACGGGGCACACCACAGCCCGTAGGCAATAGGAGCACATTGGGGGTATCCCAGGCAGGGTGTCTGCCTAGAGAAGCAGCTCCCTCTGGGGGAGTATCTGGAAGCTGAGGCCAAGGGAGGGCTCTGGGCAGCAGAAGCCACTTGGTATTCAGTGCCAGCTCCTACCCACCCTGGAGCTGGATGCGACAAATGTGCTCAGCATGGGGGCCCGGGTGGTGATGGATGGAGTTCATCCTTCAATCTCCTTGAAAAGAGAGGCTCATGCCAGGGGTGGTGGGTGTCCTGCCTTGCCAGGGGTCCACCTGGGAGCCTGACAGTGTATCAGTGGGAACGGGAGGTCTGCTGGGGGTAGCCTCCTGGGCTCTTCTGGGCCCTGGCTGGCTGTATTCTCTCCATGGTGAATGTGTGGGGCTCCGAACTGCCTGTCAGCTCTGGAAGTCTGGCAGAGGCAGCTTCTGAGATCAGACACGGCTCAGCCTTGCTGGTGCCAGGGCTCTTTGTGGGGGTCAGAGCCCCAGGTCAGAGAATCTGCTGGATGTCTCAGTCCTTCATTGTCCCTCTGGGCTCCCCGCCCCACCTCCTTGCTCTGTCACATGTCATCAGTCCTGGACCATCTAGAAGGCTGGCTCTTGCTTAAGAATTGTCAATGCTTTCCCATCTGTGGTTGTGTTTACCTCCCACAATGACTGTATAGCAAGCGAGCCCTCATTCTCCCATTCATTCCACAAACACGGTATGATTGGTGCCATCAGACGTTGTCTAAGTGTGCACATGGAAAGCCTGCGGCCTTGCTGTCCTTGGCAGGTTGGGTGAGGCAGGGCAGAAATTACCTCCCTGTAACAGGGAGGAGGCCGACACCACAAGCAGCCCCTGCCCTGTGCCCTTCCCACACCACTCTTGCTGGTTCCCTGTCTCCCAGTACTCCATGACTGCGGGTGGAGGGAGCCCTGAAAACTGAGGTTTTTTGTTTGGTTTTAGGCATGAAAGCAGCTGAAATGGTGGAGTGGGAGAAACTTTTTTTTTTTAAGATTTATTTGAGAGAGAGAGCAATTTAGCAGACTCTGCACTGAGTGTGGAGCCTGACTTGGGGCTTGATCTCATGACCTTGAGATCATGACCTTGAGATCATGACCTGAGCCTAAACCAAGAGTCAGACAATTAACCGACTGTGCCACCCAGGCGCCCCTGGAGTGGGGGGAAATTTCTAACACTGCTCCTTTCCTGGCTGGAGAGCCAGACTCTGCCAAGAATGGGTGTCCATTGCAGACAATGTCATGTACTCAGCCCTATGGATTTTCACGGATCCAGGTCTCAGCCACAGGTGGTAAATGTGGGTCTAGGTGAGTGCTCGAGGCCAGTGCCCTGGGAGTTGACCTTGACTACAGCCACAGGTGGTGAGAGAGTTAACTCTTGGCTACCAGCCCCTGGACCGGACCCCTCCTGGTCCCTGAATCTGAGCGCAGCTCTGGGTGGAAGGCTACAGCAGGTAAGCTGGGAGGAGTCTTGAGGTCCAGGCTGCTCTCCGCTCACTGCCCAAGATCATTAATAACCAAGAACCGGGAAGATAATTAAAAGCCAAATGTGGAGCTGAGCCTACTGCTGACTGGCTCCGAGGAGGGGCCAACCCTGCTCCTGGAGCCAGGCTCTTGGCTGCCTCGTTCCTGCTCTAGGAATGTATTCTGGGGAGAAGTGAGCCCCATGGGAAGTGGAGGCAGGGAGGACGCGTCCTACAGGTTCAGAGCTTGCTTGGCCTGGCTCCCCAGCCTCCTGCTCGGAGCCGTGGTGCCCCCTGCACCTCCGCGGGAGGACCAAAGAACAGCCCTGCACTATCGAAGAGGGCAGAAAGCCTGACAGGGGAGAGGAGGGAGCTGTGTCACCAGGCCAGAGACAATCAATCATCATAAACAAGGGCCTGACTGTGTAGCAAAGAGCAAGCAGAGTCCACCCAGACACCAGACACCTGCATGCTGGCTTTTTCTTTTGGTGGAATACGAGAGGAGGGAGGCCCCGGGTCACCTGTCTCACCCTGCTGCTGTGTGCGTTTCCTTGCCTGGCTTTCCTGGGAGCTCACTGTCCACACCACCACTTTCCTGGGGTCTGTGAACGGGCAGGGGACACAGGGCTTAGCCAAGGGCAGGCATGATGGCCTCGGTCCGGATACCTGGGCTTCAGTCCTGGCTCCAGAACTCTCCAGCTGGGCCTCAGTTTGGCTCTTAAGTTCCCTGGAGCCAGAGAGAGACCACTTTCTCCCCCAAAGCCCTCTAGACCCTGAAGAATTCAGACCAGTTTCCCATTTCCGAATTGTAGCCGGCAGTTGCCACAATTCTGCAGGAGGCTATGAAGCCAGCAGGTGCCGGGGACCCGAAGCAGGGTCTTCAGTGAGTCCTGGGTCTGTGGCGTCAAGCCGTTTTGGCTGGCAAGTGATAAGAGAGCCAAGCATCAGTACGTAATAGCTTTATTGAGCACTTTTGTGCCAGGCACTAAGCCTGGTCACAGGCTTCCCACAGCCGATCAGGGCTGCAGGTACTATTGCCTCCGTGTTACAAATGACGGGGATGAGCATGGAGGCTTGCCACCTGCAAGGGGCAGCTCTGACTTCTTGATCCACGTTCTCAATCCCTAAGTTACGCCAAGGTTCATGCGGAAAGCACCCAGCACCACGCCTGGCACATACCAGGCACTCAGGAAGCTATTCTTCTCCCTTTCTCCTACCGACACCATGAGCCCCAGCCCCGGGTGGGGTGTGGGGGAGAAGGTTTGCAAAGCTCTCTCCTGCAGTCCTGGGTCTTGGTTTCAGAAGGGCAGCTTTTCAGTGGCTGTTAGCATGGCCAGCTTGGGGTCAGCCCTTCCCGGGAATCGGACGCCACACCAAGAGAGGTGGAGACAGGTGTGGTCACACGCCCGAGGGCTAGGCCCTGCCAGGCTCCTCCCCTGGGGCTGGATTCCCCTGAGGTGGGGCGCAGCCCCCATCCTCTACCACTCTGACTTTAAGTCTGCCTATTGCCGAGGCTGCTCCCGGCCTCCATGTGGCGAGAACAGCTGTGTCGCTAAGGGCCTGGCAAGGTGCCCGCTGCCCACCTTCCACCACTCAGCAGTGCCTCCCAGCCTGTCACCTGCCATCTGCCCCATCCATAAGACCGTAGCCGCCCCTCTGGCCTCAGGTGAGGGAACAGGCAGGAGCCCCTGGCCCCAGGGCCCGAGGGCCCGGGGACTCCCACCTTGGCCCAGCCTGCCCTTGGGGCCAGTCTGGGTGAAAGGCACCAGGTGGAGGCTACTGAGGTTATGTGCTCCTCCACAGCCACATCTGTACCCAGGCCAGGCCGGCGGGCCTCTTCCTCTGTCCTCCCTGCCACTGGCCCCGGGGGCCCATCTGTAAAATGGAAATCATGATCCCACTCGCCCACCTTGCCACACCGATGTAATAAGTACTTGCAGCCAAGCGTGCCTGATGCGCTGGGTGAACAGGCATCATTGGGGGTCTGTCTAGCTGCTGGCGGTACCCCCCTCTTTCCCTAAGCCCCCCTGGCTATCAGTAGAGAGGAAGGCGACCCCATCTGACCTCCAAGTGGTCAGACAGCAGGTGAACGCCGAGGAGCAAAGGAGCCCAGACAGCAGTGGTGGGGAGTACCCTGGCTTACCATCAGTGACGTGGCCACTTAGGGCCGATTCGGTCCCTCCAAGGCCTGGGGCTGCGGGGCTCGGAGGAGGGGAATGCAGCCACTGACCTGGCACTGCTGTTTGCCTCCAGATTGTCACATAAATCAACCTGGGCTTTATGATGCTAATAAACTCACCTCCAATATTTGGTTTGGAGCCTGGGGCGGCAGGATGATTTAATTTGCTTTGTCCTTAAGCAAGAGGGGATGTAACTGGAGAAGGGGAAGTACAGATGTTTTGCGTTTTTAGCAAACAGCTGGGGAGCTCCAGGTAGGGCTGGAGCCACGGAGTGCCTGCCCCTTGGGAGCCCTCCCTGCTCTGCCCACCGGGGGCTGGAGCCTCCTGGGAAGAAGTCGCCGTGGCAGATGGGGTTAGGGTGGTCTAGTGTTCACATGGATGGAAAATCACAATACTTGGGGACGGACTAAGAAGTGTACAACAGTGAGAACACAGACCGCGGCCCATCACGCACGACCCGGGGTTCTCACGGGCTGTGGTGGCCAGGGGCCAGGGCGGGGGGTGGCATCGCCTGTGGACTCCCCAGTTCGTACACATCCCAGGTCTTCCTCCCTCTCCCTCCAAGACCACCATGGGCCCCAGGAGAGCCAGCGTGGTCACTTTTCAAGGTATGAATACCGCGCCATGCAGGAGGCTGCAAAGGTTCCTGAATGTGGGCTGAGCAAGGCACTGAAATCAAAAGGGGGAGGTGTTGGGGACCTGAGGACCTACCCCAGGCAGGCAGCTCCAGGTCAAGCTGCTCTGGGCTCCAGGACCCGTGGGCCAGGCCCAGGGCTGGGGGGGTGCCAGGGAGGGTCAGGAAGGACCCCCAGGTCCTGAAGCAGAAGGCACACTGAAAATGCAGAGTTCACTAGTCACCTGTGTTTCCAAGGAAGGCTGGCCCAGCAGACGCATGCATGCTTGTGACAGGGATGGGGCCACGGAAGAGCTGGTGAGGTGGCCAGAAACTCACCTCCCCTTCCATGAGAATGGTGCCTGGTGCCCCATCTCACTCCACAGCACCCAAGGGTCATGGAGAGTATGAACAGAGCACCCACAGCCTGGCTCAAAAGGGGGCCACCTTTAGTACTGGAGTGGGGACAGCCAAGCCTGCTGCTGCTGCCCCACAGGCCTGACCTCTTGGAGGGTGGGAAGCAGAGCCCCCTCACCGCCACATGCTCAGGGCGTTCCCAAGCCACTGTGGTGGTGGCTGGGGGTGGCTCCCTTTCGTGGTCCTTATACACTGCCCCCCGTAGTGCAGGAGACCCCGCGGGTCCCACGGGGCAGTCAGGAGAGCAGCGGATCCCTTTGAGGGGTCACAGGCGCTGGGCTTTAAACCGTCTCCCGGGCTGAGTCATCACGGGCTCAGGAGCTCAGGACTGGTGCTGGCACCCCACGGCAGGGGCCCTCACAGCGACAGTCCAGGGACCCTGGTGCCGATCAGCACTTCCTGTTCTTGTCACCGGGGCAGGCCAGGCCCTCCCCTAGGAGCGGCACCTGGCCACTCCAGGCCTGAGGGGAAGGTGGGACCTGGCAATCCTGGTGGGGAGGTTTAGGGCCTGGGACTCGCCCGGAGGCAGCAGCTACTTGTGCAGCAGATTCCCCAAACTAGGATGCATGAGGGGCTGGGACAAAGGAGGAGGGGACGTGGCGTCTGGTATGAACAGTGGCAGTGCCAGCACAGTGTCCCCACCGCGCGGGGGAGGAGCCTGCCCCTGGCGGTTGTCTGGTGGGGCCTGTGTGGGGAAGCAGTGGCCAAGCCCGGAGTCTGGGGCAGCTGTGTGCCCAGGCCGTGCAGCTTGGCTGGTCAAGGGCAGCTCCACGCAGGGGACCCGGGGGGGAAGGTTGCCCAGCGAGTGAGGCACAGTACAGACTGTGCAGAATCCTGGCGGGGAGAGAAGACCCCCGGCCAGAGACGTGGAGGGTCCCCTCCAAGAATCCGGCCTCGCCTGCCCCAAGGAACCCTGGGAAGGAGCTAGCTCTTGGCTCTGCAGGGGGGGGAGGTGAGCGGGGGCACTGGAGTGGTCTCTTACCATCAGGCACATCCTGCCATCAGACCTTGGTTTCGCTGAGGACGATGTTGGCGGTGACGAAGAAGAAACAGGAGAAAGCCCAGAGCAGCACAAAGCCCACCCAGAAGGTGTGGCGGAAAGGGGACCTATGCTTGTTGACGGTCCCGTAGCCCAAGGTCAACTGGGTGTCCTTGCGGCAGTGGTACACCAGGAAGGCGGGGATGACGTACTGGATGCCCGTGCCTGCGTAGGCCCCCGTGATGCCCACCAGGGACTCCAGGTCATGGGTGCAGAAGGCCACCAGCACCGGGGGCAGCAGGGTGATGGTGGGGAACACCACGCGGTCCACTACCCAGGGGTACGTGCCCCCCTCACGGTGGAAGAGCGTCTTCCAGTTGTTGCGGAGGGTCACAGCGATGATGGGGAAGTTGGTGCTGATGGTGAAGACGGGAAAGAGGCCCAGGAAGAAGCGCACGGCGGCCACGCTCACGACGTCACAGCGTGCAAAGTTGAGGGTGTACATGTCCATGAGGCTGTCGCCGCGGAAGCAGAAGATGGCGGTGAAGCAGAGGAGGCCATAGAAGGCGAGAATGAGCACGTAGTCCAGGAAGACCAGGCACGTGAGGTGGCGCTTGGAGGACACAGGTGTGACGAGGGACGGCAGAGAGTGCTGGCACATGAAGGAGTAGACGCACACGCCGAACAGGTTCCGGACCCCCGAGAGGTCAGCCAGGGGCGGGTGCCCCTGCCGGTGCCCGTGCCCGATGCGGACCAGCGCCAGCACGATCATGATGGCGAAGGCTGGAAGACAAGAGGGCAGTCAGCCAGCTGAGCGGGAACCGGCCCTCGCCCCGGAGAGCTGTCGGTGTGGTGGCGCCTGGCGAGGGGCCGGGGCTCCATGAGAAGCGGGGAGTTCACGTACAAGTCGGTGGGGGCTGCTGATCGTGCTCCCTCTCCCCAGGGCATGAGGGAGTGTCTGTCTTGGGGGATCTGGGCATGAGAAGGGGCTGTGCTGGGGCGGTGGGCAGGGCGGCCCCGCGCCGCCTTCTCTGAGGAGTGCGTGCTCCTGGCCGGGTGCCGCCGGGCTCCCTCGCGGGGCTTCCTCGGGGCCTCCTCCACTCGCTGGCCTGGAGCGGGCCCGGGGCAGGACTCACGGTCACTCTCCCTCTCTCTCGGCCTGTCTGAGGCACAGGGCCCCTCCCTGCGGGGGAGGCTGGGGGTCTCTCCACTGTCCCCTCAGGTCACATCACAGTCCCTGGCTCCCCGGAAGGAGGCCTTTCTCCTGGGACTCACAGAAGGCCAGACCAGTGTCTTCCCACAATGACACGTGGGAGTGGGAGCGACAGGGATGGAGCTGTCTGGCATAGGGGACAGGAGTGGGGAGGGAGCAAGGGAACAGGCCTGCGCAAACTGCCAATGAAGAAGATGGTTTGTTTCTTCCTCATCCCGCTCCTGCCCCGCCGCCGCTCCTGACTCTGGGTGCTCCAAGACCCTCCCTGCTCCAGAGACACTGCCTTCCGAGCTCTGGCAGGTCAAGGGGAAAGCGGAGACCCAGCTCCTCCTGTGGGCTCTCAGCCCAGGGAGCTGCCTCTGGATTAAGCCCTGGAGGGCGGAGAGGGGGTGACGGGACAGCCCGGGACCCCGACAGCCTGGCTTATCAGATGTCTGGGGCTGAGCGCAGGAGGGGTGTGCGGGGCAGAGATCTGTGCGGAGGAACCGCACCGCACCAAGTGCGCTGGGCCAGGGTGGAGGTCGAGTCCCCTGGGGGCCAGGTCACAACGCGAACTGAGCAGTCAGGTGGCTACAGCTGGATGACCTGGCGGGGACCTGGGGCCGCCCGGGGACGGGCTATTCAAGAGGCCGCGGCTGACAGTTCTGCGAGATTCAAACCCTGCTCTGCCGTCACCATCTCAGGTGTCACCTCGTGGCCTGGTGCCACTCACAGCTCCGAACGAGGCGAGTGGAGAAAGCTGTCCCTGCGGCTCGGCCTCAGGGCCCGGGGCGCGGCAGGAGAAGGCAGAAAGCCAGCAACTCCGAGTCACAGAGTCACGGCTGCCTCCAGCCCCGGATGCTGGCTAGTGCCTCCCAGCCCCCCTTCCTCCTCAACGCTCCATCTCCAGGGAGTGCTGGGACCCGCAGGCTTGCTGACCTCAAGCCCCGGGCTTTCCTTACTGCAAATACACCAAGTCACAGAGGTTTCCAAGACAGGAGGAGGTTTTAAAGCACATGGAGGCGTGGGCAACCTCCATCCTAAAGGTATAGCTACTGACGGGTGGCTTCTGGAGTCACCGTCTTGGGAGCTGTGTGTCATTATGTCAATGACGATATGGGACATTTTCTAGAACTTTCAGGGTGGCTTACAAAGGCATGGCTATGGAAGATTAAAAAAAAAAATATCTCACAATCCTCTAACTATAAATAGGCTTACATCACAAACGCTATCACCTGGATTAGTCACCCACCTTGTTCTCTTACTCAAGTCTATTTCCAAAAACTGGATCTACCCCCAAGGGCTAGATGCTGGATCCTATCCAGGAATGAAGATGCCGGAGGCTCTTGGGAGGCAATTCCAGCATTAAAAAGTGGCAGCTCCTGGAGAAGGCCCCAGAGAGGGACAGTCTCACCTGGGGGCCCTCCCCCGTAAGCCCCAGTCCCGTCAGCCACACGCTGTGCCGCTTTGTCGAAAGCTTACACAAGCCGTGTGCCTTGGCAGCACGGGAAAGCAGAGGTGCTCCATTTGCCCCCTGGATCCTGACCCAGTGCCTGCTGGGTGCCACTTAATGCTCCAGTCGGGGGTTAGAGGGGCATTCGTCAGAGCTGCATGTGATGAGCACACCGCTCTGAGCTGAGCAGCTCTTCCGAGGAAGGGCACACACACAATGTCTCCGGAGCAGATGCCTGAGGAACACCGCCCGGGCTTGGGAGGCGCTGAGGACTGGCTCTGTGAGAGGAGCCCCAGCGAGCCCTGGGAAGGGGCAGTGGAAGTGTGAGGCCCGGGAGCCCTTTGGGTCCCCCCACCCCTGCCCGCCCTCATCACTGCGAGGACAGAGGGTGGGTGCTGGCCTGTTCAAAAGAAACCAGGGATGCCCCGGACTTCATGTTGTAACGGAGGGACAGAGAGGGAAGGGACCGGAAGGAAGCAGGAGGGCCAGGTCCTGGACTAGAGGCACCAGGACTCACCCCTGCGCTGCAGTCCGGCCCCTCCGCTTGTGACCACACCCCCTTTGTCCCTGGCTCCTCCCTCCCGCGTTCGCTGGAGGAGCAGAGTTCAACAGCCATCTCCTAGATTGATGGTCCCATCCCTGGGAGACAGCTGCTCCCCAAACTCATTAGGCCTGATAATAAATCAGGATGAAAGGAGGGTGACAGGCTGTGAGCGACAGACTCTGTCAGGAAGCATGACAGAGAGCAGGGTTCTGAGCGTCCACACTGACGCCGGAGACGTGGCCGGCCACCGCTAGAGACCCTTGCGCCTAACCTGGCCACGGCTGTGTGGGAGGTGTGGACAGACACTGGACAGAGCAGTGAGCGCTCCCCGACGTCTTGCTGACCGGGGCCTGCAGTTCCCAGAGGGCAGGGGTGGCCTGGTTTCTCTCTGACCCTCCCAGGCCGTGCTCAGAGAGCCCAGGGGAGGGGACCAGGGTCACAGCCCACATCCACCCGTGACCTCGCTGGAACTCACACTCCAAGGGGTAAAGAGATGCAGCGAGTTGCCGGGGAGGATTCTGTGGTGGGGAAGGAGGTGAGGGCCTGACACATGTCACATGAAGAGTGGCTGTTGGCCTTGGGTGGCACAGCTGTGAGGTGAGGAGGCAAGACAAGAGACTTCTCTTTAAATAGCTGAAGTAACAGCCCGTGTGAAAAACTTGCACTTGTTTCGTGTAACTCACAGCTCGGCTGGGACCACCCACCCACCCATGTCCAGTCTTCGGGAGCCCTGGGCAGATGGCTTAGCGAAGATACCTCCCTTCCCTTTCTGGGGAGGCCAGGTTCAAAGTAAATTTAAACCAGGACATCCCGCATGACGTCAGTGTCCCATCACGGGGACATGGGCGACTTCAAGTGTGGCGGTCAAGGTGGTGCTGGGTACCAGGTGTCCTCTCCCTTACCCAGCTAACTAGGCTCTCAGAGGCATCAGAAGAGAATCCCTGCTTTCCAGAGGCGGCCTCGGGCTCCTCCCCTCTCGCCAGCAAGAGCCGGGTAAGCAGCCCGGCCAGGAGCTGCGGGGCCTCACGGCGGTCCGCCCTCACAGCCACACTCCCCTCAGAGTGGGGCAGGGGTAGCAACACCCTTCGGAACTCCTGCCCGGGAGGCAAAGGTGGTCCCAGTTTACCAGGGGAGGAGTGAGAGCCGAGAAGCAGCGCTCAGCCTCCCCCGCTTCCTCCCCATGAGTGCCCCTCCCCTGGGGCCTCACTGGCTGCAGGGAGCCACAGGTGGGCTGGGGCCTCCTAGGAGGAGCTGACTTGCTCTTGGGACAGGGTGGGGGGATGGGCAGGGGTCTGAGGGTGGGGCCCAGGGTTCTGGCTCCAGCTCTATCCTCCACGTGCCCAAACCCATCCCTGGGTAAGTGGGGAAGGGCCAGCCTGAGCTGGGGAATGGACAGGGAGGAGCGCCCCCCGGGGCCTCCAGCAGCAGAGCAAGTGCAGCTGACACTGCACTGGCCTCTGGGCCATGGCCGCGTGGGTGAGGCCTGGGCAGGGCTCTGCTTTCCTCACAAATTCCAGGGTCTGTGTGGTGCTGGCATGAGCTGGACCGCCTGCCCGGGCACCCCTGGAGTTGGGGAGCATGGGGCAGGGCGCTCCCTGCCTGGAGGGGGGCGGGGCAGAGTGCTCCCTGGAGCCTCCCCCCCCCCCGCCCCTCTGCCCACCGCCCCCAGGATGTCCCCCAGAGGTGCTGCAGGCACCCAGGCCATTCCGGCAATCAGCTGCTGCATCCTACCTCGTCTGCCCAGAGGCAGACTTGACCTCCCTCAAGTCTCTGACCTCTGAACCTGGCCCCAGAAGTCCTGAGGCTGTGGTAGGCCCCACCTGTGCTGCCCCGGATACCTGGCTGTTTTCTGAGCTCCGTTAAGTGGCTTTAGCTTGGACACATGCGAGGCGGAGGCCATCCATCAAGGTGGCTGTCACGAGGATGGCACTCTCTTCCCCAAGCAGAGAATCAACACGCCAGGACTAATGATAATGAATGGCCGTGGTGTGCCCATCCTCAGAGCTGGATCCGGGGAGGATCTGGCACCAGCTTCCTCCTTCACCACAGTGCTGCCCTCGGAGGACGTTGGGGCACAGATGTGTCTCTCCTTAGGCTGGTCAGAGGTTGGCCTGGGCCTCCTGACATTCAGGAGGGCTGGGGGGAGCTGACTGGGTAACACCTGGCTGAGCTGCTAACAGCTGAAGACCAAGCAGTTTCAAAGCCCTTAAGCAGGAGCGGGTGACCGGGCATCTGTTCCTTAAGTAACAGGACCAACTGGGAACGGAGAGCCGTTTCGCAGGTTCCCGAGACCCACAGGGCCGGGGGTGTGAGCGGGGGCTCACCTCCGGAAGCTCTAAGGCCTTGGAAACCACCCCAGGGAGGGCGGGAGGCTACTGCTCTTCCTCTAAACAAGCTCAGCTTCTCAAGTTACACCGGATTCAACTAGGTCCTGCCACTGAACTGCGTCACCTTGGGTGGTCCCGTCCCTTGTCATTGTCTCCATTTTACCACCTTTAAAAATGGAGGTGATCACAGCGCACCTCATGGAGGACGAGACCAGATGGCGCAGTGAAGCACCTGGGCGGAGCCCGGCCCAAGCCATCCCTTAGAACGTGGAAGGCACTTTTATCATCGTAGAAACCTTATCTCCCATCCTGAAAATCCTGGTCCTGGACCAGCAGGAACCTGCCAACCCACAGTTCTCACCTGATTCTCCTTTTGCTACGAGGAGGGGACTGGGATCATCCTAGGGACCCCACCTGCCCTGGCCACATCAGGTGCAGTCATAACCCTTCCAAGAACATCCCCTGTTCTGGCCCAGGCGTCAGACCTGGGCTGCTCACCCCTGTTCTGTGAACTAAGCAGCTCCCTCTTGCTCCACGTAAGGCCAAACAAGGACAACATGTCCCCACCACTCTAGGGAGACCCTGGGTGTGTGCTCTTTCCGAACAGAGCTGAGACTGAAAAGGAACTACCTTTGGATTTCTGGGGCTCACACTGGTCCATCCTCCTTTGGCCGTCACCCTCCCACCTGAGCACAGGCTGTGGGTCGGGGTGGGGGCTCCTTTCATGCCCCCAGAAGACAGGACATACTGGCCTGTCATGCTGGGAGGAGTCCCCTTGGGGAAAAATGAGAAGTTCCCTCACAGAGGTGCTTGTCTACAAACGCATCTGGGGCCTCGGTCAGATTTTCTCTCAGGCTGTAAGACGTTCTGGGATTGCTGGTCTCGCCTGTAGTAACTCATGAAAAGTCACCTGTGTTTCCATTGAACGGAGGGAATTCAAAGCCAATCTAACTATGTTCCCAGGCTGAGTCAGCCCCTGTGGTTTCAGGATTCCAGCTCTGTGATCCTCCTGGTCACTGTCATCGTCATCATCACGGACGAAGAGAAGGACGTCCGGATAATTAACTCACGGACTGAGCTTCCATTCTGTGGCTGTATTATTTATTTCAAAAGGGGCGCCTGGCTGGCTCAGTCAGCAGAGCACGCGACTCGATCTCGGGGTTGTGCGTTTGAGCCCCACGTTAGGTGTAGAGATTACTTAAAAATATTTATCTCTGAGAACTCAGAGCAGAGTTCCTTTTTCCAAGTGTGCTGGGAGCAGGGGGCCATGGGCAAAGAGCAGGTATTTGAGTCTCTAAAGCTATCAAGTCTCAAGTAGGAAATCAAGAGTTCTGGCCTTTCCATCCCTCCCCTTCCCACACCCTCCAACCACAGCAAGTGGCGCCCGGGAGGCAAGTGTCTCCATTTTTCATTCTTACTCTCTCAGAGCAAGCTCAGTTTGTAATGGCTGGAACAGTGAAGCCGTGGGGCCTCTGGCCAGTAGCCGACTAATCTCCTTCCGAGATTGCGGCTCTGTCACCTTTCCTGAAGGCCGCTCAGTCCTTTCCTTTTGTTGTGGACTGAATTATCTCCGCCTCCAATTCCTGTGCGGAAGCCCTGACCCCCAACGAGACTGCTTGGAGATGGGGCCTCTTAGGAGGTGACAACGGTTAAATGAGGTAATAAGGGCCCTAATCTGACGGGACCCTGGTTTTTACAGGAGGAGCCAGAGATGCCAGAGCTGCTTCCCTGCACACAGAGAAAAGCCTCCGGGAGGAACAGCAAGAAGGTGGCTTTCTGCAAGGCAGGGAGAGAGGCCACACCAGAAACCAACCCTGCTAGCACCTTGATCTTGGGTTTCTATCTTCCAGAACCAAGAAAGTAAATCTCTACTGTTTAAGCCACCCAGCTTTTAGTATTCGGTCCTGGCAGCCTGAGGGGACAGAGGCATCTCTTCAGCGGTAGCTAGATGCACAGACCAGGATGGAGAAAGCGCATGGGGGAAACAAGGAGAGGCAGTGCTCCAGCGAGTGCTCAGAGGCCCCTGGGCTGCACATAAGTCCGGGAGCTCCTGGGCTGCCGTGGGCCCCATTAGCTCTGAGACACCCAGGGCTGCTTCTGAGGTTCACACTGGCCTGCGTGAAGTCCAGTTCTGTGCAGAGACGCGTGTGCAATCCCCCCACTGGTCAGAGGCCTCGCCCTGCTGATCACAAGCTGGGCCTCACCTCTCTCCCCTTGCCGGTGTCCAGGCAGCTGGCCCACGACCTCCCAGCCTCCTGGGATCATCTGATGGGCTGGCCAGCACACGTCTCAGCCACATGCAGGGCAGAGCTGTTGACAACAAAGGCTGCTCACAGAAGCGGAGTGGCCGGGCTCTTGGGTCAGTCCCGTTAACGAAAGGGGCAATTTGGCGGCCTGGGGCTGGCTTTTCAGCAAACTTTAACTGGGTACCCACTCTGCCCTGAGAGCAGGAACACAGAAACTCCAGCTTCCTCCCTTTAAAGTGCGTTTGCAGAGAGAACTTTCAGAAAACCAAGAATCAAGACAGAGATGAGACATCTACAAAAAGGTTTTCTTGGATTCCCTCCACTGGCTAAGGAATGAGAAGCCGCACACTCGATGGCCCAGGAGAGCCCCGGACAGGGGCCCAGTGACAGGGTGGGTGGGGCAATGCTGCAGGCCGAAGCTGGCTGGCTGCTCGGGGATAAGGACCCCCTTCCCGGCCCTCTGAGAAGCACTGGTTGAGGGGACAGCAGTGAGTGGCTGTGGAGGAATTCATATACCAAGCTGACATGCCAAGCCAACAGGATGTGGGCCACAGATGGCCCAGGGGGAGAAGACCCCTGGCCGCTGCTGGTGACAGGTCAGAGCAGCCCCACCACGAGGCACTCAGCTGAATCAGTCCTGGATCTGCAGTGGAGTCAGCCAAGCAGCCGCAGAGAATTTTGGGGACAGGTAAAAGCAGAGCCCTTATGTTCCCAGGTGACGGTCTCCTCCTGGGGACCTTCTGCTACTCGGGCCACCACCGCCGAGTCCCACCTCTCCCTGCTGGCTCAGTCTGGAAGACAAATCTGGGGCACTTGCTGGGGGGAGGAAGGGAAAGCTGGGCTGAGGCGCTTCATGAGGTTCGAGTCTGCCCACGGACACTCAGAGAGGCTGGTGCCTGACCCACTTTGAGGGGAGCACAGAGACGGGCGTGATGAGCACCACGCTGCTCTGAACACACAACCAGAGAAAGGAGCCCCGTGGGTCCTCGCCAGCCCAGACCGAGGAGGGCTGCCGTGCTCCAGAGCAGTCTTTATTAGAAAGAATCAGGTTTTTAATAACACCAAGTGGGGCACCCCGAGCTGAGCCAGCTGTGTGCGTCCCCAACTGGGAGGCGTCTGCAGCGGAAGCTGGTAAGGGGGGTGAAGTAATGATGCCATCTCAGCCCCTCCTGCTGGACAGCTCATGTCAGCATCCCAGGTGGGGACAGTCTACAGTCATTTGCTTGGGGGTTTAGGGCTCAGGCTCTGTGGCCACAGCTACTGGGCCTGTGGGACAGCACTTTCGGCCGTGTCTCTCCTAAGTGTCCCCAGTCTACTGGCCACCGACAGAGCGAGAACCAGGACCTAAAGAAGCCACCCCAGGCTGTTCTGTGAGATGCACCTGCTTCTCATTTCTCTCAGGCTCAAGCTTCCTTGAAAGTGGTGAGGGTGGAGGCTGGTGGGGTGCCGGGGTGCACGGGGGACCAGTGCTGGCGTGAGGCAGAGGGAAGGCTGACAGAGCCAACTGGAGAGGTCTTACTGCCAGAGCCACTGCTCCTCCCGGAGGTGGCCTGGGCCATGTCCCTGATCTCATGGCCAGCCCCAAGGGAGGCTCCTGCTGAGGCCACCTCCGGGGATGTACCGGCCAACGGAGATGATGATGGCGGGGCTGCACATCGCGGCTGTTTCCTGAGTGCTGACCCCGGCCAGGCACAGTGCTACCAGCCCTCTGCACACGATTTTGGATCCCATTTTAACTTTGCGGCTGCTCCATGGGCGGGGGGGGGGGGGGGGGGGGGTCCCGCCCCAGACAAGGAACCTGGCTGAGGCAGGCTTGGGCTGTCCGTGCACGGGACCGGCATGGAAGGGAACAACGGGGGGAGGCGCCGGAGCCGAAGCCCTGGGGTGAGTGATGGGACAGCAAGCAGGGCTGGCCAGGGAGTCGGCTAAAGCCTGCACAGCAGTCTCACCTGCCGGACGGCACCTGGGATCCGGGTCTCCCAAACGGACCTGCCAGGGCTGCCCAGAACTTATCTGGGGAGAACAAGAGATGACTCAACACTGGCACTTGTCATACAGGTTCCGACATTCTCCTGGACGAGTGGCTATCAGCAAAGGCCCACTCTGGCAGCAGGAGGCGCTAATAACCGGAGGAGGGCCACTGGCCTGAAGGCTTGGGCCGTGTCCTAAGCTGAGGGGGCCCTGCTCGGGGCGGGGCTTCTGCGGTCTTCCCCAGCCTCCTTTCAACAGATGGCAGAACAAATTCCTAATTAAGCACAAGAAGGTCTCCGGCCCAGCACACTTATGTACGATCTTCCGGCCCCTCTGGTGCTCATTCTCCCCTTTGTCTCCTAGAACCCAAGTCGGCCTACTGCCACCCCGCGCTCCCGCTCGGCTCTTTTGGACAGTCTGGGCCCTAATCTGTGGAGAGGGAAGGGGCAGAGCGCGTGGGAGTGTGGGAAAGGAGGGAGGGTCGGGGGGGGGCAGGGCCACACAGCAGCTTCTCAGAAGCAAAACGAAAATGAAAAGGAGTTTGTTACAAACTGACAACTTGGAGCAGACTGGAGAGGACAAACGGGGCTTTGGTGCTTTCTGCTTTTGGAGGGTTCTAGAAAAACCACCTGGGGTGAGCTCAGGCCAGAGGAGAGGACCCCCCCCACCCGGCCCCGCAAACATCCTGCATGCAGACCCCGGTCCTTCCTGCAACAGGGCTGTCTGTTCGCTGGTGCCTGGCAGCTCCCTGGGACTCCTCCAACCCTGTCGTCCCCTTTCTCGGCTCCCTGCCTGCGGCAGCCCCGGAACCACAATGAGGGAAACCTCTCCCACCACCAGGGAGGAAAGGGCCCAGGTGGGTCCCATGCCCCCTGCCTGGAACTGAACCCTAGGCTTGGGTACAGTCTAGAGTTTACTTAACTGGGCAATTTTTCTTTCGCTTCTGAGGGCTTTGTGTCACAGAGAGGTTAGCTTTCCAGGCGCAGGGGTCTGAGCCTCTCCGGGAGAAGAATGACTGCCTGCATGGTCACCCAGAACGCTCTGGAGAACAGGTCTGCGGAGAGGCCAGTGCCATTTGATTCTCTCTCAGATCGAAGGGAGAAAAGAGGCGGACGACTTGCAGTGACAACAATGTCACCATGCAAAAACATGAGTGTGGACGACCTTCACGTGCCGCTCTCTCCCTCAGGCCCTCGCTGCTGCCTCCCAAGGCCACTGTCACCTCGCAGGGCCCAGGAGCCTGAGGGAGGGAGACGCGGAGCACCCCGCTGCAGTCCCTGGGGCTATCCAGCCTTGCTGGCCGGTGGGAGGGGGCTCTGGTTGGGAGAAGGGGAGGCAAAATGCCGTCACAGGAGGCAGGATGGTTCCACTCTGAGAGGAGGAGAGGGCTCCGAGAGCAGTGTGGGAAGGGGGCAGGGGCTGCTCTGAGACGCCTGGGAGGCCCCCGGGGCCCTGCTGGCAACCGAAGCTCAGTGCCTTCTCTGCAGGAGGAGCTGAGTCTGGAGGGGTCTCCCACCCTGTACCGAGACACTCACTCTTTGTCTACCACCAGCCTCCTCCCCTCCCTCTTCACAATCTCCTCCCTTTTAATGAACGTTTCGCTCACCAGACGCAGGGCGGACTTGGTCACGCTCAACAAGCTCAGGGGTGTCACGGAAGCTATTAACCGTCACTGTCTGGGCAGCCCTCTCATGGGCTGACGCCGGGATCCATCACGCTGGCTGAAGCACAGGAGGCCCCCCCACCTCTCCCCACCCTGCTCCTGCCCTCCCGGGTGAGGACCACTGAGGCAGCAGGTCAAGGACAGCCGGTCCCGAGTGGGGGAGGGGCAGGACTTTCGGGACTCTGGGGCCTGCTGCCGGGAGCAGAGGAGCGGTGACAACAGAGGTGGGCCAGGCAGACAAGAGGGGGCACACTTTAAAGACTGCTTTACTGAGAAAACTTTTCCTAGGTCACTAGGGCTTTCACCTACTTCCTGTGAGCAGACTCATAAGGAGAAGGGCGGACAGCAGGGGTTGTGATCCTTGCTGATCCCAACTTTGGGAGGTAAGCCCTCCTGGGACCCACAGGGGCTCCATTCCAGCACCTTATCCTTGGAGCCAGCGTGAGCCTTGTGTTCTAAAGTTCTCATTTTTCCCCAGGTGGTCATGCTACTTTAACCTGGGGCTTTGAAATGTGTGAATAAAATCTGCAAACCGCACCGCGGCGGTGCATACAGGATTGGACCAGCTGAGTGGGGAAGACCAGGAATCCCGCTCCACCCAGGCACTGGACAAGTGTCCTCCTACTCCCTGACTTGGCTGGGTGATGAAGGACAGGCGTACCATGTTAGAAGCCTCAAGGCTAGCATAGCGGATGACGCAGTCCTGCTCTCAATTCCGTGTAAGGAAGGACCAAGGTGGAAAGAGGCTACAGGCTGCCGAGTCGGGCTCAAGACAAGGCAGGACTTCCCAGTGCTGACAACCATCCCTTCTGAGCGGGGCAGGGGTCTTCCCCGTCGTGAGCTCCCGGCCAAGAGGCCAGCCTGTGTGCATGCTTGCGGAGCCTGCCCTTGCGGGAGCGGGGACTACGCTGGATGACCGCCATGGTCCCTCCCGACTGAAGATGCCAGGAACCCCGGCAATGGCTCCTTGTACTGGGATTCTATAATCCTGAGCAGGATGTGCGAGAACTACTGGAAATCATTTTTATCAGAAGCTGTTCTGTGCTCGTCAGGATCCAGTGTTGAGGGATGGCGTGGAGTGAGGAGCAAGGTGCACCCTGAATCCCGAGGAGGGGCGCTGGGGCAGATGCAGTGGCAAAGGGAGCTAGAGAGGAGGGTCAGGAGGGAGGAGTCCCAACCTCGGCTTCCTCGGGAACCTCTGTGCTGGGGCAAGCGAGGTGCCGGAGGCTGGGCAGACACCCTCTGCCAGGCCTCTCAATTACAACAGCAATGGTATTCTTTGCTTTTAGAACAAAACAGGAATACAAATGATCCCAGAGCATGTGCCGGATGATAGGGACCCCACACCCTCCTGTCTCCGGTCTAGGGGGGCTCAGCAGCTGGGGCCTTCCGGGATGGTGCAGAGGAACGAATGAGCTCCCTACCACAAACCTGCTTTGGGGGACAGACCCCCAAACCACCCCCGAGGACGATGGTGCTCTCGCTCAGGAGGGCATCAGTCAGAAGGCATCCTGGATGGGGTGTCTTTTCACGCCCCACTGCCGGCAATGCAGAGGCGGTTGCCACAGGCCACTTGGGTTTATGGCTGTGCCACTCTCGTGCCCTGAGGGAGCAGAGCCTGACCCGGGGCCTTCAGGAGCCCTGGCCTAGCCTGGGGGGACCGGAGAGACCCCGCATGGGCTTGTGAGAAAGGCCGGGCCGAGCTTGGGCTCCGTCCACACTATGCGATCTTCGTCGGGACTGTGTTTCCCCTGCCCCGCTCCTGGCTCTCGGGAGTCCCTGGAACCCCCGCCACCTTCCAGCTGTGCCGTGAGCACACACAGCCGTCCTGGAAAGTGTAAGGAAGGGACGCGAGGAGAAAGGGCAGACGCGAGAGGTCTCTCACTCACCAACCCATCTCATCAGGGAGGTCAGGATCTGCAGGTACTTGGTCTTCTGGACGTCAAAGAAGGTGAAGGGTCCGAGGAGGAGAGTGAAGACAGCCTGGGTGACAGAAACAAGCGTGAGGGGGTGCAGGGGCCGGGTGCACGTGGCACACGGCACGTGTGTATCGGAGGACACGCTGTCCACGTGGCCTCTGCCCCGGCAGCTGGTCCTAACCACGATATGCACCTGGGCCAGTGGAGGCTCCCCGGGAGCCAAGAGCATCGAGTGGGGAGTTCCCAGGGGTGCAAGAGAAATCCAGAGCCGTGCTTCTGGGCTGTTCCTCAGGCCTCCTGTCCTGAGACAACTTTCTGGGCAAGCCCCAGGCATCACCCCAGGGACATCACCTGCTACTTCTCTTCAGCAAATGCTCAGGGTTCCCGGGCCCTGCACGGAGCCGGGCACGAGCCCCGCTGAGGGGTGAAACAGCAGGAAGATGAGGATCTGAGAGGAACCCAGGCGCACCCTGGGCCCCCAGCTCTACGGGGCAGACAGCAAACAGGGAGGAGCGGATGCAGGGGCCCCGACAGCGCAGTGGAGCGGCCCCGACAGCTGTGCTGAAGGTTCAGAGGAAAGGACTGAGCAGGATGTCGTTAATCAGCAAAGTTTATGACTTGAAAGAAGGGAAAGCCTGGCGAGCCAGAGCCAGCGGCTTCCGGGGCAAATCTCTCAGAGGACCATCCTGGACCAAGAGGGGACAGGACCACAGCCAGGAAAAGTGGGACTTGAATTCGGGGCTCAGTGCTCTTCCCCTGTGGGGAATAAGGAAAACCAAGTGGTTACTTAGAAAAAAAAAGATTCAAACTCTATCTCAGAAAACCAGTCTGTGGGAAATCTGGACCCTCTCTGCAAAGGAAAATGGGGGTAAGCCTGGCACAGCAGAGCCAGGCTGGGGGCTGAGGGAAGGTTAGGATTTCCAATGCCAAACTGGTTGCTGAGGGAGCAGAGGAATTAAAAGCTGCTGGTTGGAGTTATGATGATGGTACCATTTCCAATCTGCCACTCGGAAGCAGCAGCGGAGGCAACAGACCTTATTAACATTTACACTGCGCCATTTTATCATGTTAATGCTAATGACACCCGCCAGAGGTACAGCAGGCGGCGAAGGCCCGAATATGGGGAGCAGGGCCCACTCTGGGGAGTTGGGCTCTGGCCCTGTGACCTGGGGGGAGACATCACAGCTGCTCAGCCTGGCGGCCAGTCCCCGCGGCTCCCTGGCTCCCCCGTGACAGGGTGACAGGCGGGCGGGTGCTGGTGGAAGGGGGGCTGTGCCCGTCCCTCTCCCACCCCCATCCGCGAGGACAGCGGGAAGTGGAAGAAGCTGTGACCTCTTATCCAAGTCCATTATCACTGTGAGGATGACACCAAAGACTAAAGTACCGCTTAAGGGGAAGGCTCTAATTAGCTGGGGGACGAGGCCTCCAGGCAGGCTCCAGGGCTTGGGAGACTTCTGGAAAGGGCTTTCTGCTGGGGGCCTGGAGCCAGCTCTGCTTCCTCTAGGAGGAGGGGAAGCGCCATTAGGCCAGGGGTGCTTGGGGTGGGGGTGGGGCGGCGGGGGAGGTGGCGTCCCCTGCAGGCCGGACTCAGTGAGGCAGAGTCAGCAGCTCCACACAAGCCGGCATGCAGCACCATCAGCCCGTCCTTTAGGAAAATAACCACTTTAGGGAGACTTCAACAGAATTTCTTTCTTGAAGGCAGGGAGAGGGAGAGATCTTGAGGAAGAATATATACAAAGCCACTGGCCACAAATGTTTCCAAACAACCGTGGGCTGCTCAAAACTGGACTCCTGGAGTGCCCTCGGCAGGTGTGGGGGCCTCCCCTCCGACCTGCGGTGCCCACTGCACACACGCTGGACATTTTCTTAGGGGCAGCTTATGTGGGAGGTCGGAGCTCATCTCTGAAGCCTAAAGACTGGTTTTCAGAAGGTTCTACTATGTAAAACCGAGGTGGGGAGGTAGGAGGGGAGGTGGGGGGGCAGGGCGCTGTGCAGCGGAACCAGCCCCAAAGGCAGGCAGGGAATCCTGCTACTGCAGCCTGCCAGGTCCTCTCCCAGATGCTAGATCCGTCTTCATCCTCCTCCCTGGCAGCTGTTCACCAAGATCCTTTGACACAAGAGGATGTATTTCATAAAACCCTGTAGGGTGAGATCCCAGTCCCCCAAGAGCTTCCCTCTTTTTAAAGACACTAAGCATACAGGCACATCTGAAAAAGGTCGAGCAGGAAGTGTACGTGTGATGCCATCCGAGCGGTGGGGAGCAGGACGGCAGAGGGGCTCAGAATGAGGGTCCACCCCTGCCTGGCCCTCCCACATCGGGTTCTAGGGACAGCAGTGGGGCCTGGAGGTGGAGGGTTCTTTTGGAAGATTTGGTCAACAGCTAAGACACCCACGGCGGGCTGGTGGCCGGGATGTGGTTCTGGGAGCACAGACTGACCACACCACTCTGCAAGCGGGAAGCGCAGGGCCCGCGTGGTCAGTGCAAATGTGCACAGACCGCCAACGGCAGCCCTTGCACGGCCGCTAGCTCACGCATCGGAGGGAGCCCAGACCAAGACACACGGCACAGGCTAGGGCTAATTAAGGAACAGGTGTCCTCTGCAAATTAGTTAGAGCCAGACTCGGCGCCCACAGGGGCCAGCGTCCAAAGCCGGAAAGGACGCCTCGGTGCGGCTGCCAGGTCTCTGGGAGGCAAGGGGGTGTGGGCGGAGAAACGGCCCCCATGTTCCCAGGGTCTAGCAGGGACGGAGTTCATCTCTGAATGCTGAACAGCCAACCGTGGCACCTTCTGTTTTCCCTTTCCTTTTTCAAAAAGAAGAGATAAAAAGCCAAGAGACAGCCTATCCTCTTGGGTCTTCTCGTCTAGCCCATACGACATTATAAATTAGCTGGCTCCTGAGCAACGGTCCAACCCCCAAATGCCGCTGATCAGTTCAAACTCAGCCTCTGTTCAAGGACTCTCCGAGCCCAACTCATTCCAGGAGGCAGGGACAGCAACTGCTGCAGCCAAACGCGTTCCGGAAAAAGAAAAAGAAAAAGAAAAAGAAATACAGAACAATTCTTTGGTTTCTAATGAAATCTTCAAATTGGTCGCCGGGAACAAAGTCTGAGACAGACCTGGGAGGGTGCAAATGGGGCTGCTCGGGTCTCTTCTTTGGGTCGGTGAGTTTAAATGTGCACCAAAGGCCCCATGGCAACCTTGCCAGCCTTGATGGACACAAGGCAGCTCGCGTTGCTAAGGCCCCACCAGCAATGCTTGGGCATGGCTTTTACAGTGTCCTGGTGGCCCTCCGAATTTAACTCGGTGTCTACAGTTCCATCCAGCTGCCTCTCTCCTGCACCCCCATGTAGGTTAAGCACACCCCCACTCACCTCCAGCCGCTCCGGCTCCGAACTCCCACCAACCTCTGACTCCTTCTTCACTCTCTGTACTAGTGTGTGACTTAAAACCACAGAAGGGCATTTCTCACAGTTCTGGGGCGGGGTGGGGTGGGGAATGGAGCCCAGAGCGTGGGCTCCTGACCTCACCTGGCTGGGGCTGTGGTGGGGACCCCCAGGGGAACTTCACAGAGAAAGTGACACCTCAGGTAAGAGCAACCAGGGAGGCAGAGTGCTGGGGAGAGTTCAGGACTGTCCCCGGGGGGTCTGTCTTGATCCCTTCGTCCCTGCCCTCTCCTTCCTGGGCCCAGGGCCAGCTGGTGCCAGTGTCGTTCCCCATGCTCAGCCCCAGCCACACCTGCGTCTTTCTTGTTCACTTCAGAAATGACAAAGTCCAGGGACCCACGATCTGGTTCCAGCCACCTTTTTCAACCTTGTCTCTGAAGACACCACCCCCAGAACCTACTCTCCAGCAGCCCTGGGCTGCAAGTCCCTGATGTGCCCAGAGCCTTCCTGCCACTGGGCCTTTGCTCGGCAAGCTCCATTTCTGTTGGCCCAAATTCTGCCACCAATCCCAGTCCAAAGTCTGCTCCTGCACCCCGTTGTTGTCTTCCACTTCCCCTCCCTGGAATCAATCATGTTTCCCCCAGGATCCCTCGCCGGGCAGCAGCTACAGCTCCCGCACATCATGTTCCCACGGTGCTGGGCATGGTGCCCCCCACGGAGGGCTGACCCAGCTGCACGTGCCCCAGAGGACAGGGCTGGCAGGAGGAGGCACAGCTCTGCCAGAAAAGAGACCCAATGGCAAGGGAATAGATCCCAGCCCTCGGCCTGCCTGAGGAGGGAAGGGAATCCCCTCCTCAAAAGCAGTCTGAGAGATTTGGGAAAGGCCGGCGTGGGTTGCACTCGGTGATTTCCAGGACACGATGGTGGCTTTGCTGAGACCCTGAAGGGCAGATGCTCATGCCCACACGTGCCGGCTGGCGTCTGGGAGCTGAAGGCTAGCCGCTAACTTAAGCCACCACTTTCCTCTTGGGAGTGGTTGGGAGCTGTGTGAGCAGCCAGCCCTCAGCTATGGGAGAAGCACATGCTACGTAAGAGAATGGATCTTTCCACCAGAAACTCTCAAGTCAGAGCTGCTAAGGGTGAGCCATGCTCACCACCTGCCTCCCTCTTCAACTCCACCTCGTTTCATCCACAAAACCAGCCCAGGCCTGGCTGTGGGCTATACGTCTACCTCGACCCTGTCTCCCTGCTGCTGGTCCCACCGACCACAGCCTCATGACAACGCTGTCCTGGGGGAACCTCACCACCCAATGCTGCCGGTCCCCCGCGCTTTACACAGTGCTCACGCGTGCGGTTTCGTGTCAAGCTCCTGGCCATCTGTGAGGTTGCCAGGCAGCTGACAATGCCTCATTTTAGTGATGAGGGGGCCGAGGGACCAGGGAGGTGTGCTGACGGTAAGAAGGCGGCTGAGGGGAGTGAGTGGGAGTCTCCTGACCCCGTCCCTCTGACTGATACGATCCACGGCGCATCCCATTAGAGGCTGTTTTCCCGACACCTCCTGTCCCCACATTGCACCACTTCTCAGCCTCATACCTTTACCCTGGTGAACCCACCCGCCCGGCACGGAGTTTCACGCTCCACCTCCCTTACTCCCATTGTCTTTGAAGCTCTACTCGGGGACCAGTCTCCTCCGCACGGAGCTCCTCTCTTGGGCTCCTGACTGGATCACCAAACACACGGTCGGTACCACATTGCCTAATTCTGGTAGGTTCTGAGTTGCTTTCTCATGGGTTAATTTTGTGTGTCCCCCCACAGCCCCAGAGTGCGAGCAGCATGATGGCAAGGCCTGCATCCTCGTTCACCCCAACACCCAGGGAGGCTTGGCACGTGTGAGATGCCCACTGAACACCTGCAGAATACAGTGAATTTGGTGGGGAAGTGCCTGGTGGAGAGGTGTAACCCCACAGCAGGGGGAGAGGCAACCCCAGTCTTGCTGACTTGTCTTGTACCCTCTCCCAGTCCCTCCTGCCACGGGCAGTGTCTGAGCTCACCGAGGGCACAGCTCACAGGTAGGCAAGCCACCTGCTCCGCCTGAGAGTGGCTCACTGTGTCAGGAAAAAACTCTTTTCCTCAAACAGTTGTGAAATCAACATGCTTTGATTTAGGAAGAGCAAACTGAAACAGCATTTGCTCTGAGTGGACCCACTGGTTTTAGGAGAGAATGATATTCAGCCCTAATAAGGAGAAAAGGACCCTCTGAGAAGAGCCCGGGGCTCTCGGCTGCCCTCCATCAGCCACCTCTCCCTGGACCCCCAGCAAGGAAGGGGCTTGGACCCCAGTGGGCTGTGACCGCTCTGAATCCGCCCGGCCCCCAGAAGGGGTGATGTCTTAGAAGAAACCGAATGTCAAGAACCTAAAGGTCTTCAAAGCAGGGACTCTTTCCACGTCTTCCTCTGGGAGACAGTGGATTCATAATTCCCAGTCACAAACCGGCCACCCATCAGTTCTTCTTACAAAACAAAATTAAAGCCCCAAATCCTGTTCATGGTCATCTCTTCTCCTGCTGGGAAGATGTGCAGTGACCTGCAGCTTCTAATCAGAACTTAAACTTGGGTGAAATTCAACAAGACCCATAGTCCATCTCACCTCCCTCGAAAAGGAGCAAGGGCAGGGAGGGGGTCGAGAGAGAGAGAGAGGGGGCCTGCTGTTCATGGAGGAAAGGGAAGGCAGGAGAGGAAGATGTGCTAAAGAGACGACCACCCTACAGAACAAATGTCCGAAGACCCTCTGAGCCAGTCCACGGGACAAAGACCGATACACCAATTACCTCCTGCAACAAGGGACAGTGAGAAAATCTAGCAGAGAAGCAGTTAGCTGACCGTCGATCCAGCCAGGGAAAGCTCCCTCAAGGCCCTGTCCCCCAACCTACTCAGCAAAGGGGCAGCATCTGGTGGGGACAAAGGCCAAATGGTCAAGGAAGCCAGCGGTGGCCAGCAAAGCGCAATCCCTTCTGTGTGTTCTCTGGTTCCCGGGGCGGAAGAAAGCCTGGAACTGGCACTACCATGAACACAGAGGAGGTGGTGGACCGGGGGGACCTGCTGGATGGCCAGTTCCTGGCGTGCCTGATTTATTTAGTTCCTCTAAAAATGAGGGCTTTGGGGCTCATCTGCTTATGGCTCCCACAGTGCAGAAAGATGGAGCTTCCACGAGACCAGGATTCAGCCACCAGCAGCTGCCTCTGCACACCACCCATCGGCTCCCGGAGTGTCAACATAAAAGGCGAGCTGATCCACTCGGAGCCTTCCTGGTCTAGGGTTTGGGGTGGTGTGGAGGCCTTGATTTCTCTGTTAATTTAGCCCAAGTGATGAAGTAACAAGTCTTAGGACGTGGAATGCCAACACATTGCCCGATCTGCCCTAAACACGTGGGGATCCCCAGGGGCTGACTATAGAATATGTGGTCCTGGCACGCACGAGGCTCAGGCTGCTGGTTCCGGCAGAGGCGGGGACGCGCTGATGGCTCAGCTGAGCTCTGGAGAGATCCTGGAGGCTATCTCAAGTGACAAAGGCAACAAGAGCCCAGATTACAGGGCGGCCCTGGTTCCAGGGCACCAAGGGTTAAGAGTTAATTGGGGTTAATGACAACGCAGCATGAACCCATCCCTAAACGGGAACTGAACTTTCAAGGCGTCCTTGAAGTGCGGTGAAGAAGTGTTCAAGGATTCTATTTTTATTTCTCAAGTGGCTGTGCACATTTCAGTTTGGGAGTTTTTATTTTCCCAACTTGAATGACAATGTCTGGGGATTCATCCACAAAAAAGGAGAGATCGGAGTCAGCAAGGGACCTCAGAGGGACCACAGGCTTCAGGGCTGTGGGCACTGGGCCAGGGTTTGCCTCTGGCGCCGCCCTGGCTAACCATGAGACCCCGCAGTGCAAGTGAACCTCTCAAAACATGTCACGTGTGCACAGGTGGCCAACAAACATCAGCCCTGGCCATGATCCCCGATGGTACTGGCACACACCCACGTTCTCACACCCCATTGGTCCTCCAGACACCCCAGGTCAGGGAATCCAAGTAGCAGGGGCCAAGTGAGGACCTCCAGCCAAAGAACATCAGGTTGCTTCTATGCTTAATGGACTTCCATCACCTGCACCCAAGTGCAATAATGGCCCAAATGCTCTGTGGGAGCTCAAGTTCTTCCCAACCAGACAGAAAGGATCAGCCACCATGCAGAGGACGGTGAGAGCCCGACAACAGGTGTGCGTCTGAACCCGGGGCGGCAGCCTCTGTGCACCAAGCTCAGTGAACCATTATCACAAAACCCTATGATGGGATGCATCACACCATCTAGAGTCCACAGGATCTAGATCCACAGGGATCAGTGCTTGCACATGAAACTCCACGAGAAGGGGGTTCTCCCACAGGGCAGAGCTCAGCAGCCACCTTCTGAAGGCCCAGCCCAGTGAGGGGCTGGCCCAGAGCACGAGCGGAGCCTTGCCGTGGGAGGGGGCTCTGCCAGGACAGGCTGCTGGGCTTCAGACACCAGCCCAACCATGATGGAGATGCCGCCGGCCCTTCACCTATCCAACCCTTGAGTTTTGTTTCCCTGGGGGAGGAGGAGTAATGGAGACAGATGGAGCACAACCTCCCATCCACAGCACAGATGAGCATCACCCCCCACCCCCTGAAGGTGCTGCTGAGGGCAAGTTACCGCATCTTATTGTCCCTGTGCCACCACCACCCTCACCTAGAAGGGACTGGGAAATGCTTACTGAATGGACCGAGAAATGGAAGACTCAGGGAATGCCTGAAAATAAAAATGGAGAGTTGATGCCTAGATATTCTGAAGAAGTATGTTTCTGGAGCACATACCCTTCTCCAGCTATCACCTCAAGATGTCCTGCAGCAGAAAACCAAGTCCACGCACGCCAAACGGTTCAACCCCACTTGGAAGGCGTGAGCGCAGAGACATGTCCTACCTGCAAAAGGCAAGTGTGCACTTGCTGGAAGAAGCTGGAAGAGGCGCTTAGTGGCCCCCGCACTACAGAACAGAGGCAAAAAACCAATCCTGCACGGCAGCCAATCAGACCAGGATTAGGAGGTCGGCCAGGAGGAGAGGAGGAGAGACTTGTCCCACTGCCCGATTAACTGGGAAGAGGATAAAGCTCTGAGGTGCCCTCCCTGCAGAGCCACATGCGGGCCAGTGAGGTCGCACCCGAACAAGTTCTGCCAAACTACTGGTGCAAACCTTGTCTCAACACTGGGGAGCTGCTGGGAGAATGATTTCAAGAAGCCACGGATGGGGCAGCAGCTCCCAACCTTGCACATGCAGACAGCTCCCACTGTCACAAGCCCAGAACGCCCCCGCCTGGTGGCTGGGAACGGGTCGGCACAGAAGAGGAAGGATGAGAACCTCCTGGACAGAGCGGTTGGAATTGCTCCCGGGAGGCCGGCAAGCGAACGGCAGCCATGACACAGGCTGCGTGGGATAAGCACTCCCAGACCGTCCGTACCAGTTCCAAGGGGGAGGGCTGGACGCAGGGCTGTCCTGGCCCCTGGAGTGCTGCTGGCTGATACCCGGGGAGCCTGGGTGACACCAATCCCAGCCCTGTCAGCCTGGAGATGGCCAGGGCACTCACAAGGCACTTCCTGGGCTCTGTTACTCCCCAAACACACCGACTGGAAGGCTGCCTGTGACCGTCTGACAGCTGAAAGCATCCCCAGGTCCCTTCCTCCAAACCTCCTGCTTCTCTTTTCTCAAGGCAACTGGAAACAAAGCAGACCTAGGAAAGGACCCAAAGAACCTCCTTCTCTGAACCCTCTGCTCTAAACATCCCCTGCCCTACTTAGATGAGATAGAAATCTTCAGTTAGGGACCTGAGGTTTGTAACCTATCTTTATGGTTTGTCCTCTGGGAGGCCAAAAAAAGGAAAAAAAAGAAAGCACATCTCCACCTGAACCCATGGATGGCAAAAAAGAAAGATCAAGAAACTCATCCTGGAGCCTGGTTGCCGAATGCGGTGTTAAAGATGTGTGGGACAAGGAGCTTCCTGGGAGGGAGTGACAGGTTACAACCCACAGCAGGGCCCCCTCAGTACCCGGAGGCCTGGCTGTGCACTGCCAGGAAACAGCTCACATACGGTGATGGCCACGGGACGCAGACTGAGTCTTTCCAGAACGCACGCTGTGGCTCCCAGGCAACTGTTTTCACTATCACGTCATAATCTCTGGCCCCAGACTCTGGGATAGGGACAAGTCCCACATACCTGGTCCAGGTGTCCCCCTACCCAATCATCTCCAAGCCCCCAGCTGGGAGATGGTTGGGGCTGCATTTGGAGGGGATGCTATCGGCAGGGAGAACTGTGCCCACAAACAGGCCATTCTCACCCCAGAGCCTCCCCCTGCCTCTGAGCCGTCACCCAGAGAAGGCTTTGCCTTGGAGACAAGGGAATCCACACCACTAACACCCCGAGTGCCCACACACAGCACCTTCCATCGAAGACCTCTTCTTGACCCCGACACCCTGGGAATTGGTTACTGGCTCCAGTTTAGAAAGCTGAGCTAAAGGGGATAAAGTAACTTGTCAAGACCTTGTAACGACCGAGACGTGGCTGAGATCAGAACTTAGGCTGTGTGTTCAAGGCCAGCCCCTTTCTTTGGGCATCTACTGCCTCCCTGGGTTATGCCCTGGAGAAAGTCTCTCCACCATCTCCACCCCCAGCAAAGCTGCCTCCCTCAGGGGCAGGGGCGGAGGGCTGGGCCGGCCCGGTGGCGTCAGCCTGGCACAGCTGCTGTCCCCCTCAACCCCTATTGGAGGATAGGCCTGCGCACCTGTGTTGTCTCTTTCTCTGCTGAAAAGCCAGATGGTGCCCGGTGGTGGGCAGAGTTCCAAGGATTTGGTGCCAGAGCTGTAACCCTTGTGGTTGGGGGGGGGGATAATAAATATTGTGGAAAACCCACATAGTCACTCACCTAATGATTATATGCCATCAGGCTTATTAAGGGCAGCCTGGCTCCTCGCAAGCATGAGAGAGAGGGATGGGTCCACACCCACCTGCCCAGGTGAGAAGACAGAGGCCTGACCTTGACCGAGGACGGCTTTAAGGGTAGTGATGACAGGAGGCGGACCGGACAAGGCGGTGTGTGTGAGAGCAAGGCAGGGGGCTCTGCCTGGAGAAACACCCCTGCGTTTGGAGGTGGCCTCTGTCCTAACACTTCACTGCTTGCATTTTAGGCATCAGTGAGGAGGTGGCAGAGAGATGGGGGAGCCACCCTAGACTTCCTGGCATGTGGTCAGCTCCTGACTGTTGCCCTCTGCCTTCAGCCCCCAAAGACAGGGTGCCCCTAAGGCCATGCTGAGGGGTCACTTTGTCCCGGCAGTGAGGCACAGAAGATGACCCGTGCCTTTGGGAAAAGAGGAGGAGCCAGCGGGATGTGGAATTTTTTTGGCGGGAGCAGTGGCTGTCAGCCATGATGAACCGTGGGCATCAGCAGCCCCAAGGGCTTACGGAGGGATTGGACCCGTGCCGGCCACAGACCCCGCGGGGGCAGCACACCCGAGTGCTCGTGTTCATGCAAATGTTCACACAGCAACTGCCCTCTGTGAGGCCTATGCTGGTTCCAGACGTGTAGGTCAGGTACAGCCCTGACCTCGAGATGCTCACAGGGAGACCAAGTAACCGAATACACACGGAAGTCCAATCATCGCCATGGCAGGGGTTGGGGGGAGAGTAATGGCCGCAGGTGTCTTGAAAGGAGGCCCCTGAGTTCAGGCCAGAGTCATGAAAGCACCCAGTGACTTTGGAGGACAGTGGCCAGTGAGTGTGGGGCAGTGGTGAGAGAGAAGGTTCCAGAAGGAGACTGGAGCAGACCACACCACGTGAATGTGAATGAGCGTAAATGTTGCGTTATGGAGAGGAACTTCTAACAGGTTTCAAGCAGGGAAATGACAGTCACATTTACCTAAAACCTGTGTTGAAAGAATGAAGTAACAGAAAAGCTCTGTGGCCTTGGGGCAATTCTTCTGTCCCCAGGTGAGGCGCCAGGCCTCAGGCTTTCCTGAGTCCTCTGGGGAGGACTCCTCTGGGTCCTAATGGGACAAGGTTTAAAAGGGACTATACTGTGTTCTGGGGGGCAAAAGAGAGAAGGCACGGCAGGGATGTCCCGGCTAGTGGGTCACGTAATAAATGGGTAAAAATGCCACCTGGGCCCTTGCGGCGAGCCCTGTGGGAGCCAGAGTGAGTGAGCAGATGATGCCAAGACGTTACTTTCTCCCGCACTGCAAACTTGTCTTACTGGTACTCACTGTTTAGCCACTGAAATCTCTTCGGGGAGAATCAATACCGGCTCTGCATGTGTCTATTTATGCCGGATGTCAAGGAAGGGGAGACGAAGGGGAGACAGCACTACTCCCCCCAGCACTGTGCTTCGCCTCACACACGAAGAAACTAGAGGTACTCTTCCGGCTGGGCCATCTGACCCAGGGTCTGGGAAGAGCTGTAGGGGCCAGGCTAGGGGTCAGTGGGTCCTCAGAGGTCCTTAGAACAAGAGGCCTTGAGGGGAACAGGTAGACTCTGCTGTGAGGGAAGGGGGTGGGGAGCCCCTGGGCCATCCGTCCTGCCCCTCAGTGGCAACCCTGGAGAAAAGCACCCACCCATCACCCCCCAACCACCTGATTCTGTCAAGAGTTAGGCTGAAATACTTTTGGCGGCTGGTGCACGGGCCTCCTGGGCCTTAGAACCTGCCGAACTGCTGGCAACCCCAGTAGCCAGGTGGCATCTGACTGCTTTTAGTGTCCCCGTCCTGAGGATGTGAGGAGGCTGGCCACGGCCCGTCAGCTCGGGTGCCTGGTGTTTGTGCAGCACTGGACAAGAGGTGCCAGCTGATGGCTGGAGGTGTTCGGGCGCCTTCCCTGCCTCGCTCCACTCTGGCCACCGTCTCCGTGCAGGACGAGTGGACAGCGGTGGGACTGCTCTGCGCTGGAGCGGGAGGGGAGCGAGGGAGGGAAGTCAGGTGCCCAGGACACGGGAGCCCTGCAGAGAGGAGCACAGGCCAAGCTGGCTCCACCCCTTCTCTGCTGACGTCAGACCTCGAAATAGACAGATTGGGGAGCAGGAGTCTTTGCCGACACCCAGTAACCTTGGAGGTGGGGAGGGAGGGGAGACAAGGCATCAAGCTGGCTGATTAACAAGCTCTGTCCAACTGGGTATAAGAAACTGCACTCACACCCCCAGCCTCCTCCCTAGTTGATGGTAGGAGTGAAAAGCCTCTCTGTGGGGCTGGCATGGTGTGGGCTCTAAGAGGAAGCCAAGAGCACTGCCCGTAGGGACACAGGAGGGACCTGCTGGCCCTGGGTTAACAAGAAGGCACTAGCAAAGGGGCTCCTGGGGACACCCAGAGCCTGAGAACAGTCTGGTCAGAGAAGTGATGTTCTCTGTCTGCACTGAAGTGCATGAGGCATCAACTCCAGCAGGTTACCTGTGACGCCAGGCTGGACACCTGTGGACGTGGGGCCATTGTCTTCCACTGGAGGAGGCAAGGCACAGGGAGACCCTGACGGCTGCCTCCACAGCAGCAGCCTGGGGGCAGTTCTCTAAGGTAGACCAGAGCAGGCCTCTCCCCAGGAGACCGTTTACCATGGGGACAGGCCCTCAGCCAGCCGGATTTCTCAAAGGGGAGAGGACACAGATTTCTCCTCAGGACTGGTTGAAGGTACAGATTCCTGGACCTCGAAGCCTTAGCTCTGCTACATTGGGCCGGGGGTAGAACTCAGGAATGTATACTTTTAACAAGTACCTGAAGATGGTTCCTGGAACTAAACCTTGAAACACAGTTAAGGCTCATACTGCTGACCTGGGGGAAGGCAAAGAGCTGGACAGTGTTCCTAGGGGCCGTGTACCTCTTTCGTGGGTGGAGCACAACCTCCCTACAGCGGTGAGGGTTACACGTCACAGCCCCATCAGTCGGCACCCCGCACCCAGACCGGCAGTCTCTTCCCTCCTCTTGTCAAGGTTTCCAGAGAACGTCTCAATCTGCGGCTAGAGGAAGTCCTTCCCAGAGCCAAACTCATGATGCCCTGCTGCGCTCTGTGACCCTTCCTTCCAGATTCACGCTCACCACGAAGCATCTGCTCAGCAAAGCGCTCTGCAGCACCTCCCTTTGCACTTGAGGCTTATTAAAATGTACCTTGGTCTGCTCTCAGCTCATCCACGAGACAGCCTGAGCTCCTGCTAATTAATCAGATGTCATCATTAATATGCACCCTAATTGTTCAGCTCTCCTGATGCCCATCACGCTCGGGCCCCAGGCATCTCTGCCGGCTGCAAACCCTCTGGACTTCCTCGGCTCCTGCTTTCTCCTCTGGGCGGGCCTGCGGTCCGGAACACGTGCCCAAAGACATTTTGATTCTCAGCACAGTTTGCACGGCCAGCGCCGCCGGCTGGGATGCCAGCAACATGGAGGAGCGCAGTTATTACTTTAGAATAAGTGCTTTATTTAATTAAACAATTACTGCTGGGGCCCTGGGGCGCAATTTATAAAGACACCAGATTCTGCTCACAACAGACACCCTGAAACAGGGAGTGAGCATGCTCAGGGAGCAGCCAGAGCCCCACAAACCTCAGCAGGGCCCCCGAGAGTACCACGGGTCCTCAATGCAATGAAAGCATCAGACAGACATAGAACAAGAGGGGAAAACGGGTTGGCAGCTACGGTTCCCATCCTGGTTAACACAAAATATTTAAGAACATTCCACCTTCCTCTAAAACCACTTGGCAGGGGCTGTTGGGTTCTAGATGATTTTTTTGTTTTCCCCTGTACTTTTGGGGGAAATGAAAAGGAAGTGGGGAGGAGGGGAGCGGAAGATGTGAAATCAACCAGGATATTTTCTTCAAGAAAACAAAGTCACTTTTAGCTCTTTGCCCAGAAAGGGAAGGCTGGAAGCAGAGGGGATGTGGAGCATGGAGATGGCCTGGGCCGAACTGTTTGGGGTCAGCCTGGAGCAGCTTGAGGGCAATGGCTGAAAACGCACTCAGGTTGGTGGCAGGGTCGGCCCAGGACGCTTGTGAAGAGAGGAGCACCAGACATTGATCCCCACTTGTACCACTCATGGAGAAGGCGCGCTCAAGCCTCCAGCTTGGGCTGCCTGGGATCAGCGTGGAGTGTGGATAAAGCGGTCCTGAAAAAGCACAGTGCAGAAGGTCCTCAGCAGGGATGAGCACTCCCCACGGAGACCTATTTGGAAGTTTCCCAACCAAATTGGCCTGCGCAGGAGTGTGCGCCGTGGGTATACACTTAACAAGCCCCGCGAAGCTTCCCAGGCTGCATGTGTGTGCGAGGGCGTGTGCATCCCTGACTCTCTTGTAGGTGGGCTGCTCGCGTCCACCCCAACCCCACGTTACGTCTGCCTGCTTCCACACGAACCATGCTTTGGATTGCTGCACCTTTGCAGGTGAACACCTGGATACTACCTTTAGGAGAGAGAGGCTTCTAAAAGCTCTATTTATAAATACTTAGTGTTCATAGAATAACATTGTACACCCATTAGAAAAATTAAGCACTCAAAAGAAACCTGCAGCCAGTCCTGCAAACTAACAAACTTTGTAACAAATAATTACCCCCTAGTCTGTTTTATCCATTTGGACTTTCATACAGCAGGGTTTCTTAAGAGCTGAGCATGCTGGGGTGGGGGTGGCCAGGTGATGGCACACAAGATGATTTCCCCCATCCCAGGGCACCTCCCTGGCTGAACTGAGGAAGGGGGTAGTGCGGAAGGATGAGAATCCAGGCCGATTTATCTGAGATCTGCTCATGGGCCCAGGAGTCAAAACAGCTTGCCCTGCGCAAGTGGTGTTTATAAGCACGTACTAAGCACGTACTCGTGACTTGCCAGACAATGGATATGGGGGCAGGGACCTGGGACATTCTAACAGGGCAGAGAGATGCTCAAATTGCCATTGTGACGAGGGGGTCTGGGCTCAGGAGCTAGGATGTAAGTGCCCTCCACCCACCAGGTCAGAGTAGAGAATGCAGGACCCTGACCAATGGCAACAGGCAGCTTCTGAGACTTGGGGGAAGGACAGTTGGGGCTGTCCAGGAGAAACTAGTCCAAATTCCCATCACCTGGTATCTTTACTGGGAGCACGGGATTAAGCGTCACTATGCTGGTGTATCAGGTGTCGGCCATGGCAGACGCAGGATGTGGGGGTAATGGATGGCAGGCTTAACGCCAGCCGACACAACCCATGTCCCTGAGAGGCACAGTAAAAATAAAAACAATCTCTCAGAGAGCTGGAGGAGGAAGCTCAGCCCCAACACCCAAAGGTGCTGGGGGTGGGGTAGGGGGCAGTCGCCATGGCCCAGGGAGGTGCTACCCAGCTCTGCACCGAAAGGTGAGGGCTGGTCTAGAGCAATGCTGGGCAGCAGCTGGGCAGGCACTGGGGATGCACAGGAGGCTGTGCTCAGGCGGCGGGAGCAGCAGCAGCCGTGGGTGATGGGCGGGGGGCTGGGGGCTCATAGGGTCCCTTGGCAGGAGTTGGAGACAAACCACAGTGCTGGAGTGAGTGACAGAGCAATCTGAATTTCATTTAGAAAGGGCTGGGCTGGGGGATGGAAAGCACACCAAAAACCAAGAGGCCATTCCCGGGATGAAATATATAGACAGCTCCCTAGAGGAAAAAAAGAGAGAGAGAGAGAGAGAGAAAGAAAAACACAGGCCTGTCCCTGTATTATTGATTTCCTTGAAAAAGAGAGACAAGCTAATCCTTTCAAGTCAGTCACTTCAATGTGAGCACCGGTGCCTGTTTGAAGTCAGCACTCCCTCAACGTTACAGACCCAGCTCTTGTTTGGGTAGTGGGCCCACGCATTTTTGGGGCAACGGGCAGGAAGTCATTTGTCCTTGAGACCCAGGATCATGGATTGAAGGTGGAGGCTCAGCACCTGGGGGAGAGGCGCATGAGGACACTGCAACCAGCTGAAGACACCGCAGACCACCCCCACGCCAAGTTCCCGGCGTCGGCCAGGCACGGGTCCTGAGGGCTGCCCCGCCCACTGCACCTGCAGTGACTGCCCGGTACGACTGGCATCTTCTCACGAGGGGGGAGAGAGAGAGGCCAAGGAAAATGGACCTTTCTGAGCATCCAGAACGCGAGAAGGGGAGCTTGTGACAAGAAGCACATTGTGGGGAGGAAGGGGAAAAAAAAGACGGGCTTCCCTGGTAGGTCACCATCCTACAAAGGGCACACTTTGATGTTCCAGACCCCAGGAGCAAGCCCACGCAGCCAGGAAGCTCTCGGTCCATTACGGAGTCCCGACCCATGTACGTCAGACAGGAGGGCATGGTGGCCCAGAGAAGGGAAACTGCCATCAGGCCATTTGTGAGTTTAGGGCTCTGCTCTCCACTTCCAGATGGAGTCAGCCCACGAGCCCTCCATAGAGACAGCTCATTTGCCCTCTGGGGCCACACTTCCTAGCTAACTGCTGCTGCTTTCCACTCCAGGTTCCTGACGGTGGCAAATCCAGGAGCAGCGTCCATGCATGTCCTACTGGAATTGTGCTCTGGGGCAGCCGGCGGTGCCTCTGGAGGCGTGCAGCAGTGTTTCCGAGAGTCCCCACACCCTGTCAAGTCACTGTGGCTGCTAAACCTCGTTGTGTCACACTGTTTCCCTCCTTGCTGGTCCTGAAGGCCTCTAGGCCACCTCCTGCCCCAGAATTGGTAAGAATAAATATTCAAGTGATGGCAGCGGTGACCCACTTATTAGCAGATGCCAGAACCCCAGGGCACAGTGGCTGATGCTGAAAGAACACAGAAAGGGACTGTGGGAGGGACAGGAAACGACCTTGGGAAGACATGTCCAACTCCAGCGCCCCTTGAGTGGATGTGAGAAGTCCGCTCCACTATCTAGGAGCGAGGGGCAACAAGAAAGACAGCAAATCAGTCAAGCAGACAGGCAGGGTGTGTGGACACGGATCACTGAACGGACACCATCCTTGAGCAGTGTCGCCCCGCCTCTCTGCAAACATCAAGCTCTAAGGGCTGATGGCCGGCCACGACCCACTCCTTCTTTCTGGCCTTGCCAGCAGGACTGCCTGCAAGCCTAGCAAGTCTGTTACTGGGGTTGGAGGACCCAATGGGAAAGGAGAAAGTAAGTGGTAATGTGTTACACCCACGCAAAGCCGCCATAGGAAGAGTTGGTCAAGGCCTGGCGCAGTCATGCGGGCGCGCACTCCCCTCTCCACCTCCTTACAAAAAGGACATTTACCCGTTTTAGGAAGAGACCCTGGGGTTTTAAAAAAGGGACTCCATGCTGTTTTAAATGTTGCAGACGACAGAGACAAGTACTGCTGCGTGCGTAAGCCTGAGCCAAGATGGAATCAGAAAACCGGACTTCCTGGCAGAGGGAGAAACCGGACTCTCGGTGAAAGCCTAGGAAGACCCTTCCGATGTTAACGTGAGCCCGAATCGGATGGCCCTATACGTGTAGGAAGAGCCCAGCAGGCAGAACTCCCGAAACTCCCATGCAGCCCCCAACACACAACCTGCTTCTTCAAGGGGGTGCCCAGCAGAAGGTGGGCACCCCCTGCCAGGCACGTGCAGGCCGCCATCTCTCCCCCAGGCCACCCAGGCCCTGGAGGTGGATCTCACGGCTCCTGTGTCAAGGCAGGATGGCAAGCCAGGGTGACCTTGTCCTATCCCAAGGCAGCCCACGAGGGGCCCCCGCTCGATACCATCAGTTTGTGGCCTAGTCTCCAGGCAGGATGAGCTCCGCTCTGCCATCTGCGCTCCCGGCTCTGCTTGGCCGGCACCTGCTGGGCTGCCGGTGACCCAGCGGCATCTGTCCACCTGTAAGAGGCCGAGGCCGCTCCTGCAAACCGGGAGGAGCTCTCGGCCCTGGGAGAGTCCCACTATGGCCCCAGGGCTTCCCTCTGACACTCTACGGGGCGGCGGCAGTGACAGGGCCAGGCCCTGGGCAGGGGGTGTGAGGGACAGGCTGGGAAGTGCTGCTGGGACGAGGAAGTGAAAAAGTACTTGGCAGTGCCCTGGACTCCAGGGGATGGCGGCACACAACCTGCTTCCCAGACACTGGGGACAGTTGGATTCCTGGACGGAAATGATTTCCGTACAACCCTAGTACCACTTCACCCCTGGTCCGTGGCTCCTTCTCACGGCACAGGAGAGAGTGAAGTGCTCAATTCTGACTCTGTTTCCTAGCAAAGCCGGAGCTCTGCAGAAAGAATCCCGATATTCCCCAGCCTGGGGGCGAGGTTACTGGTTTGAAAGAGTTGGGGCACCCAACACTTTCCCACTGATCCTTCAAAGGAGCAGGAGAGGCGGGTGGTGGGGTTCTGAGAATCTAAGGCCAGCTGATAGCAAGTCCTGATGTTGATTCTCATGGGCTCTTGCCAGGGCCCAGGTCACTGAAGGCTCCAGCTGCAGTGGCTTGTGGGGACGGCCCTGGAAAGCACGTGTGACTCACGGGACCCCTGCTCCCAGTGCCCCGCTCTGTGGCTACTCCAAGGAAGGAGAGGGAGAGACTGACTCATATCAGCTGCGCTGGCAATCACAGGATGTGGACGGAGGTCGCAGGGTAGAGGGGAGGAGGAATTTTCCATTTGTTAAGGTCAAGGGCTTTGGGAGGTGACTGGTAGCCGCTGGGCGAAAGCTCCCTTCTTATCATGATGCTATGCACAGGCTGGCCTCTAGCTATACAGTTAATACCCCAAATATCCTCATTCTATGTGTGCATTTCAGTAGCGTTCCTGGGAAGATACAGAAAAGATTGTTTCCAGAGAACTTTCTGGAAATTAAACCACAAAATAAAAGCCTGTACCTTTATTTCCCAGAATGGACTGTCCCAAAATAGCAATGAAGAGATGGTTATTACAGGGCCCTTCCAAACATGCCGGCTGGGAAGGTGCATCATCTGCCTGAGACAGAGAGGTGGTTGTGCACGGGCTGGGGGTGCTTTAAAGCTGCCTGCTGCCTTGCCTCGCCTTTTGGTGAAGTCTCGCTGCCAGCAAAATCAGAAACCGCAGGTAGAAAGAGATGCAGTGGGAGTCTCTAGAAGGGACGAACAATCTTCTGAACGTGAATGACTGAGGGGTAGGGGGAGAAGTACAACCCTCCTCCTTAATGATCTGAAGAAGCCACCTGAGGGAATGAAGACATACGGTTGAGCCCCGTGGGTCAGATTCGGGAGGGGAAGATCCCTCACCTGCAACAGACAGCTCAGGACCAAGGAAGGAAACCTCCGAGTTTGCCAATCTGTCCCAGCTCCCTGACAGGGGGAGGCCTGTGGGTGGAAGCCCAGCGCCCAGCGTGGAGGGTCGGAAGGCACGGTTCTTCCGGAGCCACAGACCCTGGGAGCCACACGCAGAGTTGTAAAGTAACTCCTGAGACAATGTGGAGGTCTGTCTGCCTTACATTTCTCCAAGCCAGGCAGAAGAGCACATCTCAACAGAATACTTGCTGCGCCAAGCCCCCACCAGGGGCCCGGGAGGTGGGGGAGGGGGACAACCACCCATCGAGAACAAGGCTCTGCTTCTGCTCACCCTTCCCATCTCTGTAGCTTTCACAGGCCGGGTGGCAATCAGCCCTAGGAGTTATAAGTGCAGTATCTGCAAGATGAAGGCTTTCCTGAACGGCTCCTTCTGTTCCGTCAGGGAATTACTGAGATTCAGGGAGGGAGGCTCCCATCATGTGGAAGGTTTACAGGAATAAGTGAAGGAACAATTTAATAAAGCACTAATAATGTTTCTCGATAATTTATCAGGCGAATGGCAGCGGCCAATGTTCCTAGCACTCCGTATCTGTCTTGCTGTGGAGAGGTTGGGCCAGGCAGATTCAGCACAGACTCTAACAGCCTCTCCTGGAAAGACCCAGCTGCGGTCTGGTCCCTCTGGCAGGTGCCTCTGCCCTGGACATGCTCCTGTGTCTGTGCTGAGCCTCTTGGACCCCTGCCTCCACGTCCTCCTTCTGCCAGTTAGAGGTCCAGGTGGGTCGTTACACTCACTGATACTTTTGCTAATTTTATCAATGACAGTTTGTTGAAATGCTGAGAGGCTAAGAGGCCTCAGCTGTGCTGCCCTCCTGATCTCCCCCTCCCCCTCCCGGCTGGGGGAGGGGAAGTAGGGAACGGTGCCAGGGAATTAACTTGCTACCAAATTCCTACCAGACCTGCGGTGGGGAGATATGAGATACGATTCTACTAAAAGACAAGTTTCTAGTCATGGGTGAATGCGCGAGACAAAAACCAGACCATCCGACCACTCCGGCAATGCAGGAGAAGAAAACCAGTCTCTCCCCAAGCTTGGGCCACAGGCCGGCTTCAGTAGGTCCACAGGGTGGGGACTGGGAAGGCAAAACCACCATTCAGTGGCCCTGGGTTAACAAACTCAGAACCAGATACCAGCTGGCAGGGCCTGCCAAAACCTTTGCCAGGATGGGGGTAATTAAGTCAGGAGGCCAACTCCGCGAAAGGCTCGGCTCTCTCCCGAACCCTGCCTTCCCCTCCAAATCAGCTAAGTGGCCACGTGTCAAACTGTGTGTCACCTCGCACACCTAAATCTGTGTCAGGGTTAAGGAGGACCAAGAAGAGGCAGAGAATATTAATAGATGCTGCAAAAGGGTGAGGGAAGCATTTCTGAGTCCCGCCCACAAAGCAGGCAGAGATAAATAACGGCCTGTGGTTTCGTATCTTATTACCCAAGACCCGTCTGGCATGGTATCCAGCTCCAACCCGCCCCTCCTGCCCATGGCACAAAGCAGTCGAGAACAGCCTGGAGATTCATCTTCTTCCCCCACCTGCAGGGAGGAGGGGAGACAGCTGGGCTGATCCCTATCTGGAGAGCCTATTTGTGGTCGGGTCCAACCGAAGGGATGGCTCAGTCCTGCCTGCCCAGTCAGGAAGCCCGGCACCTCCCATATGCTCTTGGGCTGGCCAGCAGTAAGGTCAAAATGTGGCAAGTCTCCAGGAAATTCGTTCTGACGCTCTTAAAGAGCTGTGCTAAGAGCTATGCCCCTCAAACCCCGAGCTCAATTTACAAGAGTTCACAGCCAGGAGCTGGCAATGACCCGAATGCTAACTCCGAGCCACATGTGACCGGACACGTAGGCTATATTCTCAGTAACGTGACATGGTTTCTGCCCAGGACCATGGCCCCAGTAACTAGGCAGAGCGGGAAGCTGTGTAGACCCTCCTCTCTGCAGAGGGAGCTCGATCAGAGAATAAAGTTCAAATGCCCCAGGCCAGCCGGGGTGGGCAGAGGCCGAGGCGCCGAGGCGAGGCCACTCACCAAGTAGATGCGGTAGGCGTCCACGCGGCGCAGGGGCCCCCAGCACGGGTCCGTGTCATTGTGCTTGCTGTCGGCCTCCACACCACAGGACTCGTTGCCGGTGGCACTGCTGATAAAGAGAAGAGCGGCTCAGTGTGGCCCCCGCCTGGGAAGCAGACAGGATGGAACGTCCCACCACGGAGCCTCCACGCCCACCGAAGCTGCTCCCGGGCCGACCACCTCACTTGCCAGGAATCACAGTCTCCTGTCTCTGGGCAGGTGCCACCTACTCCTGCAGCAGCATTTCCCAGCAACTCGGGGGCCCCCGGTGGGGATCCCAGGCATCTTCCCAATGGGGCAAGGAGGGGGACAGCGGTGTTGAGCGGGCTTCCAAAGCACAGAGCACAGCCAGCTGAGGGATGCGCAGAAAAGGGCCTCGGGCCTCTCCATGCTTCAGATGCTGACACGTTGGCTGGGCCTTGTGCTTCTACCAAAAAATACCTTGACTGGCCGAGGAAGGCTGTTCGACTACAGCCAGTGTGTGTGTGTGTGTGGGGGGGGGGGTTGAGGGGGCCACTCACCAGGTCACCTGCATGAGGGAGAAGGGCACGGCGGCAGCGTAGATGGCCAAATCCCCATACAGGTAAATGATGATGCAGAAATAGAACAAGTTGACCCCCACTGAAAGGAACAGAGTCACTGTCAGGGAGCCACAGGGGCGCCTGTGTTCCTTCCTGACAGTCAGGTCTCTACCTCTTCCACACCATTCCTTTCTCCAGGCTGTTTACTTTCTACAAAAAGAAAATAACTAAGTCCCGTGGCTTGTTCTGGCTGGCTACACTGTGATGTGGCAGGAGACACGGCTGCCTGTGATGTCACGGTCACCTCAGAGAGGCTAAGTGGGGCTGCGGGCCTCAGAGGCTCTGAATCCGGGCAGGTGCAGGGCTGGCTGGGGAGGATCAGAGGGGCCTTCACGCTTGGGACAGGCTGCCAGGCAGGAGGAGGAGAGAGGCCCTGAGTCAGGAGCCTGAGCCTGAGTGTGTCTGGACCAGCCAAACACAGGACTCTATGAGAAAGGCTGGTACTAAGGACCTGAAAAGCAAAGAGAACAAAAAAACAGTCCAGCTTCTGAAGCTAAAATCAAGAGGGTAAAAAGCCCCTGATTTCCAAAGACCAAGTGCCTCATTCAGAGTCTGACTGATCACCAAGCCCCAGGGATGGGAAGGGGTGGCCAGGGGTGCTGGTGACAGAAGGGGCAGCAGGAGGGGGCGTGCAAGATGAGCTCACGGTCAGAATGTTTGCCAGGGAGGATGCTTCCCTTGGAAGGTGCACGTGGAAGCTCCCTCTGCAGCGGCAGACCTTGCTCCCTTCTCCCTCCGGTGGGGCCTGAACCAGGAGATGGAGACGCAGCTTCCAGCCCTAGTGTCACTGATCTCGCTTCCTGGCCGTAGCAAGTCCCTGACCATCTCCCATCCTGTACAGTGAGAATTCCACCTGTGCTAAATTCCATATGTGATTCCAGCTTTAAAGACCAGGTGTAACAGCTCTGAAAAAAGCATCCAGGCCCTACAACCTCAGGGTCATGGCCGCAGACAGCCAGTCCAAACTCCCGTTCAGACTGACTGCTCGTGTTTGATGTCACGGGTCTCAAGCTCCCGGTTTCTCTGAGAACAGAAAGAAAAATGAAGTGACAGCTCCCCTCTAATGCTGGTGGCTCAGAAGAGCCTCTAGGATCCCCAAGGGGAAAGCCAGGGACATGTTCCTCCTGGGCTATTTGAGGGCAGCTCTGCTCTGAGGAGTCGGGGGGAAAAAAGACTAGGAAAATACAGTCCTTGCAAGAACCCCAGAGGGCCTCAGAAAGCATCGATGTCCAAGCTCAGTGGCCCCTGGGGTCTGGCTGCCACTCACACCCCAGGCCCCAGGTACAGCCTGTGCCTCAGCTTGTCTTTCTGCTCTGATGCCAATGCTCTCTGCAGAGGCACTGTCCCCTCCCCACTCACCCTCTCCTCCACTCATCTGTGGACTGCAGTTTCAGCTGTTTATAAACTGCCATTGGCCCTCCCTCATCAATAAACTTCATTACTAGACACAAAACGGGAGGATCAATGAGCTTCCTGAGAAGACAGTAATGACGAGGCCTGGCATTGCTAGTCACAAGAAGTGAGTCTGGACCCCAAGGGGGTTTGTTGTGGAGGGTGACAGTCCTTCCGACAGGGAAGAGAATGACCCTTGAATTAGAAATAGGGCAGAGCAGTGGGTTTCACCTGGGAGGGACTTTGCCTCGCCACCCCCACCAGGGATTATCTGACAATGTCTGAGGATGTTTTGGTTGTCATGACTCGGAGGTGCTATGGCACCTAGTGGGTGGAAGCCAAGGATGTTGCTCAGCCTCCCACAACGCACAGGATGGGCCCCAAGACAAAGAATGAGCCAGCTCGGATGTCAACAGTGCCGAGCGTGGGAAACCCTAAGCAGAGGAGAAGGCGTCCCCTGAGCATGAGGCTGCTCTCGTCTGAGTGTGCTCCTTTCCTATTAGATCTGGATGAACTAGAAGTCTAGTCCGTGAGGGGACGGGGAAAAAAACAAAAACAAAAAACACATGGGTTCCCAGAATTGTTAAAGAAGTCGGAGTGGACTGTAAAACATGCTAATCAGAAAGGAGTTTCAAAGGCGTTATGTCCTCTCTCCAAATGTATGTCTTCTTTCCAAAGCCCGCATTTGGAGGGGGACTGCGTGCGGTTGCCAGGAGGACATGTTCACACTCTTCATCTAATGAGATGGGAGAGATAGAAACAATAGAGGAAAAGCACAGAGCGGGCTGCACACAACCAATCTGGTTTTCATGGATTCTGGAACCCTCTGTGAAGCTGGTAGCGAGGCAATCTTTGGCTGATGATCATAATCTTCCGGACTGGACAGTCAAATCACACCACCAATGAAAAACCGAATGCTTAATGTCCTGAGAAGCAGTCAAGAAGACTGGTTTCTATGATCCCCCAGGCTCCAAGTTACTGCAGCCACATTCAAGACTAGAAAGAGCCAGTGGAGATGCCACCCCTGCAAACAGGGGCTGTGACAAAGGGGCAGAAAATCTCCCAAAGAGAAAATCCTTACAGAGAAGAGAATTTATTGAGATCTGTCTGTCTATGAAGGGGAAATGGGCAGGTTTGGGCACCAAAAAGCCAAGCTCTTAAACAGCTCATCTTCCTAAAGAACAACATTTGCCATGGAGGTACACAGTGTTGTCACTGAACATCTGAGCTGGGGCAGGGGGATCCTCTCGGCTGCAGGCAATCCCACTACAGAGCAGGCAGGGTGGAGAGGGCTCATAGACAAGAGTCCCAGACAGCAACCCGTGCGTGGACTCCTTGCGCCCTCTGCTGGCCACCAGGGCGTTGGGGGGGCGGACGGAAAACGAGAGAGAGGTACATACACACAGGCGTGTGCACAGTGTATCCTACCACCATCATAGGTATCTGCCCTGCGTTGTCCTAGACTGAACAGTCCAGAAGAAAAGAGAGACAAGTCAGAAGCAATCAAGCAAGAGGCACAAAGCTACCAGCCGGCTCCACTGGCTTCCTTGGAAAGCTGCTTAGGATTCCTGACCTCCACCAGCAGGAGGAACCAAGTAGCTGCTTCTCTCTTCCCAGCGCTGATGAACGGGGAGGGATCCAGGAACACAATGTGAACGCTTCAGGCCTCTCAGCAAGGCGGCTGCTCAAATGTGCTGGGAGCTGGCCGACAGTCTGCTCCTCTGCATCGCCTGCCCCATCCCTAGCTGTCAAGGTCTGTCGGAAAGTACCCCCCCTTTGCCCTCACCCCACCTTGAGAAAGAACTTATACCTTTATTGAAGAACATGGAGGCCATCTGTCCCATTTCCACCCGGTCTGTGATTTCAAAAAGGTTCAGAGATCCACGTCTCTCTGTGGAGCCAAATGGACAAGGAAGAGGAAGCGGTTTTCATTTGGAAAAGCTCCTGGAGGAGGTTCTGAGCTCACTAAATTCTCCACAGTAAGGAAATCCTAAAGCATTTCAAATTCTTGTGAAAACTTCTAATGTTTCCCACTTGAAATATTTTAAAACAGTCTACAGAAAGGGATCCCAGGGATGCTCGCTATGGATGGGGGGGCCGTGGGGTGGGGGGAGCTGGGACACCTGGCCCTGGTTCGCCCGGCAGGACCCGGGTGGGACAGGCGGATGAAGGCAGACACCCCACATTTATTCACGCTTCCAGTGTGCCCTGGGTACCGAGGTAAGTAACCTGCCCAAGCTGCAAACATTAGCGAGCGGGGGAGCCAGCAGGGTGAAGCGGAGACCCCAGGCTCGTGATCTGGCCAGAGGGTCTGTGTAGAGACTCCCCGTCCTCTCTATAAAGAAAGGGAACCCTGTGGACCAGAGGGAGGTGCCAGCCTGCCCAGAACCCCAAGACTTACGCACTGACAGGATGGGCCGTTTCTCTGCCCGCTCGTAGTTGTCCTGGACAAGGACATCACTGTCAGAGGCCGTGGAGGAGTCGTCATCTTCCTCCTCCTACGAGGGGTGGGGTGGGGAGGGAGCACATAATGCTACAGAAAATCCATGGAAAACTGAAGAACCCATTTCCTTTGTTATTTCTTTTCAGAAGGTGTCTGACCAGCGGCACCCCCCAGCACCTCCATGCTGTCTGACCAGGGGCACCCCCCAGCACCTCCATGCTGTCTGACCAGGGGCACCCCCCAGCACCTCCATGCTGCCACACTAGGAGGTGCAGACACTCAGATGTCAGATCTGAAGCTGCAGCACAGTTCTGGGGTTCAGAATGATGAGCAAGCTCAATTAAGGGTTCAAGGGACCCATGACATGACATTCAGAGAGCAGAGACTGCATCTGTTCACTAAGTGTATGTGGCTGTCAAGCCTCAGCTCTGGGACAAGGGTCTTGGAGTAGTGCTGTGGACATGAGCCCGCCATCCATCGGGAGGGAAAGAACTGGCCCCCGAGGGCCACCTCTCGTGGCACGCGTTGGACCCAGGCACCGCCCGGAGAAAGGGCAATACACGCACCTGGTGGTTTTCCATCCTCTTCCAGTGGAGCTGAGCGTTGGCCGCCGCCATGGCCTCTACCACGAAGGTAGTCGTCACAAAGCTGCAGGGGAAGGCCACAGGGGAATTGCCAAGGGCAGGGAGGAGGTCGGAGGTGGTACAATGAAACAGGAAAAACCATTTTAAGACCTGACCAGACCAGCAAGTCCAAAGCGTTCTCTCTTCTGAGAGCTGCTCCTGAGGGAGCTTTCGAGATGCATCTGACCTGATAAAATGTGCGTGCACGTGATGACTGGCGTGCTTGCCTTGACTGCCCTGTCCACGTCTAGAATGTGATTTGATGCACGGGAGAGAGGGATGTGCAACAGGCTGATGGGGGGGCGGGTAGAGTGTGAGCCTGGGGGAAGGGGGATGTGGGGCGATGCGGTGCCACACACCAAGAAGGGGCCTGCTGGGGGCAGGGCGGGGAGCAGGCCGATTCACAGGGAGCCTTCCGAAAGCTTTGGGGCAGGGCAGTGGGCAGCTCTCACCTGTCCTTGATGGGACACAGATGAGTGGTTACACACACTCACGGACAGGAGCACAAGCATGGACAACTGAAAAGGGACATTTGGCTGTGGAATGTGTTTCCATGTTTCCTTCCTTCCTTCTCTGGCAGTACCTTTACTTTCCTAATAATCTAGATAATGTAAAAATAAGCTTGCATTTTTACGGCTTGAATGGAAAGGGACACTGGGAGGTGGCAGCAGACATTTGCTAGAGAGTCAGACTAGAGTGAAAAGCCATCTTTGCTCTTCCTCTCAGCAAAGCTGATGCCCAGAAACCCGAGGACTGCGTCCCTCCCTGCTGAACCCCAGCAGCACAGTCACCCCCTCCTTCTCAAGGCTCCACCCCAGTCCTCCTCAAGGGCCCTTGCCGGCCACAGGCTGACTGCTCAGCCCAGTGGGGCAGGCATTCGACCCACACCCGCTCCATCTTGGGGGGTGGAGGGCAGCCGGCTCTGAAACTCCCATTCCAGCGCCCCAGCACCTTCTAGAAAGGTTTCTCATTATCTTGCTTAAGTGACCATTTTAAGGACTTTAGATTTTCCCTTCCTTTTGCAAGTAAAACTAGAATCAATCTCAGTTAAGGCATAAAGAGGCTTCTCATGGTTGCACGAAGCCAACTCATCGATCATGTTCAAATATAAATGGGTTGAGCGGGGAGGGGACATGGCAGCCCCTACCTGGGGGCCCCCAATAACCACTTCCCAGTCAGATGGCTGCCCATGCTGAAGGTCTTTTAAAGGGGAGAGCAGAATCACAGAAGGACAAGGATTTCTAGGGCTCTTGGCTGCCAGGACCCCACGGATGGCCACAAAACCCCCCAAAAGAAATTGGGTGAAGGAACAGAGAAATGCGGGCATTCTCCTATCCCATTCAGCCTCTTTGAGTTCCTCGCTGGCTTCAACTGTAACCCTGTCATCCTTCCAAGAGTACCCGCTCCTCCCTCTTTCCCATCTGCCGAACCGCTGCCTCTGTGACCACCGACTACCTGCCAGAAACTGCCGTCACCCCCACCTCCCCAGCCTCACCCCGCCCTGCTTTGTAGGGTTTTTTCCCACATTACTCATCACCTTCCAACTTACTCTACAATTCTCTTATTATCTCCACTCCTTATGTCTCCCCACAGAGAGAGAGAAAAAAGTCTTGAGGGCAGGGATCTTTGCTCTGTTCACCCAAGAACAGTGGCCAGTATCGCCTCTCCTGGGGAGGTACCCCTGGGGGGTGTTTCCAGGTGTTCCGTTACCTCTTTTTGGCAGTTTGTGGATTCCTATCTGGAAATGCACAATCCTAAATCCCTTACGAGCCTGGGGTACTTGCTGAGTGAGTCCCCACTTGCACGCAGAATCCCTGAGAGGAGCCTCAAGTAGGCTCTCCCCTCTGCGGAGCGTAGCTGGGGAAGCCCACATACGTGGCTCAAGGAGTAGTAGCCCCTGAAAGCCTGGGAAGGCACTGGCCCCGTATTTGCTGCCAGGCACGAGGTGAGGTGAGGTTAACCCTTGATTGTGTGTGTACCTGTGTGTTTATCACTTACTCCATGAACTACCTTAAGTGAATTCTAAATCCCAAACTGATTTCTCTTATCACCGCAGATGTTTGTCCGATTCTTTTTCTGGGGCTAGGCGGTATTTTCTCAGAGAACAAAAATTAATGGTACCGTTAAGAAAGTATACAACAGGGGAAATCAACCAGCCGGGGAAGCAATGTGAGCATCACGTGAAACATTCCAAAGCCTAGCCAGATGTCTGGATTCTTAACTGATCAAGTTGTGTGACGGCTAGCACAAGACCTGGAGACCTTTGTGTCTCCTTTCTTGTTGCTGGACCACCCTGGTTAGGATTCACCGGGGACATGTGCCTGCCCCCTCAGGCATGCTTCCTCGTGTTAATGAAGAGAAGTCAGGGCTCCCTGGGCAGGTTTCCCCCCCCCCCCCCCCCCGTGTGCCAGCCTCTTACCTCATGAAGCCCAGGAACACCAGCAGGACCAGGCTGACCAGCCACCCCGCGGTGGCAAAGGCCTTGGGCATGGTCAGCGCACCTGTGCCCACGATGAGGTTAAACATGTACACCAGTCCCACCTGGAAGCAACAGAAGTGCCGTTCAAGTCCCCAAATGAATTAACCTACCCCCCCCCCCAGCGGCTCCCAAAGATGACACTGGGTGACTGCCAAACTGGAAGCAGGGAAGCCAGACATGAGCTGGGGAAGCAGGTCAGAAGGCCTAATTCTGCCTAGCTTCAAGGGAGGTGTGCTCTGCCACCAGCTACTGGGGAAGCGAACATCAACACTCTAAAGGCTCAAGTCCCACATCCTGTCGCTCTTCCCAAGATGTCTCTGCTGATCGGGTTCCTTCTCTTCTTCTGCTGTCACCACCCCGCCACCTTGTCATTTCCTATTACTCAAAGCTGCACCCTGGATGTTAGCTCCCTGCCCAACCAGGCTGTAGGCTTCCTGAGGACATACCACCACATCAGGGGACCCTGCACAAGGATGAACCTAGTGCTGACCTAAAGAAACCTCTACTCTTCTGAGACCTCTGAGCACGTGACCCAACCCTGCTCCCCACCCATTCTTGCCACTGTCCTTTGGGATGCTGACATATCATGCTGCTTCCTTTTCCCTACCATCCTTCCCACACTAACTTCAGGGATTTTTATGAAAATTGAGATATAATTCACATGCCATAAAACTCACTCTTTTAAGATATTTGCAAACGACGTATCTGATAAATGATTAGTATCCAAAATATACAAAGAACTTAACTCAACCGCTAAAAAATAATTAATCCAATAAAAAATGGGCAGAAGTCATGGACAGACATTTCTCCAAAGACATATAGATGACCACCAGACACAAGATGCTCAGCATCACTCATCATCCGTTACCTCTTTTTGGCAGTTTGTGGATTCCTATCTGGAAATGCACAATCCTAAATCCCTTACGAGCCTGGGGTACTTGCTGAATGAGTCCCCACCTGCACGCAGAATCCCTGAGAGGAGCCTCAAGAGAAATGCAAATCAAAACCACAATAAGCTATCATCTCACACCTGTCAGAATGGCTAAAATCAACAACACAGGAAACAACAGGTGTTGGTGAGGATGTGGAGAAAGGGGAACCCTTGTGCACGGTTGGTGGGAATCCAAACTAGTGTAGCCACTGTGGAAAACAGTATGGAGGTGCCTCAGAAAGTTAAAAATAGAACTACCCTATGATCTGGTAATCACACTACTGGGTATTTACCCCCCAAATACCAAAACCCTAATTCAAAGGGATACATGCACCCCTATGCTTATAGCAGCACTATCTACAATGCCCAAATTTTGGAAGTGGCCCAAGTGTCCACTGATAGATGAACGGATAAAGAAGAGGTGGTATACATATACAACGAAATAGTATTCAGCCATCAAAAGAATGAAATCTTGCCACTTGCAATGATGTGGATGGAGCTAGAGAGTATAATGCTAAGCAATGGAAATCACCATATGATTTCACTCGTGTGGAACTTAAGAAACGAGCAAAGGGAAAAAAGAGAGGGAGCGGGTGAGAGAGAGACAAAACAAGAAATAGACTCTGAACTATAGAGAACACATCGATGGTCACCAGAGCGGTGGTGGCTGGGGGACGAGATGAAACAGGTGAAGGGGATGAAGAGCATACTTGTCATGATGAGCACCGAGTGATGTACAGACTTGCTGAATCACTACGTTGTACACCTGAAACTAAGATAACACTGAACGTTAACTACACTGGAATTAAAATTAAAAACTTAATAAAAAAGTTCTTTTAAAGGACACAGTTAAGTGGTTTTTAGCACAGTCACAAGGTTGTACCACCACGTAATTCCACTTCATCACCCCAAAAAGCAAGCAGCTGCCCACTAGCAGCACCCGCCCTGCCCCTGACAACCAGCCTCCGAGTAGAATTGCTAGGTCACTGACCTCAGGTTTTAAACTCTCATTCTCGCCAACTTGCCTCTAGCCGTTAACTGTCATTTTCCTTTTTCGTCTAGCTGTTAACTGTCATTTTCCTTTTTTCGACTCTAGCTGTTAACTGTCATTTTCCTTTTTCAAGATCTCAACCAGGAAATTCCTTTCTCTGAGCTGAAGCCTCTGCAGCCCTGGCCATTCCCTTGGACACCTGTAGTCGCCCCGCCCGCCCGACCCAGGCCACCCTCTCCACTCTGGCATCACTTGTGCTCTTCGGCATCATTTACGACGGGCTAGTTCCATGAAGCATGGTCTATCCCCGCCTCACACACCCTCCCCTGTGCTGCCCCTCCTGACCCCAGCCTTGGATGGAACTAGCACCTGCTTCCTCTGCTCCCTATACGAAGCTGCTAAGAGTTCCTGGAAATTTTCTTTCTTTCTTCTTCTTTTTCTTTCTTTTAATTAGAATGACTGGTCCCACGACAAGCGAATGGTTCCTTCACCTGTGCTCCGCAGCATCAGACTGTCTTTCTTCCACCACGGCCTTCTCGGCATTTCCCACAAGAAACCATCAAACCTCACTCTCCGTGCCCCAGCCCGACCCCACCCCTCTCAGCTGAAGGCTGCGTCCCGTGTTATGGAGGTGACTGAGGACATCTGACATGCCCTCCCCAAGCCCCACTCTCTCCTCACTCAAAAATCAGTGTCTGGGGCGCCTGGGTGGCTCAGATGGTTAAATGACTGCCTTCGGCTCAGGCCATGATCTCAGGGTCCTGGGATCGAGTCCCACATCGGGCTCCCTGCTCCTCGGGGGCCTGCTTCTCTGTCTCTCATGAATAAATAAATAAAATCTTTAAAAAAAAAATCAAGTGTCTGCATCCTCCTGATGCCCTCCCTTCCTGTGGGGAACATGTGTCCTTCTTCCTGGGGGACGCTGAGCCCTGCACCCAAACTTCTGGGCTCAGTCCTTCTTTCTGGAATCTTCTTCATACCAGCTCCTCCCCTCTGCCTACAAGCATCCTTGACACTTTGAAACACAATTCTCCCACTTCTCTTAACCAAACTCATTGAAGTAGCTACCTAGTTCCTCTGCCTTCATTTCCAAGTTTCTGTACTTTGTGGTTTCCAACCCCAGAGCTCTTTTGAAACTACATTCTTCAAAATCACCAGTGACCTCCTATTTGCCTAATCCAAGGGCTTTCTTAGTCTTTATTCCTTATTACACTCTGACGTAAGCGGTCTCTTTTCCTCTCTATTCATTTTTCCCTAAGCCACTTCACTCAGTCCTGCGGCTTTAACTACCACGGCTGGACAGAGGGTGACTGGGCCTCTCTCCACACCAGCCTTCCTGCAGACCTCAAATCCACTGTCTGCTGGTCACCCCCGCCTCCTCCCTTCTGCGTATCCCCGCGCTAGCCACTCTCCTTCTGAAGAGTCTTCTGTGGCTACCTCTGGTCCAATTCCCATTTAATTGCTTCCAGCCTGGACTGGGACAGCCGCTTCCTAACTGGGCTCCCTGTGCTCTATGACATCGGCTGACTTACAGCTGGCTTTCCTGTTAAAAACAACAACACAAACACTTCATCTCTGGGAACACCTACCCATCTCTCATTTTTACTTCCCCATTCTTAGAAATATGCACTTTTCTGTATTTTAAAAATTTTTCTAAAATAACCAAATACTGAATTTTTTTTTTTATCAGAAACATACAAATTGGGGCCCGTTTTCCAAACCTTAGTCAGAATTTATTTATTTTTTTAATAGAGATGGCTGGGGGGGCGGGGGAGAAGGGGCCGGACAGTGGTTAGGGAGGGGCAGGCTTCCAGGCAGGTGCTGGGAGCGCACCTGAGCGCTGGACAGGAAGGCATCCCGTGGACGGGAGAGAGCTCTGCCCACAGTCCATTTACATTTGGCAGAGGGCACCTGCCCCCCTGTGCCTCCTGCCCAGCCCTTCAAAATCCCACCCAACACTCGGACACATTCAAATGCTGCTTTCAGCACAAAACCCTTCCAGTCCTGCTCCCCTCTTTTGAACCCTGGAACAAGAACACTTATGTCCTAGTTTGGTTTTCAATGTTATCTTTTCCCCATTGCTCCATGCGAGGCTCACCGTGGCCTGGGTCTCACTTCTCAGGGTGCGTGGCACGCAGCCTCCAGCCAGGGATCTTCAGCCGAGCTGACTGGACCTGGCTAGGTCTTCTCTGACGTAAGTCCCAGTCTTTGTCCCGTTTTAAACATCACAGTCCCCGTTTGATCCCACAGACAGATCCCAGAAGGATTAAAACAAGTTTGAACCATGTTCCTACAGCTCCCTGCAGCTTTGTTCTCTGCATATTGCTTTTCTGAGCAGTAACATTTAGGAAGGGCGGACCCTTTCTCTTTATGGAAAATGGCCCCAGTGAAGGTTCTCGTGATGGAAGTAAAGAGAAAGTGATGGTTCTTAGCCAAAAGTTTTATAAGGAAATGAAATAGTACAAGAGGCATTTGTGAATTGTGATGCCTGAAGGTCTTGAGATGTAAAGGTCAAGGGTCTATTGTAGAGCAGGGGCTTTCAGCCTGAGCACTTTTGACATTTGGGGCCAGATTCTTTTTTGTGGTGGGGCTGTCCTGTGGATTGTAGGATGTTTAGCAGCATCCCTAGCCTCTACCGACTAGGTTCCAGTACCCCCAACCTTGTACCTGTGTTGTGATGATCACAAATGTCTCCGGACATTGCCAGATGTCCTGGGGTGGTGTGGTGTGTGTGTTTGTGGGGGGGGAGCAGCCAAGATTGCCACCAGCTGAGAACCACTGCTGATAAACACAATGAAATAAACACACTCCCAACGGACACTTCAAGTAAGTCTCAGTGCAAAAGATCCTTTAAGAACTTTATGAAGAAGGGCGCCTGGGTGGCTCAGTTGGTTAAGCGACTGCCTTCGGCTCAGGTCATGATCCTGGAGTCCCGGGATCGAGTCCCGCACCGGGCTCCCTGCTCGGCAGGGAGTCTGCTTCTCCCTCTGACCCTCCCCTCTCTCATGTGCTCTCTCTCTCTCTCATTCTTTCTCTCAAATAAATAAATAAAATCTTTAAAAAAAAAAAAGAACTTTACGAAGAAGCTAATTAGGGATGGACAATCAGGAGCAGAAATGGTAAATCAGATTTGTCCTATGCCATTGCTATTTTTTAGTTTCCAAAGCAAGAACTCTGGGCCTAGTGGGGCTCTGGGAACCCTGTAGGATAACATGAGACTTCTTTACCTCCCTGGTGAGAGTTAAAGCCTCTCGACCTTCAATAAAGGTGCTGGTGTGGGGTCCCCAGGTGGCTCAGTCGGTTAAGCGTCTGCCTTCGGCTCAGGTTGTCGTGATCCCAGGGTCCTGGGATCCAGCCCCGCAACGGGCTCCCTGCTCCCCGGGAAGGCTGCTTCTCCCTCTCCGTTGCTCTCCCTGCTTGTGCTCTCTCTCTCTGACAAATTAATAAATAAAATCTTAAAAAAAAAAAAATAAAGGTGCTGGTGAGGACCAATTACAAAGACCATGGAACAGGAGACAAATCCGAGCTGAGCCACAGGCCAGGTCAAAAGCAGTTGTGGGGCAGGAGGAAGAGGAAGGAGACAGTCTCTTCTGCCAGTAGTGTGGGGACCAGCTCCTGGAAGGTGTGGCCGAAAGCAGAAGAATCAAACCTCGCTACAGGCTAAACTGCCTCCTCCCATTCTCCATCATTCCCTGGGATGGTGGATCCGTGCCCCCGGGCTCTAGGGAGTTCAGCGCACAGTGTTCCTGCTGCCTTACCTCCCACCCAGTGGTGTCACCCACAGACGGGTGTTTAGGCAAGCGTCATGGGCAGTTTTCGTCCACTCCCCCAGTGACAGTTGTTAAAGGAAACAGAAGGCAGCAGAGATGCGGAAGCAATGACTAGGATTTAAGGCTGTGAAACCAGCGACCTTTCCTTCGAAAGCAACGGCAATGATCTTTGGCAAGACTGGGCTGGCGGGGCCCTCAGCAGCTGGGCCTTGTCTGGGTGGTGGTCTACGTCATCCTCTATTTGGGTCACATAATCCCTGCAGCCCTGAGCCGCTCCTGGTCCCCGTACACAGGAAACCCAGACATGCCTGTTCTGAGATCATTTCTGGGGGCGGGGGGGACGTGCGGGCCTGAACCATGTTTTGAACCCAGCGTTACCCTTGAGAGGGCCTCTCACCGGAGTCCCCCTGTGAGGCCGGTCTGCCCATTACACATAATCTACGCAGAATAATGCAAGCTAAGGCAAGCATCCCAGGCACCTGTGAAGAGGAAAAGAACGGACAACAGGGCAACACCGAAGTAGGGAGAGGCTTTGTGTTGATAACAACCCAGGTCATGGGCTGATGCACCTTCATGAACCAAGTAAGTGCTCAGTATCTCAGTTTCCCAAGACCTGAAGAGCAGGTCCTGCCTGCATTGTGTTGAGCAGGGGATTCAAAGCAATGTCTAGTGAAGTGAGTTCCACTGTTTTCCTGGGCTCAGCGGTTGGTGAATCTATGCCCTTCTCCTGGTCTCACAAGGGATTAAGAACCACTCTCCCTAGGGAAACCTCAGGAAGAAGGTACAGTGTCTCCTCAAACCCTGACCTCTAACTCCTGGCTAATGCCACCTCACCCTCGACACCACCCACCCATCTCTTCTCTACATTTCTCTCCACCGGTAGGATAAGAGAATGCAAGCCATTGTTTATGGCAAATGCCCAGAGTATGCTCTTAAACACAGACCTCAAACAAAACCAAACACACAGGAAAGTTGGGGGTGGGGAGCAGAACCCACTGAGGCCTTTAGGCCTCACTGCCCAATTTCCTATGGGTACATACTGACATGTGAAATGATTATGTGAATAACTGGAGACACAAGAAAAGTGAGCATATCAAAGTTTTTTCCTTTCTAAAACTCAGTTACAGAAATAACTCATTTTCTCACCTCTAAACGTATAGATGCTCTGAGCAGCAGCAGGGGGCATGGCAACTTTTATGGGTAGTGGGGACATTTCACTGCTGATACCAAGAGGAGGCTGTGAGCTGTTACACAATTCCGCAGATGAGAGGAACACAATTAGATTCAGTCCAAAGTTCAAGAAAGAATTTTTCCCCTGATAAATTATGGAGAGAAAGGAGGCTCCTTTGGTGCTACACACAAAAGACAGAGACCCAGTAGGAAGACCGTGGTGTCAGAAAGCCTTTTTGCCCGCTATTTTCTGAGATGCCTTCTCAGGTATCACGCCACAGCTCTAGAGTCTGTGAAGTTAGCAGAGACAAAGCAGGGACCCCCCAGGCTAGGAACTAAGTGCAAAGCGGGGAAGCTGCTCAAGGTTAGGTAAATTCTAGAAAGAGGACTGTTGTTACTTCAGGCAGTGCTGCTTTTCCCTGGGATACTTAGTAGCACCATGAGTCAATCATTTGATTATTCCGATCCTCCAGCTAGGTATCCAGGCAAGAGGACTCCATGATGTAACCAGGACCAATCTTTCATTACACCAAGAAGATAAACGGAGTGCACCTGTGGGAGGTGGGGTGCTGGGGGGAGGGTAACAGACCCAACACAGTAAGAAATCAATCCTTCTAATTGTTCTAATTGCAGACTCCGGCAAATTGCACTTGGAAGTCTCTGCAAGCCTTCTCTGCCTCTTACGCCACCCAAGACTATAAAAGTTGCACAACTTACAATTCAGCTGGCAACCAAAGTGCTTTCAAACTGCTGAGATGAGCAAACCCAGAGTCAACAGCTGTCAATCACCATCCCCAGAGTAGTAGCACCGTTTGCAAGTGCTAGTGGCCACGCCATCAAGATCACAAGGAATCAGCAAGTCAGCTTTCTTTCCTTGACCACTCTCTGACCAGCATCCAACTCGTGAACAAACTCTCATCACATGCTCTGAGCCAGGACAGCCGAAATGCAGCGGCTGCCCATCCGCGTTCCCCACCGTGGCTTTCACCAGGGTCTCAAAGCTGCTGTCCTCACTAGTACAGTCCCCGAAGCGCGGAGCTTCTCTAGGAGCCCGCGGCAACGATGTGGGTAAAACAGGTCCCGAAAGTAAAACTCACGTAGGGAGAATAGAGCTCCCCGGTCTCTGTGATTTCACCCGCCATTTCCAAAGGTGAGGAAGGGTCGCTGGGCAGCCGAGATTCCTCTGGTTTCTTCCCTGCCGGGGCGGCGGCTGCTACGGCTCCCTAGGGCGAAAGAGCAGACTTCAGCTTTCTGATAGACGTCGCTGGCGCTGGGGGACAGTTCTGGAGAGCACCCCCGCCCCGTACTTTTATTGCAGACATGGCCTCGATACCCGTCATGAGGCAGCTCTGGAAGACTGACACCTGGATGGTTTCCTCCAACTTTTCCCCTGCTGTGCAGGGCATGAAGGTATTCAATGCCGCTCAGACTCCAAGTGATAGAAGGAGACCCGCAAGCCACTAAATCTCGCTCACCACGAGGCGCCCCCTTTGTACCCTCTGCGGTGGCCATCCACATTCCATGCCAGGAACGGCGAGCTCACTACCACACAGGGCAGCCCATGTAACAGTCTCCTCCGCCTAGGGCAACAAACTTGTTTGCTTAGGGCTAGGGCTTGCCCAGGTCGCTCCCCAACCCAACTCCTTGCTCCCAAACCTCTCCTTTTTAACGCTCTTCCATTTCCCAGCCCCCCCAACCTGTTTTCTGCCCTGCCTTCGGGCTCCTCAGCCTCAAGCCTCCCCCTCTTCTCAAGGGCCCCGCTCCGAGCCTTTCCCCGACTTCTTCTTCCCTCCTGGAGCAGCCCGAGCCTGGCGCCGTCCAGGCCCATCCCACCCTCCCGTCCAGCCGGACACCTGCACCCCGGCTCGCTCCGGGCCGCCGCCGCCGCCGCCGCCGCCGCCGCCGGCCCCTTCGTCGCCGCCGCCGCCGCCGCCGCCGCCACCGGCGCCAGCTGTCCCTCACCAGCGCCCACAGCGCGCATGCGCCCGCGCCCGGAGCCCACCTTGCCCGTGCGCGCCCTGGGCGGGGCGCAGCACGCTGATTGGATGCCTCGCGGAGGCGGGACCGGGATTGGGCCGGGGCGGCTGCCGTCTGCGTGGCGGAAACGGGGGAGGGGCACTCCCCGACGCGTGCGGGAAGGGGGGCCGCGGGCCGGAGGGGAAGCGGGGCGGGTCGGAAGAGGTGGGTCGCCCCCTCTGCTGGGGACGCTTTCTTCGGGGGGCAGTGGGTTCGAGCTGAGCCGCTCCGGGACCCCGGTGGTTGGGGCGATCGAGGAGAGTGGCCTACGGGTTCACGCAAAGGGGAGGGGACTGAGAACTTAAGCCCGCCTCACCCCGGAGCGGCCTGGTTAGACCTGGCTCGGTGGGTGGGGAGGAGAGAGGGCCCGAGGCCGGTGGCGGGGGTGGTCGCTGGGAAGAGGGTCTGGAAATAGGTTTAAAGCGGGGCTGAAGGTTAATCCTGGGGCGGCGTCTCGGGATGGGGGCACGTGATGGGAGCTTTGGGGTTAAGTCTTGGTGCTTGGGTTTGAGGCTTCGTAGTTCAGTGAGGTGGGATGGAAGGGACACGCAGAAATGGCAGCTCAGGCTTAGCCCCATGAGATGCGACGCAAGGATTTTGTAATTATCTTTAATCGGCCCTCTTCCCCTTCTCGCAAGGGGTCTAGAGTCCGTGTTCTCTGAAATGTTTGGAAAGAAAGAAGGACCAAGACTCTTCTGACAACTTAGCTCTGGGAGGCATTTAGGGAACTGAAGGCCCAGGGCTCCCACCCTAAGTGGGAGGAAACACAGGGTCCTGGTCTTTGCCCTCCCCTCCTGCAGGCTGCTACCATGAGGTCAAACGAGAACACCTTGCTGCTGGGGAAGAAGGTGGTGCTGGTGCCCTACACCGCAGAGCACGTGCCTAGGTAACAGTCCATCTAACATGGGGTGCAAACCAGCTCTCCCAAGATGCAGCTAGGAGGGTCAGCCTTCCTTAGCCCAAATCTCAGAGGCTGTTTCCTCTAAGAAGGAGAAACATTGCTGTGAGAAGTCATTACAGAAAGAAGTGATCACTGAAGCAGAGGATGAGGACTTCCCTGGAGGAAGTCACCCCTCCCCCTGCTTTTCCCTTTCATCCTCTCGGCTTCCTTTTTGGACTTTCAGCAAGGAATTATTTTATGTAAACTAAACGGGTGTAAGAAAAGAAACTGCGTAATTGTATATCAGTGACTTTCCTCTGTTGCCAGTGAATATGCTTAGGTTTTTTTTCATTTTTAAGATTTATTTGTTTATTTTAGAGAGAGCGGGAGTGGGGGGGGGGAGGGGCAGAGGGAGAGAGAATCCTGGAGTAGGCTCCCCGCTGAGTATGGAGCCCAGACATGGGGCTCCATCTCAGGACCCTGAGATTATGACCTGAGCTGAAACCCATAGCCGGCTGCTCAACCAACCGAGCCACCCAGATGCTCCAAATATACTCAGTTCTTGAAGACATGATGGTAGCTTGTAAAACTGAGCTGATGGGTCGTTCTGACGTCTACTGTTTGGAAAGGCCAGAACTGAGTCTCAGGGTGGGACTTTTGCTGGGGCAGTTGGCAAATGTCCTGTAGGCTGGGATGGTGGCGATGTAGGGGTGTATTCTCTACTTGTAGTTTTTCTTTTTTAAAGATTTGATTTATTTGAGAGAGCAAGCGTGTGCACACAGGGGGGGTGACCTGGGCTCGATCCTAGGACCCCAGGATCATGACCTGAGCTGAAGGCAGACACTTAACTGACGGAACCACCCAGGCGCCCCTGTAGTTTTTCCTTTTGGGGGGGGTTCCTGTCTGGCCTTTGTGGAGATACGTCCAGCCATCCTTACTGAGGTCAGCTTGCCATATACTTCTGCTCAGGAATTTGAGGAATGTTTGACTTCAGACTACTCCGCACTGACCCCTGAGACAGGATGGGAAGCTGGATAGACAGAACTGATCCCTCCTGCTGGTCTCTTGGAAGACCAGCCTGCTTCTAGGTCTTGTGCTTATGGCCCTCTGCCTAAGGAGCTATTATAACCCTTTCCTTGGATTTTTTTGTTGTTGTTGTTGTTAAAGAGAGGAGAGAGAGAGAGAGAGAGAGTGAGCCCGAGTGTGAGCAGTGGGAGGGGCAGAGGGAGAGAGAGAGAGAGAGAGAGAATCCCAAGCAGGCTCCATGCCCAGCTCGGGGCTGGCGCGGGGCTCCATCTCACAACCTGGACATCATGACCTGAGCCGAAATCAAGAGTCAGACACTTAACTGACAGCCCACCGGGCGCCCCTCCTTGGATCTTTTATGAGCCCTGTGTTAGCCCTGTGGGGTTCTCCTTCCTACCACCCACTTCTCAGACCTGTACTTCTGAATCAGGCCCTTCCTCTGTCCTTGCAGGTACCACGAGTGGATGAAATCTGAGGAGCTGCAGCGTTTGACCGCCTCCGAGCCACTGACACTGGAGCAGGAGTATTCGATGCAGCGGAGCTGGCGGGAGGACACGGCCAGTGAGGAGCGCCGGCTCTGGGCTGGGCTGGCAGCGGGAGGGCTGGCTCCAGAGGTGGTCTCCAGGTTCCCTCCGTTTCTCATTCCAGCTGTAGCCCTCCTGGGCCCCAGTAACCTTATGAAAACCCCTTCATGGAAAGTCTGGAAGGTGCCTGAAACCGTCATACCCTGATGCCCACGGAAGCCAGTCCCTGTGACTGAGGCTTCTTTTCCCCCCCCTCAGGGCATCAGGCTTGGAAGGATTTAGAGGAAATAAAGCATGTGGGGCTCTGGCTGTAAGTCGAGGCCCTGCCCCTCACATCTCTTGCTCAACCGCAGCTGTGGTTCCTGCTCTCTGAGAGTATAGCCGCTGTCTGGACTCCCGTCTTTTCCTGCATGAGGCAAATTTAGGGCTTTGGCATCAGCTAAAGGAAGCTCTGGGCCTGTTTTCCTCCTGGCACACAGTGCTCTACAGTTCTCTGGTTTGGGTAGGAAGACTGTCATCCCTTCCCTTCCTCGGGGAGGGTGGGCGATAACCCTGCCGCCTCTTTCCTTAGAGTGCACGTTCATTGTGCTGGATGCAGAGAAGTGGCAGGCCCGGCTGAGCACCACTGAAGAGAGCTGCATGGCGGGAGATGTAAACCTCTTTCTCACAGATCTATGGGACCCTTCCCTGGGGGAGATTGAGGTCATGATCGCAGGTTGGTCCCACCTGGCCCTGCCTTCCCTCCCTTCTGGCCCTCGGAGCCGCTGAACCTTGAGCCAGCTGAGGCTGCGTAAGGCACTCAGCTCAGTGGGAGGTTCCGCACGGGGGAACCCGGCACCGAGCTGGGGCACGCTGCCGCCTGGCACTCCAGTGGCCTGCTGGTTCACCCGTGGTCGTTTGCTTTATTCCTGTCTTCTGCTTAGGGGTGAATTTAACCTTCGGTTTTGTGGGGGGGGTCTTCCAACTTTATTCTGCCTCATCCCCACTGGGGGCCTGAGTGCTGGGAACCCTCCCCAAATGCATGACCTTCCTTGGAGCATCTTCCCGTGCTGCGGGGGAAGCCCCGCTAGTTTGTGTTCTCCTTGGTCCCCAGCTTTCCCCTAACACTGTCCTTATGAGGCAGGACGCTGAGGTTCAAGGGTCAGCTCTGGGGTCGGGTTGCTGGGTGCCTCTAATTGGGAGCCCTTGGGTGAGTCGTTTCAGCTTGTGTGTCTCTTTCCCTATCTGCACAACGGCAGTAGTAGTACCAGCCGTGTCGAGCTGAGGATGAAATGAGGTCTTGGCTGCCTCACAGCTGTGCCTACAGCGGAGCCTGGCACATGGTGCCAGTGATTGCCATTGTTTCTCCTAGAGCCCAGCTGCAGGGGCAGAGGCTTTGGCACCGAGGCTGTTCTCATGATGATGTCATATGGTAAGGAAGCCTGAGAGACAGTGGAGAAGTGGCCAGGCCCCCGGTGAGGGCAGGGGCATGTTGGGAGCAGGCCTTCTTCAGGCCTGAGGGTGGGGGGCAGGTGACGGGTGCCTCCACTGCAAAGTGGGAGAGGAAGTGCAGGGGCTGTGAGGGGTTGCTTCATCCTGTGGCTCGTCCCTCTCTCCGATCTTCTCTGGGAGGAGTGACCAAACTAGGTCTGACCAAGTTTGAGGCTAAAATTGGGCAAGGAAATGAACCGAGTATCCGGATGTTCCAGAAGCTGCACTTTGAGCAGGTAAGGATGTTGCTGGTGGGAGGGCGAGGCCCGGGGCGGGGCTTAGTGGTGCTAGAGCTTGTGGCTGTAACTTAGCTGCCCCTGCTGTCCCTGGCTCACATAGGTGGCCGTGAGCAGCGTCTTCCAAGAGGTGACGTTTAGGCTGATAGTGAACGAGCATGAGCGGCAGTGGCTTCTGGAGCAGACCAGCCATGTGGAAGAGAAGTGCTATAGAGATGGGTCGTCGGAGTCCCACTGACAGCTGGCCTTGTTGGCAGCCACCCTGTGTGAATGGGGGTGTTGGGACCACGCAGTCCAAAAGCCCAGAGCCCTGTAACAGAAGGTGAACTGTCGGGGCCTTTGGGGCATAGGGCCCCTGGCTCCGCTGTAGCCTGGGACTCTCCTTGTGGGGCCCTTCAGACTCTGGGCTGGACTTGCCTTGGCCTCCCTCAGGCTGGCCATGTGGATGAGTGACTTCAGGGCCAGCCCATCCTCCTGGCCAGCCCTGGACTCCTGGAACCTGGTGTGGACAGCGTGAATCCCCAGGAGGCAGGGTGGAGGTGGGAGCAGAGGCGAATGAGGGCCTGGTGAATGGAAGGCCAGAGGTGCCACCCTGGGGTGGAGGCCCTGGCTAGGAGTAAAGCCTACTGCACAGCACCTTTCCCGGCTTTTCCTTGAGCCTATGTGCAGGTGAGCCACCAGAAGGCGCAGCCTGCCGCATCCAGTCCAGCGTGGTAGGATCAGGGCGGGAGGAGCTCAGTCTGCTTTTGTCCTGCAGAAGCAGGCTGAGTGTGACCCCAAGAAGTTTGGAAGTGAACGAGCTAGGCCCTGAACAACAGGTGGCTTGGAAACTAAGTGGGCGAGTATCCTCGTTCTTGCTTCTTCCTCCTCTTTGGATCCAAGAGTGTTTTGGATGCAGCTCCTTGTGGCTGGAGCACCCCTCTATCAGTGAAGCCTGGAGCCGCTGCTTATTTGCAAGGGCTGCAGGAGGAAGCAGAAGCCACTCAGCAGTACCTTTCTGAAGGGGGGGACCTGTGACCTCCCAACTTGGCGCCTCGCTTCTCAGCCTCTGGGAGCAGCTGTGCCTGACAAAGCCACAAGGGGGCGCCGGAGGCACAGGTTTGGGAAGGCGGGGCTGCCCGACAACAGGACACAGGACACCCCTTGATTCCCAACTGTCCCATCATAATCTCCGTGGCCATTGAGAGGCCAGATATGTTTCAAAATGTAGTCATGGAAGAGACCCTCGAGGGTACTTGGTATTCTCAAAGGGGGGAAACCTTCAGGTGAGTTGCAGTGATTTGCTCAAGGTAGCGGAGCCAGAACTATTGCTGGGGTCCTCAGTTCCCAGCCTCCCCCCCTACCCCATCTGGCATATTCCAACACTTCTATGTAGGTGAAAAACTAGATCTGACTTTGCTTGCTGAGTACAAAGGGGTTTGTTGTGTGTCTGGCCCCTCAGTGATAAGGAGTTCCGTCAGCTTCGTCAAGAGGCCCCCACGGCTTCCCCACCCAACAGGTGAGGTGGTAGGGGGGTCCCTCTGCTGCCCCGTGGAGCAGTCTTTAGGCCTGGCTTACCTGTGAGGGGCTTCCACGAAGGGTCACAAGCTAGAGGCAAGGTTGGGAGGGGGTGGGCCGGGCCCGAGGCCAGGGTGCGATGAAAGGGTTTTGAATGGTTTCTCTTAAGGATGGTGGGAATCTAAGCTCTAACAGGAGGCCAAGATGACCAGATAGTGATCCAGCCTTCTCTGAACCCTAGGGGCTCCCTGGGTCCTCTTTGATTATCGGTCTCCTTGAGCATCAGTTTCCCTTCCTTCCCTCCAAGCACCTCTGGGCCTGGCAGCCTCAGCCCTTGATGGCCACCCTGGCCGACTTCCAGGATGTGGCCTCAGGTACCAGGGGTGGAAGAGACCTGGGTCTCTTGAGGAGGAGCAGGGTATTTTGCCCTTGGAAAGTCCCCTCCACCCCACCTGCCACAGAACACGTCCTGGACCACAGCCCTCTGGTCATGTCCACAGCCAGATAAGATGGGGAATCCAGTGCGAGCTCTGGACACTCCTGGGGATCCCGCACCCCACTGGCTGTGAGTGGGAGAGATTAAAGCCATGTCTTTGCATTCCAAATGCAGCTCCATCCGGGATTCACAATTTCAGTGCTCTGAATTAGAAACTGCATGAAGTCCTCTGAGCACGCGGGTCTTCCCTTCCACTTCCTACAATAAAGGTTTCTCAGGGGCAGCCTTGCATGCATCCAGGAGCTGGGCAGGTCCTACTGCCATGGGACCTGTGCAAAGCCCAGGCAGCTACGGGGCCCAAGGCCCTCTGAACACAGCTGCCCACATTCTACTCCCCGCCCCTGGAGTCTGAGAAGCTTGGACTGTCCTCCCCTCCAGCTGTACCCCACCCTCTCAGCCAGAGGCTACCCTGGGAACACCCAGAGCTCTAAAAGAAGACACAGAGGCTGAGGCAGTTTGGAAGCCAGTTGAATTTCTGGAGTTTCCTTACAATAGGGTGGTTGGGCAGGAGTTAGACCGTCTCCATGCTGCCTGGGGCTCCAGGGTAGGAGCAGAAACAAAGTTTAAGGCTGAGGTTGCCGCTATGTCCTGGATGCAACAACGTGGGAAATCATGTTAAATCAAGGAAATAAAAAATCCCTCTAAACTCTGATACTGCACTCAAAAAAAAAAAAAAATCAAATGAACAAAAATAAGATGCCCAAGCCACAGCTCAAGGATGATGGACCCCTGTCCATTCCACAATGCTGTTGCTGTCATATGAAGTCCTTGATCAACCCTGGACTCAGTCATCACTTGGGGTCATGAGGGAACAGGACCTCTCACCGGGTCTTGCTTGGTGTGGGTTCCAGTGATGTCCCTGGAGAGTGGCAAGGGGCTGAAGCACTCAGTAAGGAGGAGCAGGAAAGAGTCTTGTTTTCTGATTGGGGCAGGATGGAAACACATTCACCTTCCCGGAGGTAAGGGAAGAGCATAGTTCTAGAAAAATCAGATTCACCTGATGTCGGGGCGGGGGGGGGGGGGCTGATGATTTGTGTGTTGATTGGGGGTAGGGGGAGACAGGGAGTGAGTGAGGAGGAGGGTGAGTGAGCTGGTTTGGGGCCTGGGGGCTGGCCAGGCCCTCCCAGGTGCCTGAGGGAGGATGCTCAGAGGTTGCCGAAGAGTTCATTTTTCTTGCTCCAGTCCATCTGCGGGGCCCGCTTGCTGCTGCGCTTCTGGTGGGCCCGCTCTTTGGCCACGGCCAGGGAGATGTTGAAGTCCAAGATGGGGTCGGAGGAGGAGGAGGTAGACGAGGGTGCCGTGGAGTCCTGTTTCCTGGGGCTGTCTTGGGAATTCAGCTGCAAAGAGGCAGCGGCAGAGGGCAGGAGTCAGCGCCTGGCCAAGCGTCCTGGTCCTCAGCCTCGGCAAGGTGGCTCCCTTGGGGCAGTGCCCAGGGAAGCCAGGTCACAAGGACAGAATGTGGCATAGCATGTGACCTCCAGGGCAGGCTGGTGTGCCAGGAACGAGTGTGGCCTGGGAATGGGCTTCCTGTAACCCAGTGCCAACCCTCTGCCCGCCCAGCCGGCAGCCTACCTCCACACTGGTGTCAGTGGAGATGGATCTTGCCAGGGCTGATCTGGGGCTCTCAGAGGCCACCTCGGCCAGAGCTTCACGACTGTTCTCCTGGCACAAAAAGGAGGGGTGTGGGTGGGGAAGTCCTGAACAAGAAAGGGTGTTCCCAGGGAAGACAGGTGCCTTGGCCTGAGAAGCTCCACTCAAGCCTTTCCCTTCGATCCCAAAGCCCCACTGCCTGAGTCTGCCGGGGGGGGGGGGGGGGGGGGGGGCTTGGGGATTGACGTTTTACATTCCTCTAAGGATCAGAGGGCAGCCTTGGTTCCACCACCCAGGTGGGAGGGACCATTGTGGGATTAGCTGAATGGCTCACAAGCCCCCCCAACTCCCCAGCCCTCCCGAAGTAGCCTTCAGTGTTGACTAGCCTTTTGGGCCAGTGACCATGGAGGGGCTTCATGGAGTGTGGAGATACTGAGGGCCTCTGCTTGGCACAGGGAACTGTGTGATACTCCTTGAATTTCTTGCAGCCCACGTGTTTCCTTGGACTTAACCCCAGGAATCTTGAAACCTTAACCTCAAAGCAGCTAAGAAGGGCTTTGAAGGAATAAGGGGATGAGAGTTCTAGGCCCACAGATGGAGTGACAGAAGGTTCAGGTGGCCCAGGGCCACCCCCCCCCCGCAGTAGCCCTTGGGGATGGGAACCCTTTGAGCAGACCCTTCAGAGAGCTCCAGCTCTGTGGTCTGACTCTGAGCCAGCCTGTCCCAGAGTGAAGGTCTTGGCCAAGGCTTCAGCTTGGTGCTCAGCCTCCGCCTGGGTTCCTCTACGGCCTCAGCTGGCAGCAGGCCCCACCATCTCTTCCCCAGCCTCCACTGCCTTCTCTTCCCTTCTGCCCGGGGAGGAGGGGAGGAGGGGAGGAGGGGCTTTGTTCTCCCAACCCAGACTGGAAGTAGCAGGGCCCAGGCAGCGTGCGTCCAGACACTGAAGCTCTGTTCTTGGGGGGAAGAAAGGCCTCTTCTGTACGGTGGGGAGTTGAAGGCGGGGCTTGTCACCAGGATGGCGGGCTGCAGATGGGCCTGGCTAGGCCTCTCCCTCCCAACTGCCTTGGCTCTACACAGGGGTTGAGGGGTGCACCGGCAGTTACAGAACTTGGAGCTCAGGAGGGAGCAGCTTGGAAATGGGAGTTTCAACCTGAGCCAGACCTCCATCCTTGTCCCAACCATGCCACCTTCCACCCTTCTCCTGCAGCCCCTGGCTTGAGAGCCAGAGAAGCATTAGAGGGTCTGCCTTTACCTTATGAATCTCCCCGTTTGTAAAGGGCTCAGGCAAGGGACCTAGGAGAAGGGAAAAAAAACAAAACAGCAGAGGTGAGTCCAGAAGCTCTGGGGAATGTGGATGGAGTAGCGCCCAGAGAGGAGGGATAGCTTCGGGGTTTGGGCCATAATTAGACCTTGTGCCCTACATCAGTGTTTAGGTCTCTTGACTGCAACCCTCGGGAAGTACTGCCGACATTCTGATGACCCAGCGCGCACACACAGACTGCGTGTAACAAGTTTCACAAAACGACATTTACTCTTACTACCTCCTAATGCTCTCCAGTACTTTCAATTCAATTTCATTTAAAGAAGTATGCTAGTCTCTGCCTATTAAGTTGATCTTGCGAACCACGGATGGGTAATGAGCAATTTGGAAAAACCACTGTCCTAGAGGGAGAGGAAATTCCCGGCTGGCTGCCTAAGAATCACCTGAGAAGCTTGTTAGAAATGCAGATCCCCAGGCCTGGGCACCAGAGCCTGACGTTTCCTAGGAGAAGACGCCATCACCAGAGTTGGAACCACACCCCAGATTCTGGTTAGTACCTGCCTCAGCTGAAGGAGAAAATAATCCCCACTCCTGCTTGCCAATGTGAGGGTGAGGGGGTGCTCAGAAGGAGAGAACACCAGCCTGGGGTCCCCCTCAATGGGCTCACTCAGGTACGGGCCCCACCTGGCTGTTAAGGTGGGACTGTTCCACCTCTGGGGCTGGCCAGCCTGGGTGGGTTTCTTCTGAACTCTTAGTTTACGATCGCCATGTATCTTTCCAGCTGGCCTGGACGTGGGGCTTACCTGACTGTCACATTTCTTCCCCACTGCTACCCACCCTCTTCCCACAGTTGGCTGGACAGGGGCTCACTGGGAGGAGCGGAGGGCAGCCTGGAGGACCCTCCCCCCCACCAGATATCTGGGGAGGAGACTTGCCCTCAGGCCTCTCCCTGTGTAGCTCCTCCGGCCTGAAGGCTACAATCACTGGCGGCCCATCCCACCCAGCCAGAGAGATAAGAAGAAGGAATGTCTGAGGGCTGATCTCTTAGGTGGGGGAAGGATGCTGGAGGCCTCGGGAAGGTATTTGAGGAGCTGTGTGGAATTCAGATCTCAGCTGTCTTCCCCATACCCTGTGGCCAAGAGCAAGGCTGCAGCTTCTCGGGGCCTCAGTTTACCCCTCACTTAAGATAGCCACTGAGTTCTCTGGTTTCTGTGAACTTGGGAAACAAGGGTAAGGTGCTGCCCCACCTTCCATGCCTGGAGTCGGCTTCCACCTGACCCCTCCACCTAGGAATCTAAGTCTGTGGCAGGACCTTTAGGTGGATCACCCCCCCCTACAAAATAAAACCCTTGACACCTTTAAGGAGGCCCCACCCACTGCGAAGTCCAAAAAAGTTGTATCCCCCCGCACCAGCCATCTTTCCAGGGAGAAAGTCCAGACCAGGGAGAAGAGCTTTGCTTAACTCCTCCCTGCCCTTGGGCAGTAGCCTGGCCCTGTTTGGCTGGGGCTTGGGCAGGGGGAGGTGCCAACGTGATATGGGGGATGGGGAGGGCAAGGGCCCAGGGGCCAAGGAGGGACCCACTGCAGTCTAGAGCCAGTGAGCCTGGGTTTCCAAGACAACCTGAGAAGGGAGGGGAGGCCCTGGGCCCCTGTCACTGGACTCTGATCTGACCAAGCAAAGCTGGAGTTTTTAACCCTTCCCTTGCATGAGCGCTGCCTGGAGAACCTGCTCGGGGTGCAGGGGCTGGGGGCTGAAGCCTCCCTCTGGTGCTGCAGCTTCGGTCTGGGAATAAGTACCTCCGTCCTGTCCCGCCGTCTCCTGGGCTGGCCTAACCCTGTCCTCTGCAGTCCGCAGAAACCCACTGCCATCCCGCCTCCTCCCTGACATCAGGCCCCTCTTTCCCAACCTTCGCTTCTGGCCTCCCCTGAAGGAGAGAGAGGAAACTCTGAAGCAGGAAGCTGCCCACCGCTTGCCCGGGACCCAGTAAAACCTAGAGCACTGGCCAACATCCCTGACTTGGGGGCTGCCATCTGCTCACCATTCAGGTGCTCCTGAGATGGGATCACTTTGCATTTCTTGAAGAACTCATCAGTCTCCTTGTCGACCACCAGCAGCTTGGTCTCATCCCCACCAGCCTTGATGGCAGACACCACATCGCCGTGCTGCTTGCCCTCCACGCAGACCCCGTTCACCTGTGGGGGGTGGGGGGGTGCCGGGGTTACTGGCACAGTTTTGGGGGGTAGGTGGGGGCGGTATGAACGGTCCTTTCCGTGTCCTCGCCATTTGGCAGTCTGGGGAGGTGAAGCCCCCTGCGCCCCCGCCCCCGGCCTGTGGAGCCTTGAACTAAGCCAAGTGGTCCTCCCACTTGACAATCAAGTGAGGAGGCAGGACACATGAGAAAAGCCAAAGAAAATATCCAGAAAAGACTAAACAAACACAGCTGTGACACAAGGGACAGGAAAGATCGGGGAGGCCTGGGATGGGCCCGAGCGTTTCTATGTACTAATATCTGACTTCCCGCTCTGGGCCATGGTTTGCTCCCGTGTAAAATGAGAAGTCTTGGGAGAGCTGTTCTAGCTCTAAGGTTCTAAGACTGAGATTCTGGGTCCTGCCCATGGCACGGGGTTCATGTTTCCGTTCCTCCTGAGCACCACACAAGAGTGTCTGAGTTCACCTGCCACCATGGAGGCCTCAGGCAGTAGGAAACTGCGGGCGGCCCCACACATCTACTGGAATGGCGGGGTGAACCCTGGGCCACTGAGTGTGTGTCTCTCAGTGAATAAGAACCCAGAGAAGGTGGGGGCAGGAAAGAAGTCCATCCACCATCCACCACCCTTCCTTTCTACCTTCCTTCCTTCCCTCCCTCCTGCCCACCCACCCACCCACCCACCATGCTTCTCCTCTCTCTGGCTCCCTCCCTCCATCTGAGATCTATGTGCTGCCTGGACCCCTTGGGCCAACCAAGGAGCAGGTAGCAGGTGGTGGGATGGCTACCCCAGGAACTGCTTATCTGTGTGGAGGCAGGCAGGAAGGGGGTGCCTGGAAAGAGGACAAGAAGCGTCACCTCCACGATGCGGTCCTGAGCCCGGAGTCCTGAGGCCTCGGCAGGTGAGTCTGGGTCCACTGCCCGGATGAACTGGCCTGGCCTGGACTTGTCGCTGTGCAAGTTGAAGCCGTAGCCATTGGCACCCTTCTTCATGGTGCAGAGCCGAGGCCGTAGCTCACGCTGTGGGGATAAAGGAGGGTCCGTGGCCATTCTCCGTCATCCTAGGTCCCACCCTCCCTGCCCGGTGCCTGACCCCTTCCCCTAGCCCCCAAGGAACACATGGGAATCAGGCAAGTTTGCTGAGGTCCCACAGAGCAAGTTGAGAGAATGCTGGGCTGGGACCCAGAAGACCTGGCATCGTAGCAAACCGCCCAGGTGCCCCGTCCAGGCCAGTTACCTCCTTCTGGCAGATGGGAGGTGGGACCAGTTTAGCTCAAGTCCCTCCCTTTGTGACATTCTAAGGTTAACTGTGTTATTTTGACTGTTACCTTATCCCTCCCCTGTAAATGTTCAGTCTGGCCCCCTTTGGGGTGGGGGTGGTACGGCTGTTAGCCTGGCTGGGTGACTGGGGATCTGGGCCCCTTGGTACCCAGTTCTCTGCAGCAGGGGAGACAGGGCAGGTGTTTACTGAAAGCTGGTCAGCATGTTTATAGTAAAGCCTTTCCCCATCCAAGCCAAACGGCCCAGGCAAAAGGCAGCAGGCGGCCAGATGACCCCAGACCTGGGGGAAGCACAGCCAGGGGTCCTGGACAGGACAGGGACCCCCACCAGCAGAAGGCTGGGGGTGCAGGAAGCAGAACCCCAAAGGCCCTGTTGGGGAAACCTGAATGGGGAAGGGGCCATGAAAAGCAGGGCTGGGCTGCAGGGAGCCCTGCGTGGCTGTGGCCACGGCCCAGAGTGGGGGCTGACAGGGCTCAGGAAGGTTTTTCTCCAGCACTCGGACACTCAGCTGAAAATGGTTTTCACCATCCTTGGTCCAACTTAAGTAGCTTAGCTTAGACGTTGCAGCCCTAGGACCCATTTACACAATGGAGGGAATCTGGGTGTGCATGGGCCAAGCAACTGGAACCTTGGCCAGAAGCTTGAGCCCAAGGCCTGACTTGGGGGTCCCTCTTCCCCTCCTCCCAGGCCTGGGCAGGGCTGCAGCAGCCATCCTCCTAGTGCCGGGTGATCCCCCAGGCCACCAGTCAACGAGCGAAGGCTGGAGTCAAGGCCCTGGCCCCAGGGTCAGCTTCCCTACTTACTAGCTCTGTGACCCGGGGCAAGTCATTTCCTTTTTGCGCCTCTGGTTCCTCATTTATAGGGTCCCAGGGTCGCCGGGAGGCCAAGTGAGGTAATTCATACAGGTGGGAACACTCCACAACTTCAAAATCCCTGTGCACATGCAGACCTTCCCAGTGCTGGGAACACTAGAACAGTCACATGAATCCGAGAAGGGAGATTCTGGGGGGTAGGGTGGGGGCCAGGCTGCTCTGAAACGCCAGTCCCCAGCTGGGAGCAGAGCTGGCCAGGGAGGCAGTGAAGGAAAGGAGAGCTTACAGGCCTCCTGCCCCAACTTGCCAGTCCCAGGAGGCAGCTACCTCTTGAGGCTCCTCACCCCTCCACTCTCATGGGGGGTGGGGGTGGCCAAAGGATGACTTTGCCTTCCTTCCACTGCCCGGGCAGGTCTTTCCGTGTTTCAGGATGTTGGTGTGGGGTGTGGAGAGGAAGACAGAAGAAGGGGTGATGGTTGGACCTGTGTTCACCCTGATCTGGGCCAGAGGCCCTGGGCCCTTCCCTAGTTTCTCCTTCAGCAGGCTCCCCTCACCCCATACAATAGCAAAGCCAGAGAAGCAAGCATTAAAAAAAAGTTGGGGGGGGGCAGAGGGGGTGCCCAGTGGTTGTGAAGCATCCTCTTCTCCCCAACTGTCAGCAGGGTGCAATCCCAGGAGGGCCCCCCTCCTCCCTGCGTGCTGCTGCTTATCCCCTGGCAGCCCCCACAGGATCTTGTTCGGGAGTAAGTGAGGCTCTTCTCTCCCCTCCAGCTAATCCCTCCACAAAGCCGCTGGCCCAGCCCTCCCCCAGGCCGAGGTGAGCAGGAACAGGTCTGACCAGTTGCTACCACTGTGCAGGCTCAGCTTTCTGCCCCAGCCAGGCAGAGCCCGCAATCACCCTGAGAAAGTGGGGAGGAGAATCGTGCAGGGGGTGGGGGGGAGGTGGCGCGAGCAGCTGTGACGTCCCTGCTTCTCTCCACCTCCTCTCATTCCAAAGAGCCTTCCCGTAGCAACCTGGCTGGGGCTGGTCACCCCCATTCTCAAGACAGGGAAACAGAGTCCAGATGTTAAGCCCGCTGCCTGATGTCACCTTGCTTCACAGTGGAGGAGCCGGAGCTCCCACAAGCTCTCTGACTTGGATCCCATGTTCCTTCCACCATCCATGGGCTGGCCCTGAAGGACCCAAGTCCAGACTGGGAGGAGGCCTCAGCGGGAGTCATAAACATGGGTTGCTCTCCCACAGTGGCGGCGGCCTCTGCTGGGAGGCAGCTGGTCGCTGATGAAACCACAGCCTTCCTTCCGGGTGCTCAAGGCCCCTTGCGGCCAGAGCTCCAGCCTGAGCTTGGGATAAGCGATGCAGCAGTGGGCAGGCCTGGGCTGGGGCAGCCTGGCGGTCAGGCCTGGGTCTCAGGGCCGCAGGCTTCTCTTACTGATCCTCACTCCCCTCTGCCAGTCCCAAGCCATGGGGATTGGAGGAAATGGGGCTCAGCTCCCCCCCTGCTCCCTTCCCCCTGTATTGGGACCTGTTCCATTACCCTCTGGGGGGGGGGGGGGGGGGGGGGGGGGGGGGGGGCAGGAAGCTCCAGGTGGTTTCCCGAAATGTTAGACACCTACAGAGCCCCATCCAGCCCCCTCCTTCCTAGGTGTCTGGGGACTCCCTCCCTTCCCAAGGTGGGGGACTTCTCTTCTTCCAGGGAGACCAGCCTGTTTTTCTCCACCCCTCCCCCAGCTGTCTCCAGGAGATGTCACTGCCAGATGCTGAGTCAGCCCATCAGAGGAGCCCATCCCAGCAGCCAGGGTGGAGGCTGGTGCTGGCAGGAGGAGTCCCTGGGCAGAGCTTGGCCACTGTTGTTCCTGGGCCTGCACCCCCAGCGCTGAAGTAGAATCTGGGTTCTGCCTCTGGGGAAAGGGGGCAGATAGAAAGTCCAGGCCATCTTGGTCTGGTGTGTGCCCCCAGGAGCTTGGGAGGGGCCCTGCGCCACAGTACCAGCTCCAGAGGGGTCCAGAGCTGGGGGTGGGGAGGCAACTTCAAGGGGAGCATGGCCTCAGAGCGTTCAGAGTGCCAGGTTGGGCTCCCAGTAACTATGACAGGTCAGAAGTAGAAGTCAGGACCTGCTCAGTGAGGAGCCTGGTGGAGACTCGGAAGCAAGAGGAAGGAACAAGAGGCAATGGTGGCCAAAGGACAACACAAGTGAGCTGGGGTGGCTGGGGGGCGGGGCGGGTCTGAGTCTCACTTCCAGGCAACACCAGACAAGCTGTCCAGAAAAGACCTTGCCAGACAGCTGCCTCCAGAATCTTCTCCTGGAGGCTTCTTCCACCCTTAAGTTGTCAGGCTGTCCCAAATCCTGTCACAGGCCCCTGTGGCCGTCCCCTCCATTCCCCCTTCTCTCCCAGGGAGCCCAGCCTGGCCCCAAGTGGCCGCCCAGTCACCTCCACCCCCGCAGCCCTAGGAGTGGACGGACAGGGAATTCAATAGGCGCCACCAGCAACCACCTGGAAAGCTGAGGAAAGTTGATACCCTAATCCCAGCACCCGTCTCTGGGGAGCAGGCCCAGGGCCACTCCCTGTTCGTCCTGGGGGAGGGCTGCTGGGGGCCAACGCCCCATTGGGCCCAGCCCCTCCCTGGCCGATGTCATGGCTATAGAAAACAGCCAGGCTGCTTACAGAAGGCCAGCCAGCTCTGGGCCCCAGAAGGAATGGGCTGTTAGAGCAGGAAGACCACCAGGGTAGCTAGGGGAACAACAGAGGTCACGTGACCCTCACCTCCCAAGATTGCCTTTCCCCATCCCAGCCCAGCCCAGCCCAACCAAAGGCTCTTGTTTATGCAGATAAGATTGAAGCCTGCTGACCCAGGGAGATCAGCCCCAACAATGGGGTGGGGGCCAGGGGGCCAGGGGAGTGGTTCTGGTGGGGGTGGGATACGGGGTATCCTGGGCATTGGGAACGGTGGCTGCTCTGGGAGGCAGCTTGGTTGTTTAGAGACACAAGCTTGGGGCTGGTGCTAGCTCTTCAAGGAAGCCATGACGGACGGTGAGAGCTGGCCTGGCCTGAGGGTAACATGTGACTGGGCAGCAAGGGGGCACTGTCCTCAGGACAGGTTGGGAAGTGACCAGGAGCTCAGACCACTGGCCAGTGTCCAGAGCTCTAGGCTAAAGGCATCATCTCCTCACCCGAGGTACAAAAAAAGCCTTGGCAGCCACTGACCCATGCCCCTTGGCCCTGGTGTGTCTTTACTTCACCCTACAGAACCTTCCCCACCCAGGTCTGTGCAGACTGAGGGATGTTGGACACCTCCATTTGCAAAAAAGGACCTACTCTAGCCCTTGATCTTGTCCTTCCTGTTTCTCAGTGGGAAAGCCCCTCTCAGGAGCCCAGCTGGGTGGATCCGGGAGGGAGACCTATGCTAAAGTGGGAGCTGCTTCTCCCAGGCCCCACGCAGGGGCCCTGAGTCAGCTTCTTCCTCTGGTTCTTTTCTCCTGGTGCTGGCCAGAGACCCACCCGAAGGAGTTTGGCTCAGGTCTCCCCAGGGCTGGGCAAGCCTGGGATGGAGCAGGCTGGTACGTGGGCTGCTGCCTGGCTGGACACCATCCAGGCTGGCCGCCCCATGCCCGCCTGCTCCACAGGCAATGCATCCTCACCCTCCTCCCAGAAGTCACTGGATTTAACTGCTGTCCTGAGAGGGACAAAGACCTTCAGAGAGCTTGTGTAATTGGGGCTCTATTAAAATAACAAATAGAAGCTAATGTTTACTGAGCCCGTACTGTGTGCCAAGGACCGCACCAGGCTTTTATGTGCGTTTTCTCATTCAAACCCAATTATAGTCCTGTGAGGAAGGTATTACTGCCCTTGGTTCCCAGATGAGGGAACTCAGGTTCAAAAAGATCACATAAATCGCTCAGGTACACAGCTGAGGTGAGAAGGCAGGCTCCGAACTCAGGTGGGGAGCAGCCCTGCCCAACAGGAACAGCGTGTCGGTCATGCAGGCAATTTAAAATTTCCCAGTAGTCGCATTAAAGTAAAAAAGAAATTAGAAATTAATTATAATGATCTTATTTCACATAATGTGCCCAAACTGCTACCATTTCAACATATCCACTTCAAAATTATTAACAGCATATTTTAGGTCTTTTTGTTCATAGGAAGTCTTCAAAATCTGATGTGCATTTCTTACTTCCAGCACACCTCAACTGGGACGAGCACATTTCAAGCGCTAAGTGCCACACATGGCCGGTGGCTGCCACAATGGCCTGCTCATATTCTAGAGGCCTCACCCTCAATCATTAGGCTGCCAGCCCTCAAAACTATTTTTTAAAGATTTATTTATTTTAGGGGCGGTGTGCCTGTGCAAGTGGGGAGACTCTCAAGCAGACTCTCTGCTGAGCGTGGAGTCCCACCGCAAGAGCTCTATCCCATGACCCAGAGATCATGACCTGAGCTGAAAATCATGAGTGCACACTCAACTAACTGAGCCACCCAGGCGCCCCCCCCCGCCCCCGCCAAAAACACGTTTCTAAATCACCCTTCCCATACACAGACATTTGCTATTTTCTTTTTCCACACACACATTCAAACTGGGCACCATGACCTTATAACACACCCAGGGGAGGCAGGAGACTGACTCTAGGAAGTCAGAACTCTAGCCTCAGACAACACAGCAATGAGTGAATTAGGGAATCTGTGCCGCTCATCCTTTTCTAAGGCACAGGAACCCAAACATTGCCCAGAGGGCCAGGGACATGGTGAGTTGTCCTACTCCAGGGGTGAAGGAAGGCCAAGGCCAACAGTTAAGGTTGGCCTTCAGCAGGGGCCCTTTGTGCTACAAGGAAGCCCCAGAGCCAACAAGGGTGGGTTCTTAGGACTCAGGGGGTTGGGGTAAGGAGCCAGGCCACTTCTGGGCTGATGCGTTTTCCTGGTGGTGCTGAAGGACACCCCCTAGAGACAGAAGCTACCGGGACCCTTCCTTGCAAGGAGCTGGTGCAAGCAGCCTGAATTTCTTCCACTGTGATGGCTCTTATGTGGCCCAGATGTAATGGGCAGAGACACCCAGCTGGACAGTCAGGCCCTCAAGCGTGGCTGAATGGATGTGCAGGCACTGGAGTCAGAGGGCCGGGTTCCAAGATACACCCCCATCCATGTGGTAAGGTCTCACTAGCTGAGAGCCCTGGGGCCGCCCACCTGAACCGACCAAGCCTCCGTTTCCACGCAGACCATGGGGGCTGATATCTGCCTCATGGGCGGTTTTGTAGATTGAATGACATTAAGGCATATTATTTTTTTGTTTATTTTTCTAAAGATTTATTTATTTGAGAGAGAGAGAGAGAGAGAGAGAGAGAGAGACTTGGGGCTCTATCTCATGACCCTGAGATCATGATCTGAGTGGAAATCAAGAGTCAGATGCTTTAACAGACTGAGCCATCCAGGCGCCCCAACATAAGGCATGTTTAGTACACAGCACACTGCCAGACACAAATAATAGCTGTCATTTACTGAACAATGACTATCCGCTCACAAAATGGAGAAACTAATACCTAACTTGCAGGGCTGTCACAGGGGAATCCGTGAAATGGACATCAGTATCTTTATGACAGAAGGCTGCACTAGAACTCTGAGTTTCCTTCCCCGCTCGGGCTACTCCATCTCAGAGCAGCGACAAACAGAGGAACATCTAATACCGGGGTCGAGAACTCTGGCTTCTCTCTGTAAAAGGCCTGCAGCACTAATTCCTAAGTGCTCGCCCACCTTCCCAGGGCCCCGTGGGATGGGAAGTCTGGAGAGGAAGAGAACGGGCTGCATCTAGACATACGGAGGATGCCCCATTCTGTCTCCAAGAGAATTACCTCCAGAATTATTGATTTAACTCGAGAGGAACCTGAAGGTAGGAACCAGGGTAGAAGGAGATCCCAAATATATGGCTTCAGAGAAGGAAGCAACACTCAAACTATCACATACCCTGTCTATTTAAAATCCAAACATCCGGTGCCTGAGTGGCTCAGTTGGTTGGGCAGCTGCCTTCAGCTCGGGTCATGATCCTGGAGTCCCGGGATCGAGTCCCGCATCGGGCTCCCTGCTCAGCAGGGAGTCTGCTTCTCCCTCTGACCCTCCCCCCTCTCATGCTCTATCTCATCCTCTCTCTCAAATAATAAATACAATCTTTAAAAAAAATAAAATAAAATCCAAACATCCCACAGCTCAGACTCTGTTCTGCCCTCCCAAACTCCCAACTTGGCCAGTGGGAAATGGCCTGCCTGTCCTGGGAAAGAAGTTGGTAGGCTGCCAGTGAATTCTGCCCACCCACCCACCTTGCTGCCTAGGGTGCGTGCACTGTTTCTTTTTCTTTTAATTTAAATTTTATTTATTTATTTTTTAAAAGATTTTATCTATTTAAGAAAGTGAGTACAAGCGACCTGGGCGGGGAGGAGCAGAGGGAGAGGGAGAGGGAGAAGCAGGCTCCCCACTGAGCAGGGAGCCACATGCGGGGCTCCGTCCCAGGACCCTGGGATCATGACCTGAGCTGAAGGCAGCTGCTCAACCGACTGAGCCATCTAGGCACCCCAAATTTATTTTCTAAGTAAGCTCTGTGCCCAATGTGGAGCTCAAACTCACGACCCCAAGACCAAGAGTCACAAGCTCCATGGACTGAACCAGGCAGGTATCCCAGCCTGCGCTGTTTCTGCCTCTGGGATCAGGGTCACATCTGGCAGGAATGCACCCCAAGCTGGGTACTGACACACACACACTCCTATCATCTCATCAAATCGCCCCCAAACCCTGCAAGGTGGGTTCTGGTGTTCCCATTTCACAGACGTAGAAGCTGAGATTTGCAGGCAACAATGGACAATTTTAGCTTTCTAGTCCCCAGATGGAAGCTGCTAGCAGGCAAGAAAAAGGAGTGGGTAGGTTCTGCCTGGAATTTCGATCTCTGGGTGTGCCTGAGGCACAAACAGGCCCAGGTGTGCTGGACTGAGATGAATTAGGATAAAGGTGCCTGATGGGGGCGCCTGGGTGGCTCAGTCGTTAAGCGTCTGCCTTTGGCTCAGGTCATGATCCCAGAGTCCTGGGATCGAGCCCCGCATCGGGCTCCTTGTTCGGCGGGAAGCCTGCTTCTCCCTCTCCCACTCCCCCTGCTTGTGTTCCTTCTCTCGCTGTATCTCTCCCTGTCAAATAGGTAAATAAAATCTTTAAAAAAGAAAAAAAGGTGCCTGATGGCTGTTATGCATTCATTCATTCAAGAATTATGTGAGCCCTTCCCTACTCTGTGCCAGGCACGGCGAGGGGGATAGAAACACAAAGCAGCCACAGCCTTCGCCCTCCTCACCATGGCAGTGGGTCAAGATCATGAACAGATGATTCGAATATTGTGTGTTCACAGCAATAAAAGATGTAGAGGACTGGGACCAGGAGGGGAGCAAAGAAAGCGCTCATTCTGCCTGCAGGGTAAGGCTATGCGGGCTGTGAGTGGTTTTGCAGAGTGTGCCTCGTGGAGTGGGTTCCCAGGCTGAAGGGTATCGTCGGGCTGCCAGATTGGGAAGGGCTGTGGAGCACCTTCTGATTATTCAAGAGCAGTGGCCTCCGACTGAGCGTTCACAGAGCGCCAGGCTCGGACACAGCTGCACTTGCCCAAGGAGGGGCAGGTCCAGGGCTAGCTGCCCCGCGGGGGGACATGTAATGTGCGAAATACTTACCAATTCAAATACCAACAGGGACGTTTGCAGAGCAGTAACTTAGTGCCAGGCACCAAGCTACTGCCTTTACAGACCCGCCCGTGTAATCCCCAGCCCATGTAGCAGCGGCTACGCTCCAACTTCCACAAGAGGAGACAGAGGCCTTGGAGGTTAAGACACTTGGCTTGGGGCGCCTGGGTGGCTCAGTCGTTAAGCGTCTGCCTTGGGCTCAGGTCATGATCCCAGGGTCCTGGGATAGAGCCCCGCATCAGGCTCCCTGCTCGGGCCGGGAGCCTGCTTCTCCCTCTATCCACCCCCCTCCCCGCTCTCTGTCTCTCTCACGCTCTCTATCTCTGACAAATAAATAAAATCTTAAAAAAAAAAAAGACACTTGGCTCGAGGTGGGGCCCAGCTAGTACAGCTGTGGTGACTCAGGCCTGCTGCCCACCCACCACTGTGACTGTGGGGGCTGTGAGCAGGGCTGTTGCCGATCCTTCCTTGGTGGGGGTGAGGAAAGCCACCGAGGGAGCAGGTGGGCACAGCTGGAAGTCCCCTCCCCCTCCTCCTCAGACTGTATTACAGCCACCCCACACCCTCTGCCCTGTAGGATTCTTGACCCAGGTTGGTCTTCCCAATGAGATGTCACCTGCCACCCAATCTCTGCATGGCACTTGTCCACCTAACACCTTTTGCACTTGTGAGAACCAATGAAGATACCGTAACAGTCTCCATTTTGCAAACAAGTTCAGGCTAAAACTAATTAGTAAAACTCAAATTCTTTATATGAGATGACTTTTAGGGAAAAAGTCTTACTATGTTTATTAACTTTTTTTTTTTTTTTTTTTGCAATGACAGGGTGGGTCACCTGCATGGCCACCATACCAGATTTCATGGACATTTCCTACCAGAGGAACTGGCTTTGCATGAGGATGAAAGCATCCTCGCACAAATGCCTGGGCAGAAAGGTGCTCCATTCAGCATCCACTTGGGGCTCAAGTACTTCCCACTATTTGTAAAATCCTAGAGGAGGCAGGTGTCACTGTATGACAGCACTCCCCATTTTACAGATGGGAGAACCAAGGCTCAGGGAACTTCTGTGACTTGCCTGTTGACCTGAAGCCCCAAGCGGCCTGGTGATGGTGTCCCCAGGACTGGCTGGAGGGTATTCTATTCCCTACTCCTGGCCTAACAAAGTGCGCACAAATGCAGATGTCCCGTCACCATCTGGGGGAATCTGATTCTGTGGTCAGCCGAAAGCAGAAAGTCAAGCTCGGCTGCTTTCTCAGATGGTATGGTTGGGAGTGCATATGCTGGGTCAAGCCTCCAAGCCCCTGGCATCCTCTCACCTCCCCCCAGATCCTCCTGCACCCAGCAGCAAAAACAAAACAAAACAAAAACAAAAACGAAAGGGCAAGGGGGAGGAGCTGAACATAACAGCATCTTGGCAGGGGATGGGGAGTGGGGAGGTGGTTACTTGTGCCAGTGCCAAAGTCCAAAAAAAAGGGAATGACAAATCGATACACTCAGCTCAGCACAAAGTTCAAACTGGATTTCTGCCTGGGACCAGAGGTCATGGGTTCCAACTCCCTGGTGTCAAACCCCTGCCAGGGATGCTCCGATCCTCCCCCATCCTTGCCAATGCCAGCTTGGCAGTGGCAGGAAGTGGGAGCCTGGCGGCCCTTGTATTCCCAGCACCCAGCTCTGGCTGGATGGGGCTCCTGGTGACCTCACTTCCTTCACTTCCACCAAACCAGCTGGTCCTCTCCAGATCCACCTTCTACCTTCAGGCTGAAGGGTGCCCTTTCTCTGTCCAGGGAGGCTTCTGCGGGCATCACGGACACTCCTGCCACACGCTGCCACCAGGTGGAGAGCTGGTGCAAGCCAAACGGGCCCTGGGAGGCCCAGGCTCTGCTCCCTACAGTCTGCACCCTAAGGCCTCCCCCTTCACTCTCTGGGGACAGAAGGCTCTCATCACAACTCCTGTTTTCCTACTGCGCTGATCCAAACTGGGACCGTTTGGAAAACACCAAACATGGACAAAAAGCAACCAGCCTGCTTGCTGTCCTGGGACGGGAGTGAGACAGACAACGACAGGGCAAGACCACCTGCCTCTGGTGAGTTCCCCTGGCTTCTGCATGGCCCAGCGACACCCGACCACTCTCTCCCCACCCTCCTCCCAGCCCCTTCCCTTCCTCCAAGATCCTCCCCTCCCAATCCCAGATACAAGCGAGCGCTTACTCCTCACATTCCTGAGACTCATAAATCCTTCTGGGTGGCAGAGTCGCCACCACCCCCGAGACGCCTCTGCACCTCCTCCCCGCACCCCACCCCCACACATCGCCCTGAGCCCGTGGGGCTCCCTCTCTTAAAAGTCACACTGTACTTCAGGAGGATGAAGTCCAGCCGGGCTGAAGTTAATGATACACGCACCAGCCGGCGGGGGTGGGGCGGTCCCTGGAGAACCCTGTCGGCGACCCCTCCCCTCCTTGCGCCGGGGCTCGGGACGGAAAGGGGGTTGTTACTCTGGCTTTTTGAAGTCGGGGTGGCGGTTGCTTCACCCCAGCTTCAGCTACCACCCACAGAGGCCGGGGAGGAAGCTGGCACCTCTGGGGCTGCTGGAAGTGCGGTGGCCGAGGAGGGGAAGGATTGCGGGGATCCGAAGAATGGAAACGGACACCGCCAGCAGAGCCAAGGAAAGGGGACTGCACTCCCTTGAGCTGCCCTCCCTCACTCCCACTCCCAAAGGCCAAGGGACAAGAAGTGCAGGTGGCAAGATGCTCAGGGTCCCAGCCCGGTCTGGGAAGGGGCGTGGGGGTAACGGGACGCAGCCCCAACCTAGCAACTTGGACGCAGCCCCAAGCCAGTGCGACCTGTCGGTAGGCGGAAGCAGTTCCCCCCTCGAGGATCTAGTTTCAGAAAGAGGAGGCAGGCGCGGGGTTGGACGTCCAAGGGGCGCCTGGGTCTCCTCCCGCTTCCCCCTCCCATCCCCTTCCAGTCGCCGCCGGGTCAGGGTCCACACTTACCCGCTCCGGACGGCTCTTCTCGGTTTCGTGCGGCTCCGGCGCGGCGGCCTGCGACTCATTTTCGCCACCAGCCCCCTGCGTCTCGGTGGCGGCCGGCGGCTCGGCCTGCCCGGGCCCGTCCTGGGCGTTCAGCAGCTCCTCCCGGACCTGGACACCCAGCTTCTGCAGCCGCTCGTCCGTCTCGGGGTCGACCACCAGCAGGCGCACTGCGTTGAGCGCCGCGCGGATGCGGCTCACCACCTGTTGGTGGGTCTCCTTCTCTACGTTCTCGCCGTTCACCTCCACCAGCCGGTCTCCGGCAAGCAGCCCCGCCTTCTCGGCTGGCGAACCGGGCTCCACCAGCCTGATGAACTGGCCCACCTTGCCCTTCTCCCCGTGCAGGTGGAAGCCGTAGCCGTTCGGGCCCTTCTCCAGACAGCAGAGCCGGGGTAGGGGCGCCCCGGCCGCCGCGTCCGCGCTCATCTCGCCCTGCGACGGCTCAGTGGTGAGACTTGGGTTCCCGTTGGGAGCCGGAGGCGGGAGGAAGCCTCAACCCTTCTCCCCGCCCTGCGGACTGGCAGGCGGGAGGAAGCACCGCAGAGAATCCCCGCGCCGCGGGGTGGGCTGAGCGAACAGGTGTGCGGCGAGCGGCGGCCGCGAACTGCGAGGAGTTGAAGCAGGAGCGCGTGGACCAATCCCCACCCAGCGCGGCGTCTGAGCGATCTCGAATCGGCTCCAGCCCCTTATTCCGGGGGCGGGGCCACACCGAGGGTGTGGACACCGCAGCCCAATCAGAGACCACGGACAGGGTCGCTCGGGCCGGGTGAACGACGCCGGCCAATGGGAACGCGCGGGGGCGGGGTCCTGGGCTCGGCGCGACGCCCCGCGGCGCGAGAAGAAAGAGGGCTCAGGAAGTGGAAGTGTTTTGTTACCAAGTGGACAAAGTTGAGGCGGGGGGCGGGGCGAGCTCCCGGTACTGGGCAGAGGGGCGCTTAGGCTTCTGGTTTTCCCTACCTTTGGCGGGGATTGAGGAGAGCCAACCCACGAGTAAAGGACTCTAACGTTTTAACGACCTTTAGCTAAATCCTTGTGTGTACCGCAGTGAGGGGTTGGGAGGGTAGGGGGTGGGGAGCAACTGTTGTCGGGGAAACCGCTCCAGCTCCGGGGCTGCGGGGTCCCAGAAGTCTTGCGAGTAAGACTAGGTCCACCTCCGGCCCAATAACGTTGCTTGAATAACGATATTTTCCCGTTCGTGGGCTTTGCGTTGTCCAAGGACACGCTTAGAGGGGTGCGGGCTCTCATCCTCGCTGGGACATTATGAGGGCTCAGCAGGGAGCCCAGGCTTCCCAGGGCTGCCCTCTGAAGACAGGTCACCTAGGACAAGGGTGTGAGCACTGGCGTCAGCGTTCGGCCAGTTAAGTGGGGGAAGAGAGGCAGAACAGAGTCAGGTAACCAATCTCTGAGTACAGGGCGGAGGGAAAGGAGCCCCGGCTTTTTTCAATAGGAAAAAAAAACGTCCGAATGGGACGTTAAGACAAACCTTTCAGCTCCTTGCAGATGAAAGGCTGATCACGGAAGTTGGGGAAGGGTCTTTCAAGGGTGAGGTGAGCAGTTGGGGGCATTGAAGGATGAAGATCAAATGATTTGGGCAGTCAATGACAGTTCCCCCAACATGCAATAACAATCAATGTGATCTCCCCTGTCCCCTCTCCATGAGCACCTCAAAGAAGCAGTGGACAGGGTGTACTTTCCCAATTCTGCAGTTTAATTCTGAAAACACAAATGCTAGAGGCCCAGAGCAGCCCATGTGACTGGATTGCCTGCGACCTGCCTTGGGCCCCAGAAGAGCCCAGCAAGGTCAGGCCTCCCTGCTCCTCCTGGGAGAAGCCTCAGAGAGCTTCCTTATCAGTCCCAAGTTGGAGCTGCTGACTCTGCTCAGAGAGCAAGATTTCTGCCTTGAAAGCAAATGCAGTAGCCTTAGAAATGTGCTGTGTGTACTTCTTACTCTCCTCTAGGTCATGACACACACGTCTCCTGTTCACCTCCAATTTCCAGAGTCAGGGTTTTGTGAGACAGGTGACCTTGGCCTCACATAAACTCCTTGCTGCCTTTCTCCTTACCCCAGTCTTACCCTCATGACTTTGTTTTACACACACTGTGTTGGTTTACCCAGAAATGGGTGACCTCTCACTCTCTAACCTGGCTCAGTGGGAGGGGACATAGAGCAGTTTTGGCCGGGGTGGTGTCTGTCTAAAGGGAAAAGGCATGGGTGGTCAGGAAGAGGCAGTGCTTGGGTTTGGGGGAATATGTGTGGGGTGAGGTTTGCTTAGTTCTGCCTCCCACCTGCTCCAGGAGTCGAAGGTTCCTCCTTATCTGATTCTTAACTCAGCAGAAGCACTGTAGCTGCTTGAAGTAGCCTGTGGGGCTGCATATCTGCCAAAGTGTTGGGACAGAAGAAAAAACCTTTCCTTGGCCATGACGTTGTCTAGGGGCACAAGCAAAAAGGTAGAGAAGACCAGGGATTTGGGGGTGGGGGAGGGGGGGGAGGGTTCCCCTGGGACCTGAGGTCCAGAGAACAGGAGCCAAATGTTTTCAGTCTGCAGGCTGGAGAAAAAGGGGTACACCTCCCACAGGGGGGCTAGTAAGGCCAGAGGCCGCCAAACATAGACCTAGTCTGTGCTACTCCTCTCTCCCCTACCCATAGAGCTTGGTCACTTCCCTGAGCCTTGGTCTGGCTCGCAGCACAAGGGCCCATCTTACTGGGGACGTCTGTTCCCTGGGAGCTGGAGGAAGTAAAGCTGGGGTCTGCTTCCCCTCTCCAGCTGAGGTGAGGGTGGCTTGGGGGGGTCGCCTCCTGCCCTCCCACTGCAGAAGTGCATCACTGCCCTCTGGTGCTGAGCTGGAGAATACCACACTTGTCAAGGCGAGGAGGGAGCCTTGGCTCCGCAAGTCCTGGTACCGGAAGGCAGAAACACAGCCAGGTCCCTCTTTTGGTTTTCTGGTCCCCACCCGTCCTTTTTTGTATTACATTATGTATCATTAAAATGAAATAAATACTTTACCCTCCCCCAGGATGCAGGGAAGCTACAAGAACGAGGGGAAGGGTGGGAGTACAGCTCTCTCTTGGGAAGGGGCTCTGCCCTGGGTCCCCCAACTTCCATCCGCTCAGAATAAACCAGATCTGGGGGAGAAGGCTGCATCCGCAGTGGCCTCTGGAGCCTCCTTTCAGCACCTTGGGCTTCATAAGAAGGAGCAGCAGCTGGGCTGTTTCTTCTGGGACTCCACAAAGTCTCGGATCTGGAAATGAGGCCCATCGGGCTGCCACAAGGCTCTGGACTTCAGCTCCCTTGAAGAGGAAGAAGTGGGCTGGGCAGGGAGTGAGGAACTGCACCCTCCCCACTCCCATGGCCTGGGGCTCCTGGACCTAGAATGCACAATGCATTGGGGCAGGGGCTGGGCCAGGGGCCAGGCCCTACTGGATTCCCAGATGGTGCCACCCCGCCCTGCACGGTTCCCTTCCTTGCTCGGCTCTTACTTGGCAATGGCCAGAAAGGCTAACTCCACATTCATGCCCGTCTTGGCGCTGGTCTCCATGAAGGGAACTCCGTACTCCTGCCAGGAAGAGAATGTCCTCAGGGCCAGCCTCCGGCTGTCCCCACGCCTTGTCCTGCCCACGGGCAGTCACTTACCCTGGCCAGTATCTCTCCATCCTCCGAACGGATCACCCTTTCGCTGCTCACATCCGCCTGTCAAGCCCAGGTGGGTCACTCTGGGGAAGGAAACCTCCACCCCAGGGGCCCCTCTTTAGCCGCAGGAGCAGCTACTGCCTGCCCTCTGCTGGTGGCCTGTGGGACTGCGGGTGGTATGATTGGCTTCGAGCCAGGATTTCCGCCTAGTTCAGGCTGAGTTACCCAGCTCCCAGCCAGGGGATCTCACTGCCACTTGGGGAGATGGGAAACTCTCCTTTGCAGGGGTGTGGTGACCAGCCTCAGAGAGGTGACAGTAGTTGGGACTAACCCTTGCTGGTATTAGCTCATCATCTGTGACCCTACTTTACTATGATCTAACGGGGGCTGAGCAGTTGGGCATTCCTGGATCTCTCAGATGGCAGCGTGGGCTTTCCCTGGAGGGGGCCATTTCCAAAACTTTACGAGGGCAGATGAGATGGGCTGAAGCTGCCAAATAGGTCTGACCCTTGAACTGGAGTCTGGAAAGAATCCTTTGCTGGGGGCGCCTGGGTGGTTCAGTTGGTTAAGCGACTGCTTTTGGCTCAGGTCATGATCCTGGAGTCCCTGGATCGAGTCCCTCATCCGGCTCCCTGCTTAGCAGGGAGTCTGCTTCTCCCTCTGACCGCCCCCCCCCTTCTCCTGTGCTCTCTCTCTTTCTCATTCTCTCTCTCTCTCAAATAAAATCTTAAAAAAAATAGAAAATAAAAGAATCCTTTGCTGGAAGGACATGCAGCTTACCCTCTTGGGCAACGGTGGGGCTTGCGTGGAGCTAGTAAGAGGGGAGGCACCGGGACAGGCTCACTCACCTTGTTGCCCAGCAGCATGATCACTACATCCCTCTGGGCATACTCATGAATCTCAGTGAGCCAGGCCTGTGGGAGAGGGTGAGCTGAGCCAGGACGTGCCTGAGAACCAGCCCTTCTCTCCTCCCTCTCTCCCCCATCCTTCTTCTGTCCTGTTTGGTTTTCCTGGGCCACTCACTGTCCCCCCCCCCCCCCCCCCCCGCATTCTCTTATCTGCCTCTTTGTTCTGGCCTCTCTGGTCTTGATCAGCCTTCCTTACTAACCTTCCTACCCAACCCCAAGCACCGCAAACTCCCCCCAACCCCAAGCACTGCAACTCCCTGTTCTATGGAAACTGGAGATGGAGGAGATTTATCTCCTAAATCAGTTGGTAGTCACCAGCGATTTCCTGGAGTGCCTCGTTGAGGATTCCAAGGACACATAAGGGCTCAGTGATAAAAAATATTGTGATTGATTGGTGATGTCTACCAGGAACACGGAGCTGGAGGTGGCAATATAAGTGGATTTCCATCCTCTTTATAAGCTGCTTTATATCTATATGTTTTGGTCCCCGTCTGCCCCTCCACCCCTGCAATTTGCTTGCCAATCCCTTGAGGTCGGGGAGATGTGAAACTGTTATGGTTCTGTACACACTCAGTGCTTGTACTTGTTGAATTTTTATCCCTACTCTGTAATAGTTTGGTGAGGACAGAACTGCTCACTGCCCAAACCACTTTCTTTGCCACCTGGGCGGCTGGCTGAAGAGCCTCTCCTGCTTGGGTTTTCCCCTTGGTCTCTGTGGGTGGGTAATTGCCCAGGGCGGAGCTGGGTACTTTGCAGACACTGTCATGAGCTGCCCTCAGGAATCACAGCCAGGGCTAAGCAGGTAGCACGGGCACCCAGCGGCCTGCCTGGCCTTCATGCCCACATGCCAACCAGATGCCCAGCGGCAGCTTATTCCTTCTGAGTCACAGAGCAGGTGTTTTTGAAAAGGGGGCAGTGTTCCATGCTCCTCCCCCTTCCCATCAAGCAGGAAGCAGTCCTAGCTTGCGGAGGCCCCGCCTTGGCTGCTTATGGGTGGCGAGGGAAGGGGACCTACCCGGATGTTGTCGAAAGAAGACTTGTTGGTGATGTCGTAGAGCAGGAGCAAGGCTGCAGGGACGGGGGGAGAGAGAGATCACACAGGGGATGTGGGGCAGAAGGATGGGTATGCCAGGTGGGCTGGGGAAGGGCTTACCCTGGGCATCTCGGTAATAAGCATGGGTGACGCTGCGGAATCGCTCCTGCCCGGCTGTATCCCAGATCTAGGAAGGGACGGACAGATGGTCAGAAGGAGGCAGTGTGCCGGGACCGTGCTGGGCAGAGGGAACCCACGCTGGTGTATGAGAGCTGTGTGGGAAGGTGGGACACTTCCTGCTGCAGGTGCTCAGGGCCTCCTGAACATGTGATGGTGTCCTGCACGGTGCTGTTATTGAGTTCACAAGCTCATTCAGGCGGCAGCCTCTTCCCTAGTCCGGAGGTTGGGGGTGCCCAGTCTCCCAGAGCAGATGAGGCCTGGGAAACTGGAGAGGAGCTGGAGCAAGCCTAAGCTTGTCTGAAGGCACGCTGAGCTGCCTTTGATAGCAGAGAGGGTGCCTGGGAACTGCTTTTTCTAGAGACCTCGAACAAACAAAAGCACAAAAACCGTTTCCTCTGGGCCCCACAGGAAATTGCCCCAGGCGGAGGGCAGGGCTGCAGGCCTCCTGCGGTTTGGGTGCAGAGCAGGGGCGGGCACCTCCGTCCTCCCCCTCCCCTGCAGTTCTGGTCTCACCTGCAGCTTCACCCTCACACCATCCACGGTCACCACCTTGTTCTGAAAGAGAAAAGGGCAGAAGGAGGGTGGATTTGGAAGGCAGGGGAGGCTTGGATCCTGGACATTCTACAGAGCAGCAGACATTCTGTTCTGGTTGCTTCCCAGGGTTAAAAGGGGTACAGTGAGCCCCAGAGACAACTCCAGTCAGATCACCCCCCTCAGGTCAGCAGGATCCTGTCTCCAGAGACCGCCGCCCCCCCCCCCCCCCCCCCCCCCCCCCCCCCCCCCCCCATTGCAGAGTTCTTCTGGGGACTTGTCTGCTCTTCTTATAACATGCGGGGGCAGAAGAGCCCGAGCACCTGCCTGGCTCTCCCCAGACCTCAGCAGGTGGCACAGGGCTGGGCACTGGGGGCCCTGCCTCTTTCTCACTTCCATCCATCCCTCCGGGAGCTCAGCCCCATCCTGTAGAACCGAGTCCTTAGAGAGAAGATGCCCCCCAGCATCCTGGGCACGGCTAAGGCTGGACCTGCAGGATGGTCTTTCCCTCTAGCTGTTCACTAGTTCTCCTAAGTGAAGCTTCAGTTCCTTCCCATTGGGGAGGGAGGCACCTGGCCTCGGCATTGCCTCCCTTCCCCCACCCCCCACCTGGGGTTAGACCTTACTCTCCTGGACCCTTTGGGTGGAGAGTGGCAGAGTGCTACACCCCTGACACAGATTTGTAAAGATGGGTTCCTCAAGACGACAGGGAGGGAGCCTGGTGAGCCTGGCTCTTCAACCCAGTGCAGTGCTGTGTTTCCAGGAACTCCAGAAAGACCTGTTGACCTCTGGGGCCTTGCCAGAGGGGCCCAGCTCAGAGGGCAATGAGCAAGGGGGCTGAAGGCCAGGAAACTCAGCTCATACCGTGGGATGTGTCCGCCTTGCTCTAGGGCAGAATTTTTAAGACTCAGTGTCTCATTGCTCATATCCTGTAGGTGGGCAGAGAGCCCCCGACCATGCCCAGGTTCCTTGAACCTGGCCCCCTCTGTGGTCCCAAGGGGGAGCACCGCTGGTGCCCTCTGGGCAGTGAGCCACAGCAGCTCTGAGGAGCCAGGGCCCGCAAGGAGAGGACAGCACGCTGTGCCTGAGCCCTGGCCCCCCTGGCTTGCAGCTGGGAGGAGGAGCTGGCAGCCACCTCACCCTGAAGTCTATGCCGACCGTGGCTATGAAGGTCCCGGACAGGAAGGCCCCGTCTTTGAATTGGATCAGGAAACAGGTTTTGCCAACGCCTGAGTCTCCCAGAAGCATCACCTAGGAGATGGGGGGCGGGCAGAGGCAGTTAATGGGGAGTTGGGGCAAATTTCCGGGCTTCCAGGGTGAGAGACCCTGGAAAGAGGGGCGGAGGGGCAGAGGGCCAGGGAAGGATGCTGTTGGCACTGAGGGCCACCTGCTTCTGGAAAGCCCGCCGCTGCCTTCACCCTGCCTCTCCTCTCTACTCCTTGGCTCAGCTCATTTCTCAGGCCCTCCTTCTGACTCTCCTGTCCTCACCCAGTTTCCTGGAAGCCTGAGTTGAGACCTCAGCACTCATAGGTCAGCAAATGTGCTTGGTGGCCCCAAAGAACCACCACTTCCAGAAGGGAAATGTTAATACCGTGGACAGGGATTATCACCCAAGGGAGGCTATCGGATCTGATAGGGCCGGGCCCTGTTGTGTGCAAAGGCATATTCTAAAATTACCGCTGCTGTTGTTTTCTTTTCTTTTTTTGGTCACAAGCTTTATCTGGAAGTTTCTAATGACATTTTATGTTTATAAAAGGGTTGCATGAACTAGGGAGGGTTGAAATTTATGCTGAAATGGGGAGATGAGTCTGAAGTTCTTTCTGCAGAAACTTCCCAAGTGGGACAGATGGCTGCAAATTAGCATCCCGGGGTCACTGTAGGGGGTGGGGTGGGGAGGGGTGTGTCCCTCCCCTTTATTGTCTGGTCAGTCTCAGCTCATCTATCTGCTTTCAGGGACAAGACAAGTGGAGCCGGAGGAGGGGAGCCTTCTGTCCAGTCATTCCTCAAGCTTGGAGAACAGAAGTCTGGACCTAATGCTGGAATTTTCCCAGTTGGCTGGTTAGATACTTAATGGGTTGAGCAGGGACTAGGTTTGAGTTATTTTTGAGGCTCTGACCTTGACAATGGAGCCCAAAGGCATTCCTGCTGTGGGCATGGGGTACTAGGATTAGCTAACTTTGGCGAAAAGGTAAGGGGACTGAGCAAAAGGCATATGAAGGCTGGAGTCCTGGCTTGAAATGGCTACTGGGGGATGTTCGGAAGATTCCTTAACCCTTCTGTGGCATGGTTTCCACAGCAGCTAGAAGGGAGGAAGGGTAATTTTGTTGAGGCCTCTTTGGAGTCTGTTAATGACTTGGACCAATAATGCTGATGTGAACTACCTGAGACTCAGGGAAGAGTGGCCTGGGGCTGGGTGCTGCCTGCCTGTGGCCCCCATTCCCTCTAATTTGGCCCAAGGAGCTCCTGCCAGGCTCCTCCCAGACTGGCCTGGACTCAGTCTCCTGGGGCAAGCCCAGGGGACGCAGGCTGCTGGAGGCCATGGACCACTCTCCACAGATGCTTCTTGACCCAGAGGAGATGGAGAGCTGGAGGCTGGGGAGCCCTCTGGAGCCAGCACTGCTCCTTGGCTCCTGGGTCCTAGCCCCTGAGGGGGAAGGAGGGAGGTTGAGCTCCTGCATCCTTTTCAGATCACAGCTGCCTTGAACAAAAGATGTTCACCACCCACCCAGCCAGGCGATTCCAGCCCAGCCTTGCCACCTCCTAGGCAAACAGCCCAGCTGGCTTGTCAGGCCAGGAGGTCAGACGGTCCTCACCAGCCTGGGGCCTGGCCCTTAGCAGCTCCCCCTCCCCTGAAGGCACAGGGGCCCATTTCCTACCACCAGCCCACACAGGACGCCTATCTTAACGGCTCTGGGTGGGTGACTTGCAGAGTGGCTTCCCCTGAAACAATGGGGGTGGAGGCCCCAGCTCCTAGTGAGAGTGAGCCGTGGGGGTGGGGGAGGACACCAAGGCACAGGAAGAGTCAGGTCTCCTCCAAGGCCACACAGCATGAGACAGGGCAACCCCTCACTCATCCCCAACCTTACAGAGGAAGAGTGGAAGCTATGTGCTCCCTCAGCACCTTGTTCAGGGTTCCCGGTCCCTGCCTCCTCCCCGGGCCCAGAGGGAGGGCAGACAGACCAGTGTCCATTGCCTCCCTCACCTGCTTCTGTACAGGGTGGCCCTGCAGGGGGATCTGGCCCCAGAGAGCTGGCTTAAGCTAACCCATGGGGGACTTGTGACTAACCAACAGAATCTTTCTTAGTTTCTAAAAATTCTCAGGTGGGCCTGCATTTTGGTTAGCAACATCCTCCTGGAAGAAGGCGGGAAGCAATGACTCGGGAGCAGAAAGGGAAGGGGTAGGGCTCGGGGGCACCCGGGGTCCCACAGAGCTTCAGGCCTAAGGCCTCCAAACGCCGTTCGTTATTCAGTCTCCGCTGAGAGCTTAACTGGGGAAAGGGCATTAACCGCAACTGCTCCGCCGCCAGGGGGCGTCCTCTCCGCGTCTCCAGGCATCCCTTTATCCTAGCGTTTGGGGGGTGCCTGTGCCGAGGAGGTTTGTGCGCTTAACCCGTACTGAGAAGCACGGGGTTTCCGGGAGATCATAGCGGCCAGGGTGCAGCAAAAGAAAACTGGGTTGGGGTCCCCTGTGTGGGGAGTCATTCAGTCCTTCCGACCCTCCTCTTTCCACCCTTGCTGAGCCAGCCCAGAGCCCTAGACGATGGCATAGCGCCAGGGGCTGTCTCCACCCTTCCTCCCTGCTCTGGGAGACTCGGCTCCCTGGCGGAAGGGCTGAGTCCAACGCAGACGAAGCCAGAAAGGGGCTTGGACCGGGGTCTCAGGGCAAAGGGCGCGGGGAAGGGGTGCACTCAGAGCCGGCTGGGGAGTTCTAAGCGCTGGGCGCAGTGCCCACCCACCTTGCCCGTGACATCGTAGCTCGGACTGCAAGGCGGGGAGTGCTCGGGAGCCTCTCCATCCCGGGTGGCAGCGGCGCCAGACATGCCCGTCATGTCCCCTGGACCAGAGGTGAGCTAGGGCTGGTGGCGGGCGAGGGACAGCGCAGGGACCGCCCCGCTTTAGGCTCCACCCCATCCTCCCACCCTCCACCGCCCCGGCCCGGACCCCGACAGGCTCCTCCCTCCGTCCGGCCACCCCGACGACACCTGCCCCAGCGGGCTGTCTCGCGAGGGCGCGCACGACCGCAGGATCAGCGCCTGAGGGGCAGGCGGGCCCCCGAGCAAACTGGCCCGGCTTCGCGCTCTGAGGACACGGGCCAAATCCAGCCCCAGGACCGGTCCCCCAAGGTCGCCAGCGGCTCGGATTAGGTTCCCCGGGGAACGGTCCCTGGAAATCTGGCCTGCCTCGCAAGGTCTGGCATCGCTGGGACCCCGCGGTTCGGCGCCCCGGTTCTCGCTGCCGCTGCGCAGCGCGGCCTGCAGGCGGCGCCCGAGCCCCGGCCCGCTGGCGGCCGACAGGTGTCCCTGGGTCCCGGTTGTGAGCTGGGGACGCCTCTGGGCAGCGGGGCGCTGGTTTTGCGAGGAGGCGTGCATTGTGAGGAAGGCGCTCAGGCAGTTTTGCTTTTGCTAATGCACCCCAGCGCGAGCTCTTCTGAATATAATTTTATTTACCTACCGAAATTCACCTCGCAGCACATTTACGCGGTGGTTTTTCATGGCCCCTGGTGGGTGCTAGGACTTTGACCTTTTATAGTGTAGATAACCTTTCATTTCTCCCTGACCTGTTGGGCTGCGCCCAGAATGACCCATCCGGGGAAAGCCTTCCCCCCACACACCTCCCAATCTAGGCGCTCCTGAAGGCAGGGCTGGCCTTATTCATGCCTGGCACCCGTCCCTTGGCATGGAGCAGGCCTTAAATGTTTGGTATTAAATGCATTCATGAGGTCGTGGATCATTTTGAGCAGATTGTCCAGGATATCCCAGGAATCCTGTAGCTCCTGGTGACAGAGAGTGGGAGTGTGTCCGGGGTTGCCCCTAGTAGGCTTCAGGGACTCTGTGGCCCTGGCCAGCCATTTAGTTGCTCCTGTCCCAGCCTTGTATACAAGCACACACAGCTTACCTCTGAACAGGGCAGATGCATTATACAGGGACTGACTGAAGGATGTCTAGGGGGAGAGAGGCATCTGCACCTCTTGACTTAGGTGTTGGGGGTAAGGGTCAGATGTGGCTTATGGAAGACTATAGGCCTGGTCGGGACTGTGTGTACACCTGCCTCTTAGCCCTGTGATGTTTGGCATCAGCCGGAGCTATTTTCTGGCGCTGGGCATGCCATCACCTCATCTATACGTAGGTGGGCCTCAGAGAGCCATCTGTGGGAGCCGAGAAGCTGTACGGTACTCTGCAGATGTGTGGTATGGTCAGCGCTTTGGATGCCAGAGTCACCTGCTGCAAATAACACCCCAGCCCACTCTGAGCTCTTGAGTGCTCACACTGGAACCCTGCAGAGGCAACGGTTTTCAGAGCAAGAGAGTAATGGCCATCGAGAAGTGAGAGAGAGGAGGAGGAATGGCCCTTGCTCCCCATCCACCGCAAACCACGCTGTTATGGGTTGCATTACATCCCTCAAACCATCTGTGGATATCCTAGCCCCTACTCCCTCAGAATGGGAACTTATTTGGAAGTGGGGTTGTTGCCGATGTGAGTAGTTAAGATGAAGTCAAACAGGAGTAGGGTGGGCCCTTAATCCAATGTGACTGGTGTCCTTGGAAGAAGATGAACGGACACACAGGGAGAAGAGGCCCTGTGAAGACAGAGAGAGAGATTGGGGTGCCGCATCTACAAGCCAAGAAATGCCAAGGATTGCTGGGAGCCACCAGAAGCCGGAAGAGGCAAGCAAGGAGCCCCTCCTAGAGCCTGCGGAGGGAAATGTGGGCTTCTGACTTCCAGCCCTGGTTTGCGTTGTTGGCTCAACCAAGACCTTCCTTTGTCCTGTGGTAGGTTTGGGAGAGCCAGGACTGTCCTGTGTCAGCCTGCTTCAGGCTCTCAGTTTGACCACATACTTTCTTCCTTCTTAGAGGCCAGATGCCACACTTTTCTTACCAGGCTAGCGGCAAAATTTGGAGGTCCCACCCCGATGCATCTGTGGAGTGTGAATCAGAGTGTCCCCACCCACATCCACCCCACTGTCTGCCCTCTGAGTCTGACAGGTGGAGGAATGGACGTGGAGTGAAGGGAGAAGGCTGGTGGCTGTGAGGGCCCCCTGTGAGCTTCTGTGCTGAGGGGCAGACGGGGAATGGGCCCATGGCGGGGGATGCCTGGCATGGCAGCCTGGTCCAAGGCCTCAGGAATTGTCTGGACAGCCTTGCTCTCCTGGGACTCAGCCCTGTCCTTCCCAGCACTCTGGAGGCTGGTCATGGGAGAACCCTGGGTGCTGGTGTCTCAGGTTGGATTAGGCCCTGGCGCACATGCTGGCCAGGCTTTCACTTCTGTTTTACTTTGAATCCCTGGCCATCACGAGTCCTTGCCTTCCTTGCTGTGACCCCACAGGAAAGTCCAGTTTCTGGGGGTTCCCCTTGCCTCTTCCCCCAGTGTTACATTCCTGCCTCCCAGCCCTGAGTGTGGTCCCACAGGCCCTGTGCTCTGCTCCGTCTTGATCCTGTGGAGATCCAGGGAGAGGGAGAGAGTTAAGAACAAAACTTTAATTGTTGGCCTGCCAACTCCCTAGGACCCACACAACAGTGTTAAATTTGGACTGTACTTAACATCTGAAGCCCTCCCTTTGCTTCTCCACATTCTTCTTGCCCGGGAAGGTGGACCTGAGCAATCTGTATCAAGATATTCTTTCTGGTTTCCAGTTGTGTTCAGCCAATGGGGAGCCCCAGGAAGAGATGGGGGAGCAGGAGGAGGGAACGATAGGAGGGAGCTGCCTTGTTGCCCTGGCTAGCTCCCAGGAGGGTGACTATGAGTTGCTCGGTTTCTCCACTGAGGGTCACAGCTCCTGCCAGCCAGCCCCCCCCCCCCCCCCAGCCGGTTTCCCCCCCCAGGTTCTGACAGTAGATCCCTCTTTTTTTTTTTTTTTTAGGTTAGGGCTGGAATGGAGGCCCTGCGCTATGCATGGGCACTGCACCATACCCCCTGGCTCCCCAACACCCTGCCTCCACCTTGGTAAGTAGTCTTTGTATTAAACCTTGAATGATCCAATGTGAGTGTCCACCTGTTTCCTGCTGGGACCCTGACAGAGACACACCAGGGCCCCAGAGTCTGGGAGCGCTTACTGTGAATCCGATGCCCACGGTGGCCGAGAAGGAGCCCGGGATGAACTTGCCCTGGTCGAACTGAACCAGCAGAGATGTCTTCCCCACGCCACTGTCACCCACCAGGATGGTCTGAAAGGGAGCAAGAGAGGGGTGAGGGTCTGCAGTGTGAACTGGGCTTTGGAGATGCCATTGTGGCTGTGGGAGTGGGCTCCTTCTAAACACACACACACACACACACACACACACACACACACACCAAAACTCTTGATTTCCTAATCGAAGTCACTGAAGAGGCATGAAAGAATAGAAGGAAACTTGTTTTGCCCCATGTTAATGAACATCTGAGGTGACCATGAGAGCTTGCTTCTCAGACTTCCAACCATGGGGGTGTAACTGACTGAGGCGCCACTGTGCCCTCTGAATGCCCCAGAGGTGTGTTTGCACCGAGGTCATTCTTATCACGGGTTGTTCCCAGCCAAAGGCAGAGTGTGGCAGGGACACTGAGGCAGGCTTGTTTCTGGGAGACACAGGATTCCCCTAATGGCTGAATTTGGCTTGAGGACGGTTTTACAGATCCTTCCAGAGATTGCACGGTGGTCTACTTCACTTGGGGTCAGACCTGCATCATGGTCTGTGGGCTCTCTCTGCCTCTCCCAGTGTCCACCCCACTTTTTTTTTTTAAGATTTTATTTATTTATTTGAGAGAGAGAGCGAGAGCGAGAGAATGAATTGGGGGAGGGGCAGAGGGAGAGGGACAAGCAGACTCCCTGCTGAGCAGGGAGCCCCACATGGGGCTTGATCCCAGGACCCTGAGATCATGATCTGAGCCAAAGTTAGATGCTTAACCGACTGAGCCACCCGGGTGCCCCTACCCCACTTTTTTTTTAATAGGTATTTCCCTTAATAAATTCCCTGCACTTTTAATTCCCTTTAGCACCAGTTTCTTGGGAGAGTAACACAAAGTCTAAAAAAACATTGTCTATAGAATAAAAAAAATCAGAATGTCTGGATATATGCCTTGGAAGTGTTTGCCCTTGGCTCTGGAGCATTGGAGAGGACAGCATTTCAAGAGGAGAGTTTGGGAAAGAAGGGAATGGCTACTTCTGTACCTGGAGGAAGTAGTAGGGAGAGTTAGTCGGGAAGGTCAGGTCAGGGAAGAAAATTATAAGCAATAGAGAGGAAATATACATACACCTAGAGGCTGGTACTCAGCAGGCTCTCAATGAATGAATGAATGAATGGGTGGATGGATGAATGAATGAGTTGTATATGCCTTCGTTTTAAAATGGACAATAGCTACTTTCCAAAGACAAGCATTCCAAGTCATTGGAAAGGCTCAAGAGATGCCAACTTTAGCTGGACTTGCAAAGCCATAAAGATGAAAAAGTCAAAAATGTAAAAGCATAAGGATTGACAGGGTCTCCTGGGGTTGGACCCATGGCCTCAACACTCTTTGGCTCTGACAGTGGCACATTAGATTGTTTGTAATATTGACTTTGGATGCCCCCTGACTATGGTCCCCCACCTCCACTTCCCAAACCAAATTCGATTCAGCTTTTATTTCCTCCTGGGTTAAAGGGCTCCATTTGTTCGTTGTGTGCAGTGGCTTTAATAATTTACATCTCAAATCCAACTTCCTCGGGCTGGAAGAAGTGCTCACTAGAGAGACTATTTCAGAAGGTGAAGGGTCAGTCCCTCCATGTCCACCTTCTTCATTTACTAAAGGATATAACACATTGACATTCTTTTCCCTTTTATCTTTTCCTTTTCAGGGTGAGGGATTCATTTTCTTCTCTCATCATATGAAAAGAATTCCATCTTTTGGGACCTGTTCTGGTTTAGTGGGGACAGGGTCCAGGGTGACAGGGTTCAGCATTTCAGGTCCTGCCAAATCCTGCCTGGGGGCAGGGGCAGGATGTTCCTGCCACGTTTTGGTGCAGAATTTCTGAAAATCCTGTATTCAAACCTGGCTTCCAGGTCGGTAGGAAGATGTGTTTGTCAAGGTAAGAAGATAGGACACACTTGATTTGATAGTTTTTTTAAGCTTGCTTTAGAACATTAAAATATTGAGACATATTGTATATGGATATCCATTTGTATTCTAGCCCTGGTCCCCCAAATGTCAGGGATGAGTCTGCCTAAATCCATTACCTTAGATATACAATGGAGTTATTCTCTCCACAATAGCTGCCAGGATTTTCCTAAAGTTTCTCTAGGTTGGCTCCAAATTTCATTGCTTGGAGAAGCTGAATGTCAACCTCAGATATAGATTTTCCACTGTACCTTCCCTCCTAGGGAGCATTTGTGAAAATGTTGATTAATCATGGTTCTACAGGAACTTTTGTGCCAACTTTGCCACCATTCAGACAGGTGTTTTTGTTCTTTTTTTTTTTAACATTTTAAATTTTTTTAAAAAATTCAATTTAGGTAACGTATAGTGTATTATTAGTTACCGGGGTAGAATTTAGTGATTCATCAGTTGCATATAAAACCCAGGGCTCATTTCATCAAGTGTCCTTTTAATGCCCATCACCCAGTTACCCCTTCCTCCCACCCACCTCCCCTCCAACAACCCTCAGTTTGTTGTTACGTCTTTTTTTTTTTTTTAAGATTTTATTTATTTATTTGACAGAGAGACAGAGACAGCGAGAGAGGGAACACAAGTAGGGGGGAGTGGGAGAGGGAGAAGCAGGCTTCCTGCTGAGCATTGAGCCCGATGCAGGGCTCAATCCCAGGACCCTGGGATCATGACCTGAGCTGAAGGCAGCCGCTTAACCAACTGAGCCACCCAGGCGTTCCCGTTTGTTGTTATGTCTTAAGTCATTTTGTTTATGTTTGTATTTGGGCTTCATCTACTTCCAAAAGGAATTTGAGGTGGCTTACAACGAAACTGTACAAGAGGGCAGTTAAAGATGCTGCCTGAGGAAATCTTCTGTCCCAGAATGAGATGGCTTGTTCCTGTATCTGAGCATTACAGTTGCTTCTAGATTTCCTGGCAGCCAAGACAGAATGGGAAACCAGATGGGGTATGTAGTACTTATTGCCTGAGACTATTCAGTCAGTGAGTATTTTCTCCTGGCATGCGATGCAGAGAGGAATCCCTTATGCGGATTCTTATATAAGGGGCCTCAAATGACAAAATGGGCAATTGTCATTTTGCAGAAAATGCAAAGCTTTTCCTATGGGCTTTATTTTGTCTTTTCAAATTTTTATTTAAATTCTAGTTAGTTAACATATAGTGGATTTTGGTTTCAGGAGTAGAATTTAGTGATTCATCACTTATATACAACACCCAGTGCTCATCACAACAAGTGCCCTCCTTAATGCCCATCACCCATCTAGCCCCTCCCCCACCCACATCCCTCCATCAACCCTCAGTTTGTTCTCTGTCCTTAAGAATATCTTATGGTTTGCTTCTCTCTCTCTCTTTCCTTCCCATATGTTCATCTGTTTTGTTTCTTAAATTCCACATATGAGTGAAATGATGGTATTTGTCTTTCTCTGACTGACTTATTTCACTTCGCAAATACACCCTAGCTCCATCCATGTTGTTGCAAATGGCAAGATTTCATTCTTTTATTAAAAAATTATTTATTTATTTGAGAGAGAGAGCATGTGAGCATGAGTGTGGGGAGGGGCAGAGGGAGAGAATCTTCAAGCCGACTTCCTACTGAGCACAGAGCCCGCCCCGGAGCTCTATCTCAAGACCCATGAGATCATGATCTGAGTTGAAACCAAGAGTCAGACTTTAACTGACTGAGCCACCCAGGCACCCCAAGATTTCATTCTTTTTTGATGGCTGAGTAATATTCCATTGTGTGTGTGTGTGTGTGTGTGTGTGTGTGTGTGTGTGTGTACCATATCTTCTTCTTTTAAATGTATTTTTTTGTTTTATTTATTCATTCAAGACACAGAGTTACACAGAGAGAGAGAGAGAGAGAGAGAGAGAGAGAGCATGAGCAGGGGGAGAAGCAGAGGGAGGGGGAGAAGCAGGCCCCCCGCCGAGCAGTGAGCCGGACGCAGGCCTCGATCCCAGGACCCTGGGATCATGAACTGAGCCGAAGGCAGACACTTAACCATCTGAGCCACCCAGGTGCCCTACACACCATATCTTCTTTATCCATTCATCAGTCAATGGACATTTGGGCTTTCTCCATAGTTTGGCTATTGTTGATAATGCTGTTATAAACACTGGGGTGCGTGTACCTCTTCAAATCTGTATTTTTATATCCTTTGGGTAAATACCTAGTAGTGAAATTGCTGGGTCTATGGTAGCCCTATTTTTAACTTTTTGAGGAACCTCCATACTGTTCTCCAGAGTGGCTACCCCAGCTTGCCTTCCCACCAAAAGTGTAAGAGGGTTCCCCTTTCTCCATATCCTTTCTTTTTTTTTTTTTAAGATTTTATTTATTTGACAGAGAGAGACACAGCGAGAGAGGGAACACAAGCAGGGGGAGTGGGAGAGGGAGAAGCAGGCTTCCTGCCAAGCAGAGAGCCTGATGTGGGGCTCGATCCCAGGACCCCGGGATCATGACCTGAGCCGAAGCAGACGCTTAACGACTGAACCACCCAGGCACCCTCCGTTCTCCATATCCTTGCCAACATCTGTTATTTCCTAAGTTGTTAATTTTAGCCATTCTGACAGGTGTGAGGTAATATCTCATTGTAGTTTTGATTTGTATTTCCCTGATGATGAGTGATGTTGAGCATCTTTTCGTGTGTCTGTTAGCCACCTGGATGTCTTCTTTGGAAAAACGTCTGTTCATGTCTTCTCATTTCTTAATTGGATTATTTGTTTTGGTTTTTGTTTTTTTTTTGGGTGTTGAGTCTGATAAGTTCTTTATAACCTCTAGTTTTTCTATTGACCCTTGCTAAAAGCCAGGGCCTGACATTAAATTGTTCTTCAGTGAACACCTCTCAATGGAAGCTGGGCTAATATTGCCTCAGCACCCTGCTTTCCTGTGACTTTATAGTTTAGGGGGAACATTTAGAAAGCCTAGGTGAACGAGGTGGTTGCTATGGCTCTGAAAGTGGTTCTGAGTGACTTTCTTAACAAGACAGAAATTCGGATGGCTAGATCTGACTGCACAGAAATAAAAATGTTCTGGTTGACAGAACATACAGAGATCAAATGAGAAATGATAGAGAGGAAATATTTGCAAGACAGACAAATGGTTAATATATATAGTAATATAAAGAGCTCTCAAAAGAATATCTCAATAGGAAGTGAACAAAGAATACGAACAGGTGATTAATATGGTTAGTTCTATGTGTCAACTTGGCTAGGAGATAGCACCTAATTACTTAATTAAACATTAATCTATCTGCTGCTGTGAAGGTATATTATGGATATATATATTATATATATTATTATAGATTTACAATCAGTTGACTTGTAAGTCTTCAATAATCTGGGTGGGCCTCATCCAATTAATTTAAGGAAGTTAGAGCAAAACTGAGGTTTCCCTGAGGAAGAAGGAATTCTGTTTAAGATTGCAGCATCAGCCTCTGCCTGAGAATTTCCAGCCTGCCAGTCTGCCCTACAGATTTTGGACTTGTCAGCCCCCTAGAGCCAAATCCTTGAAGGAAATCTCTCTCAATATATTTCATACTGGCACTGTTTCTCTGACACAGTATAACACGTAATGCTTTGATAAAAGTATGATAATGGTCAATGTTGGTTGAGATTTGGGGAAACAGGAGCTCATACATGCATCATTGGTTGGAGCATACATTGGGGCATTTTTTTGTTTTGTTTTGTTTTTAAGATTTTATTTATTTGAGAGATAGAGAAAGAGAGCAAGAGAGAAAGAGTGAGCACAAGCAGGGTTAGGGGCAGAGGAAGAGGAAGAAAGACAAGCAGGCTCCCCGCTGAGCAGGGAGCCCACCCTGGGGCTTGATCCCAGGACCCTGAGATCATGACCTGAATTGAAGGCAGACATTTAACCGACCGAGCCACCCAGGTGCCCCACTGGGGAATTTTGAAGAACAACTGACAATATCTATCAAAGTCACAAATGCAAATTCCTTTGACTCAACAGTTCTATGGTTTTACTTGTAAAATTTCACCAAGATGTGCATATAAGGATGTTCATGGTAGGAGGTGTAAGAGCAAATAATTCAGCAATTGGGCCTGCTTAAGTAAACTGTAGAATATCCATGTGATGAAATACTGTGGAACCCATAAAAGAATGAGGTAGGGGCGCCTGGCTGGCTCAGTCAGAGGAGCATGTGACTCTTGATCTTGGGGTTATGAGTTCAAGCCCCACATTGGGTGTAGAGATGACTTAAAAAAAAAAAAAAGAATGAGGTAGATCTGTATGTGCTCTTTGGGGAAAATGATATTATGGAGTAAAAGAAGAAGGGGCAGAGAGGTATGCTTGTGTGCTGACTTATGTTGACTTCACTTGGGTGTATATGCTGATTATGCATACACTTTTTAAAAAAATTTTTTATTGTTATGTTAATCACCATACATTACATCATTAGTTTTTGATGTAGTGTTCCATGATTCATTGTTTGTGCATAACACCCAGTGCTCCATGCAGTACGTACCCTCTTTAATACCCATCACGAGGCTAACCCATCCCCCCACCCCCCTCCCCTCTAGAACCCTCAGTTTGTTTTTCAGAGTCCATCGTCTCTCATGGTTCATGTCCCCCTCCGATTTACCCCCCTTCGTTCTTCTCCTCCTGCTATCTTCTTCTTCTTCTTTTATTTTTCTTAACGTATATTGCATTATTTGTTTCAGAGGTACAGATCTGTGATTCAACAGTCTTGCACAATTCACAGTGCTCACCATAGCACGTACCCTCCCCAATGTCTATCACCCAGCCACCCCATCCCTCCCACCCCCCACCACTCCAGCAACCCTCAGTTTGTTTCCTGAGATTAAGAATTCCTCATATCAGTGAGGTCATATGATACATGTCTTTCTCTGATTGACTTATTTCACTCAGCAGAACACCCTCCAGTTCCATCCACATCGTTGCACATGGCAAGATCTCATTCCTTTTGATAGCTGCATAATATTCCATTGTGTATATATACCACATCTTCTTTATCCA
>NW_027397130.1:6522626-6607937 GCF_003265705.2 Callorhinus ursinus
TAATCTCAGGAAACAAACTGAGATTAAGAATTCCTCATATCAGTGAGGTCATATGATACATGTCTTTCTCTGATTGACTTATTTCACTCAGCAGAACACCCTCCAGTTCCATCCACATCGTTGCACATGGCAAGATCTCATTCCTTTTGATAGCTGCATAATATTCCATTGTGTATATATACCACATCTTCTTTATCCATTCATCTGTCGATGGACATCTTGGCTCTTTCCACAGTTTGGCTATTGTGGACATTGCTGCTATAAACATTGGGGTGCACGTACCCCTTCGGATCCCTACATTTGCATCTTTGTGGTAAATACCCAGTAGTGATTATGCATACACTTTTTTTCAGGGCGAGAGCAGAGGCTGACTGTGGCTACCTTTAAGGTTCTGGGAATGCAGAGAAGACTTTTACTTGTTGCTTTATGTCTTTCTATTCCTCCCTTCTCCCTTCCTTCCTTCCTTCCTTCCTTCCTTCCTTCCTTCCTTCCTTCCTTCCTTCCTTTCTTTCTTTCTTTCTTTCTTTCTTTCTTTCTTTCTTTCTTTCTTTCTTTCTTTCCTTCCTTCCTTCCTTCCTTCCTTCCTTCCTTCCTTCCTTCCTTCCTTCCTTCCTTCCTTCCTTTTCTTCCTCCTCCTCCCATTCTTCTTCTTCTTCAAAACATTGCTTGCATTACATTTTTACAAAAGTGTTAACTGGGAATATTTGAGAGTGCGCATCATGAACCATGTTTTCTTTTTGTACTTTTCTCTATTAAAAATCCCTAATAAGTGTAATAAACTGGTTGATGAAGTAAACTCCCACATGAGTGATCCTTTACTTAACCTGGAATAAATTGCTTTTCTACAGAAAAGAGCAAAACATTGGTTTTGGAGACACATACATATATTAAACAGCAATTGTCTCAGCATGGGGGGATCAGGAGTGATTTAAAATGCATTCTTTATGTTCATGTGCATTCCATTCTCCTTCTGTAATGAACACACATTCCTTTGTAATTCAGAAATATGTCTGGTATGTGTTGGGGAGACACACTGTGCTGGGTAACTCAGGTAAAAGCAAAGAGCAAGGCCAATGTCTAGCCTAACTGTTGCTGAACAATTGCTTGATTTTTTTCTTCCAAATAAATCCAGCCCACTAAAACAGTGCTTAAAAAAAGATCGGGTCCTCTGGGCAAAGGGAGCCTGAATGATAGCAATTTCACTTTGTCGATTTCAGTGAGTGTTACCTTAGATTCCTGAGGGGTAGGTGGCAAAGCAGCCCACACTCTGTCCTGAACATCATAGCACTCTTTCACCCTGTCCTTCCAGAGTGTTAACCCACTCTTGGGAGACCTGTGTTTTTTTCAAAAATAAACTTTGCCTCTGCCTGAGTGCCTGGATAAGAACTTGGTTGAGACTCAGTTTCCCATTCCATAGACTGCAGAAAAACAGCATTAGATCTGGAAGATGTTAAGGTTAGTGTTATCAGTGCCTTGTTTTGTTAAGCCAATTTCTAGTTCATGACAATACATTCTTTCATTTTGGGAGAACCTGTTTTAGAAATAGCCATGAAGTGGATACTCTGCTGACCCCCAGCTCAAGGATGTGCTGTCTTATTAACTCTTGGCTGTCAGGTTCCCTACTCATTGTGAACACTGAGCGGGACCAAAGGGCAGCTGGCTTCTGTCTCAACTTCTCTAGTAGGAAGCAGGATGGCAGGTTTTACGAGCTAGGCCCAGGGTTGAATCCTGGCTTTGCCAATTACTAGCATGTGACTTTGGACAAGTTACTTGCTCTCCGAGCCTAGATTTCTTTGTCTGAAAAATGGGAATAACATCACCTTTCCTCTATATTTGTAGTGAGGATTTGATGTGATAACTATATAAAATATAGAGTGTAGCACAAAGTGGGTAGAAAAGATGAAGTGTGGTTGGGCCCAAGGTGAACTGAGTTCAGGATGGTTGCTGAGAACAGCTATGGTTTATGATGGTACAGAGTTCCTTAGCAGAGCTTACAGGACCAGGAGAAGAATGACAATGCAGTGAAAACAATTCTTTCGTGTATTCATTTTCCTACAATTATTTACTGAGCATCTACTATGTATCAGATATGTTTTCATACAATGCAGTGTAAACAATTCTTTTGTGTATTCATTTTCCAACAATTATTTACTGAGCATCTATTATGTATCAGATGTGGTGTTAGCCACTGGGGATACAGCCCTCATGGATCTTCTAATCCAGAGTGGGAGAGACCCAACAAAACCAACCCTTTCAGTATAGGACCTCCTCCCCCCGTGAATAGATTGGGTTCTGAAAATACTGCAGTTTGCAAGTCCAAAGTGACCAAGAAAAGTAGTTTGAACAAGTCTCTGTTCCTTGTAACCAATCAATGCATCGACACACACAGGTAATACACATGCATACACACTACATGTGTGCACCCAAATCACCATAGCACACACAGCGTGCATGCACACACACAACATACATGTGTGCACACATAGCATTAGCAGTGCAATATGCATATGTATACACAGCTCCCACACATGCTCACATACAAACATGAACAGGTCACACATGTTCATCCATGCATGCACACATATCCACAAGCACATATATTCATGCATGAGCATGTGTTTGTGTGCACACACACACATACACAGGTGCTTTAGGGCAGGGGAACCTCAGATGATCCATCCAATCCTTTCTTTCACAGATGGGGACATGGGAGCCCAGGGAGGGAGCTGACATATGCAGAAGTTAATGGCCAAGCCAGGACTAGAGCTTCCAGTAGGTTTTGGAGGATGCAGGGCCCCCAGAACAGCCTGACTTTCCTGTAGTCCCCAGAGGCACTTGTTTTGAGGAGCCGTCTTGCCATCATTCAGAGACACTCAGATAATTCTGTTCTTGACTCAAAAGGGAATTCTCCTTGTGTTACAGGATTTTTATTCCCATGGTGCCCTCTGTTCTTGGTCATGCCGCTTCGAAAAATGAAGAGGTAGACCAGATGAAGAGTGGTGGGCAGCAAGGCAGAGTTTATTGAGCAAGAGTACAAAGCTCCCAGAGAGGGAGGGGACCCAAGAGGGTTGCCATTCTGGCATTCAGATCTTGGGGTTTTTATAAGTTCTTTTACAGATGTATCTTGAGCATCTTGAGTGTGGGCCCGTGTGGATTGGCTGCTAAGATGTGTCAATCAGGGCTTTGATCACACACCCGTCTACCTATCGGGTTATTGTTCACGTGTTGGTCTTTGGGGCTGACATCTGAAGACTAACTGCCTTAACTTGTGATAGTGACCAATGTTTTAAGGTTAGTTGTTTTGTTTCAGGATGTTTTGCAAAAGTCACTTCTGCAGAGGCTGCTAGACAGGATGCTATTGTGGTCCTATCTAAGATGTAAAACAGGATGCTAGTGTGGTTTTGTCTTAGCTGTCCAGGCTCCCTATTTTCTTATTGGGACCCTGGCCCTGACTACCTAATTGTCCAACTAACTCCTAACACTTGGGTAAACTGGGCCCAGGAGCAGAGGGCCGGGCCACAGGCAGGACTTTGAGCAGCTCAGATGCTGGTCATTCCTTACCCCCTATGTCCAAGAAAGGAAAGTTTACCCACAACTCTCAAAACATCTGCTCCCTTGTTTTTCAGCGATGTCCCAGCTTGCTTAACTCCTTAGTTATTTCCCCTGGAAGCCAAATACTGTCCTTGTTTGCAGAGGTCAATGTCTCTCAACATAAGTGTACAATGCAGAGGATGGGCTTGTTGAGCAATGGGGACGGAGGGCTGACCGAGCCCTCACTCCAAATTGTTGATCTTACTTTATGGTCTGGAGATATGTAAAGTGGAAAGCTGTCTCTGGCCACATCCTGGAAAAGCTTGGCTTATCAGCTGTTGTGTTTTTTTATGTGTGTGCAAATAAGCCTCCTGTACACCTTCTCATTCCTGATTAGGGTGTGAGGGGCTTATGTCCTTCCTTGGGACTCTCTTGCTTCTCAAGATGTCACAGGGTGTGTGTGACACTTAGCAAAAGTAGCTCCAGGGGCAAAATATGAGAAAGGGCCCTATCATTTCCTGGCTTCTGTGCTCCACCTTGGGGCTTGCGGGGTCCTGATGGGAGGGATGGGGGATGGGCACAAAGTTGTCAGAAAGAAGGAGTAAGACAGGCAAAGCTGGTGCTGACCTTCTTCCTACTTCCATAGATAGCTATTATAAGGGGGGAGTGAGGAGTGAGGGGGTAGTGGCCATGAGCAATGAGCAGCTTTCTTCAGGAAGGAGGCCCTGGTATAACTGGCAAGTGTCTGGAGGATTCAGGTTGGCATCATTATCCACAGGCTCTTACTTGGTGGTCTAGGGCACAGCAATGAGAGTTTCCAGTATGTTCTGAGGACAGAGGCCGCTCTTGCCCATTGGACCAGTAGGTCCCTGCTCACATATCCCTACTCTTTGAAACCCTTTCTTTGTAGTCTGGGGTTTGATACTCTCCACCTCCTCATTCCACTCTCTGGTCTAGAATCTCTCCTCTGGCTTTTGGGCTTGGGCCCAAGCTCCCTGCAGCTGAACTCCTGACCTCCTGGGCTCCCAAGGCTACACCTGAAATTCCATGTGTCTGGTATTGTGTTTCTCAGTCTTGGCTCTCCAAGACTTCTGTGATGGAGTTGAGTTCGCTCTGCCCAGTCTTCCTACCAGAGGAGAAGGATTGAGTAAGAGCCAGCCCCAACCACTGGGTCTGTGTCTGCAAATTTCCACCAAAGCCTAGAAGGAGTAGCAAAGTCCTCCTTTTAGAGAATCCTCCATGGCTACAGATAGGAGGGTATTTCTCAAAACCTTATTCATGATCACTGAGACTTGTTGCATTGCTTCTTGCCTTGAGATTTCACCCCTTCTACCTCCTTCCTCTTTTCACTTCTTCACCAGTGGGAAGTGGCCAAAGGAGGAAGCGCAAGAGTGGGGGAAGCAGAAGGTTGGAAGACGCTGGAGCTGGGTCAGAGTTGACTGGCTCCATCAAGAGGGGCTTGTGCGAAGAGAAAATGAACCTGTTGCTGCTCTTCCTCCTCCTCTTCCAGCTTGCAGGTGAGGGGGGCCTGGGTCTGTACCAGAGAATAGCTTCTGGGGCAGGATGAAGTGGCTGGTGGAGGGAGGAGGGGGCCCAGCAAGGGGTCCTTCTGGGTAACAGGCTCCATTTCTAAGCAGTTTCTCCAAATAGTGAATCTGTGTGTGTCATCCACCCTATTCCTCACCCTGCACAAGGAATAATTCCTGACCACCCAGAGGTTGATTTTTCCAAATGGACTTGGACTGATGGGCCCCCCTGGTCTAAGAGAAACAGAGGAGCCCTGGTTGCTCAGGAGAGCTGGTGAACACTTGCTCCTGCACTGTCACCTTCAAGAATGCCTTATGAGGAAGGGAAGGAGTGAGGATGGAGGCAGCTTTGGAGGAAAGAAAGCAGAGAGTTTGCCAGACAGGGAGGGAGACGTGGTTCTAGGCATTTGGGGCAGAAGGAAATAGTAGAAGTTGCTGAGGGACTGAGATAGGGATGGTGGTGGAAGGAAACTGTAAGTTGATGGGTACCATTTTGATTAAAAATTAAGGGGATTTTTCTTGACCTGGACATGCTGGAGGGCCACAGGGCTCGGTTTTGGGCTTCTCTCTCTAGAGCTCTAGAGCCATTCCCTCATTGATCTCCTCTCCTCTCTCGGCTTAAATACCACCTCTATACACATGACACCTGATGTTGTATCATTAGCCTGGACATCACCCTGGACCCCAGACTCTTTTGGTCAACTGCGCATTCAACTCTCCACTAAGATGTTGACATTTCAGATGTGACTTGAGCATATCTTCCCCTCTCGAATTCCTTCTCTTCCATCTTTGTGTTTGGCAAACTTTGTGTTTGGTACTTTTCTAGGTACTCGGGCAAAATCTGAGGTCATTTATCTCTTCTCTCATATCCCATAATGATCCTTAGGAAATTCAAGCCAGATCTTGTCTTTCCTCTGGTCAAAACCCTCTAATGACTTCCTATCCTACTCAGAGTAAAAACATAGAGTTCTTCCAGAAGCTAAAAGGTGCACCACCTTGTTCTCTCACCGCATCATCTCCCTGATCACCTCTTCTACTCTGCTCCCTCGGCTCAACCCACTGCAGCCAAAATGGCCTCTTAGATGTTCTTTGAACATGTTAGGTACACTTCTGCCTCAGGGCCTTTGCACTTGTTCTCTCTGCCTGGAATGCTCTTCTTCATATAGCCACTTTGATTTTCACTGAGGCCTGCATTGATAAGAAACCTCATTAAAATAGCAATTCCCCTGCATTATTTTTCTCTACGTCTGATTCCTCCCTTCCCCCACCTTGAGAGAACATAAGCCATAGGAAGGCAGGGATTTTTGCTCCTGCAAACATACGAGGTATAGATTAGACAAATAGCAAGTATTAGTTGAGTGAGTGAATGTAACTCACGGAGAGGGAAAAATAGGATTACCATACTCCCCATCTTTTTTTTTCATAGAACTGAACACTTGAAACTCTTGACGTTAGCTGTAGAGGACATGCATTGCTCATGAGCATGTAAAATGGTGCAGCTACTTTGGAAAACAATTTGACATTCCTCAAAATGATAAACATATGGTTACCACATGATCCAGCAATTCTACTCCTAGGTGTATACCCAAGAGAATTGAAAACATGTGTCCATGTAAAAACTTGTTTTCAAATGCTCATGGCAACATTACCCATAATCGTTAAAAACTGGAAACACCCTAAATGTACATCAACTGATGGACGAATAAATAAAATGTGGCATACCCATACAATGGAATATTATTCAGCTATAAAAACAAATGAATACGGACACATGCTGCAACACAGACCAACCTTGGAAACATTGTGCTAAGTGAAAGGATCCAGACACAAGAGGCCATCTATTATACCATCCCATGCCGATGAAATATCTGAAATACCTAAATTCATAGAAACGGGAGGTAGATTAGTGGTTGCGACGGGCTGGGGGAAGGAGTTAGGGAGAGTGACTGCTACTGAGTCAACGGTTTCTTGCTGGGGTGATGAAAAGGAATTGGGTGTGGTGATGGTTGCAGAGCTTTGTGATTGTCCTAAGAACTGCCGAGCTGTACACTTTAAAAGGATGAATTGTGTAGTATGGGAATCATATGTCAGTATGAACATAATCAAGGAGCAAAGGGAAGAATCAGGAGTGGTGGAGTTCTCCTGGTAGAAAAGTCTCCGGGTAGCATTTGGCATTGTGTGGATCTCAGGCTCTGGAAGAAGGTGTTCATGGCAAGTGGACAGCCCTTTATGATTTGTGAGTATTTTACGTGGTCGAATTTGATCATTCCATCAGTCAGAGAAATGAAAATGATACCTCCAAGAAGTGGTAGGTGCTGTAAGGAGACCTGAGCTAGGTGACCTGACACAGTGAGCCTCAGGGAGCAGGGGGTTGGTGCTATCGATGGGGTGGGCTGCAAGGAGCCTCTGGGAGGAGATGTCTGAGCAGAGGCCTGGAGGACGAGAAGGAGCAGGGACTTAGGATCGGGGGCAGGTTTTCAGGCACAGGCCAACAGTGCGCACAAAGGCTGTGATAGGGGCACGAGCCTGGCCTGAGCGGGCCTGAGGAGTGGACGGGCTGTGTGGCTTCCTCGTGTGCTTCAGAACAGCCTGGTGGGGCAGACTGGGAGGATACCACTGTGTCTGGGGGAAAAGTCTTAGGGGAGGAAAGTGACATGTCCAGGACCATAACGCTGGTAAAGGCAAAGCTGGGGGTGGGTGATAGGAAAGAAGAAGGCAGACTCTGGTGAGCCTTTAGGAGGCAAATCAGCAGGGCAGCGAATGCACAGAAAGGACTGCTTCTTCTTTCCCCCGACATCTGGAAACAGGGGAAGTTGGCGAGCAGATGTGAGAGTAGCGCAGGTGTGTGTGTGCGTGTGTGTGTGTGTGCATGAGCGCGATCAAGGCAGAGTGGGAACATCAACTGGAAGCCGGCAAGCACAGCTGTGTGCTAAGCAGGAACCTGGTCTGTGCTGCGAACCTTTGTGCCCCCCTCACTAGCCTCTCCCAGTGAACTTCCCATAACAAGCAACCGATTTACCCTGCACCGCTTCCCACTTCTAAAGAGTTTATTGTTTCCAAGGTATACAAGAAACAAACCCCAACTAGAGTTCCCACTGGTTTTACAGCCTTCACTTTCTGTGAGAAAGGAAGAGATTGGTACCCTGTATTTTCAGAGAAACATTAGCTGCTTTGTCCACCTGCAGCCTCACCCTAAGTGGTGGCAGACGGGGACAAGACCCACGTGTGCTGGCCCAGAGTGGAGACTGGCTGGCGTCCTGTGCTGTGCTGGGGTTGGGGTCCATCTTGTCTGACGGTGAGCCTGTCACCTCACCTTGGGGCTCAGCTTCTTCCTCCTCTAGGATTACTCCAGATCCACTAGTCTGGGAGTAACCATGCCTACTGAGGATGCTGCTCCTTGGGGCTCAAGGCTGCCTTTTTTTGTTTGTTTTTTAAAGATGTCATTTATTTATCCGAGAGAGAGAGTGAGAGAGAGGGAACATGAGCAGGGGGAGCGGCAGGCAGAGGGAGAGGGAGAAGCAGACTCCCCGCTGAGCAGGGACCCCCGCTATGGGGCTCGATCCCAGGACCCTGAGATCATGACCTGCGCCTAAAGCAGATGCTTCACCGACGGAGCCACCCAGGCGCCCCCCTCAGGGCTGCCTTCTGTGTCAGGAGGGTTCAGACAGCAGGGCTGGTGCTCGGCCGAGGTTGGTGGGGAATGGGCCCCTGGAAAGATGGTTCCAGGAAGCGAGTGGAGCAGACAGTTCAAGAGTGGAGGCCCAACCCCAGTACCCAGGTGGGAGTCAGAGTCTAAAAGGGTCACCAGGGCTGCGTTCCTTCTGGTGGCTTTGGTGGAGAATCAGATTCCTTGACTTTTCCACGACCCGGAGGCTGCTGTGTCCTTGGTGTGTGGCGCCACCTCATCTTCAGTGTCCCTTCTCCTGCTCTGACTCTGACCCTCCTGCCTCCCTCTGGTAAGGACCTTGGGCCCACCCAGATGCTCCAGGATAATCTCTCCATCTCAAGATCCTTAATTTAGTCACATCTACAAAGTCCCATTTTGCCAGGTGAGCTTTACCGTATTTTACAGGTTCTGGGGATTAGGACATAGTCATCCTTAGGAAGCCATTATTCTGCTCACCATGCCACGGAACCGCCCTGTCGAGGCCTTATTCTTGCCCCCCCGCCATCATTTTGAAAGTAACAAATGCTCATTGTTGATACTTAGGAAATTACAGGAAAAAAATGAAGAGTTAGGAAAAATAAAAAACTTTATGTCCCTGATCTTAATGCCCAAGGCAACCTGATGTTCATTTAATATTTTTACTTATTTCCTTTTAATCTTTCCTTCTATGTGTATTTTAAAAGTTGGTTGAGATTATGCTGTAAGTGAAGTTTTAAAAAAACATTTTCACTCCCTATGAGGATTTTCCACATAATTAACAGTACTTCTAAGCATAATTATCAGTGTCTGCATTATATTTTGTTGTTTATTTATTTCCCTAATTGGTGGATGTTAACCTTATTTCCTTTATTTTTGCTCTTTAAATAATTATGTAATGAATCTTGGTGCATATGTTTTTGTTAGCTTCTCTGATTATTTCCTGAGGACCAAACCCTAGACATATGATCACTGGAGGAAAGGTCATGATTATTTTGATACATAATTGCCACATCGCTTTCGGTATTGGTTGAACCCGTTACATCCTTACCAGCAGCTTCTCTGTGTGTCCCTGCCACGTCACCCATGTCAGCAATATAGTAGTCACAAAAACTTGATTGGTTTCATATGTGAAAATGACATCACTTTAAAATGTTTTCATTTGCTAGATTATGTAAATGGAACACTTCCAATTTTATCATCCACCTGAATTTCCTCTTTGTGACTTGCCTTTTCTTGCCCCTTACCAATTTTCTAAATGGAGTCTTAATGTGCATCTTTTATACACTCTTTAAAAAATGATTACTAATCTTTTTCTACGTTATTGGTTCTAAATATTTCTTGCAGTCTATTTTTTGCCTCCCTTCAGTCGTTTTGGGGGTTTATCCAATATCCATGTTACATTTATATGCGGCCAAATTCACAGACTCTTGTGTGATGTCTTCCATGAATTTTTAAGCTTAGAAAGTGCTCCCTTTCATTCAGAAATATTATAGAGGCTCACTTCTGTGTTCTTCTAGTTTAAGAAGTGATTTGCTATTATATGGTGACCTTCTTAATCTCCCTGCGTTTACCTAAGTGGAGCACGCGGAGAGGTGACAGGATCCAGCCACACTTGTGGGAAACCCTTCCCCTCCCCACTTATCTTTTTAGTGTCCTATGGTACAAAAGGCCACACATTGTATGACTATGTGTACATGAAATGTAGATTTCAGAATAAAGAAATCTATAGACAGGACGTAGGTTAGTGGGGGAGCAAATCAGGAGTATAGGGTTTCTTCTGAGGTGATGAAAACATTCTAGAAATAGAGGTGATGGTTGCACAGCTCTGTAAATATCCTAAAAACCCCAGAGTATATGCTTTAAAATTAAGAGTAAAATTTATGATATGTGAATTATATCTCAATTTTTAAAACGGACAAAAGTAAATTCTTAGCCTTAAACACACTTTAATTCATTTTAGAAAGGAAGAAAATGATCACTGTCTTTAACTTAGCAAATTGGAAGAGCACAAGTACTAATCTTGAGGAAAGAAGAGGAATAAAATCACATATATGAGAAATTAATAACTTAGGAAATAAAAACTAATCTCAAAAGTGGTTTAATGCAGGAAAAAAACAAGGAGGGGAGGAGAAATAGAAGGCGGACATCCTGCAGCAGGTGTAATCCACACAAATCACAGACCGCGTGTGGTCAGAACGCGTAATAATAACAGATACGGACATTTTAATTATAAAAGAATACTTTTTAAATGCAGGACTTTTTGCTAATACATACTCCATGAAATAAGTTAAATTTCTGGGAAAAACAAACCAAAACAATAGAACAGATTCAAGACCCATCAAAGAACTTGAATATTCAATATTCAAGGGAATTCAACAATATTCAGAGGGAAAACACTTTCCAGTAATCAAAGTATTTGTCCCAATAATGAATTTGCCAGATAGTTTTTTTTTTTAAAGATTTTATTTATTTATTTGACAGAGAGAGACACAGCGAGAGAAGGAGAGCACAAGCAGGGGCAGAGGGAGAGGGAGAAGCAGGCCTCCCACTGAGCAGGGAGCCCGATGCGGGGCTTGATCCCAGGACCCTGAGATTATGACCTGAGCCGAAGGCAGACGCTTAACGACTGAGCCACCCAGGCGCCCCTGCCAGATAGTTTTGTAGATAATTTCTTAGGATTCTAAAGACACAGAGATTCCTTTGCTCTATTTATGTACTGATCTCGGCACATGGAAAAGATAGAAATCTGCCAGATTAATTGTGTAAAAGGAGCATCTCATATCAAACCTCAGCAGACAGCATAAAGAAAATTCCAGAAAAGAGCCTTCCTTAGGACTATAGGGCTGGAGCTGAGTACTGACAGCCAGGGTCAGCTAGCAGAAGGGGTTTGTGTGGCCACACTCCACTGCTGGTGGGGACATTTCGAGTGAAGCCAGTGTTTTCAAATTGAGAGGTTCCACACAAAATCTGGATTCCTGGCTACTCTAGAAAAATGAAAAGATCTGAAGCCACAGAGCACATATCTTGCATGAAGACAACGGGCTGAAGTGAACTGGGGCCAAGGCTTCCGTTGGGTCATTTGCTCTCCAGATGACATTGACCACAGGGAGGGGGAGGAGTGGATTATCGGAAGCTGTCACTGCTCAGTGTGGACATTTTTGTTTCTCTGAGATGTGTAGTTGTGCTCTTAGGTGATTTCTGTGGTGGCTTTGACCCAGTGGAGTTTTGAAGGACAAAAATCTATCTTGTGGAAGGTGTATTACCTCTTTGACTGTTATTCAACTCATCAGGCTCTTGGGTTTATTGGGGCTACTTGTGATGCAGGAGTTTGTGGCTCTGCCCTCAGGGGGTGGGGTGGGGTGTGACAAGCACATGACTTTGTGTTTTCAGGCTCATCTGCCCTCATAGCAGTGTCCAATGCAGTGAGTGGCCCAGTGCGGGGCTCACTGACCGTGCAGTGTCGCTATGGACCCAGGTGGAAGACCTACAGTAAGTGGTGGTGTCGAGGAGCCGAGTGGAGTTACTGCCGTATCCTTGTTCAAACCAATGGATCAGAGCAGAAAAAGAAGGGGGACCGAGTGTCCATCAAGGACAATCACAAATCGCGCACGTTCACCGTGACCATGGAGGAGCTCAGGTGGAACGATGCAGACACTTACTGGTGTGGGATTGAGAGATCTGGAACTGACCTTGGGGTCAAAGTTAAAGTGACCATTGACCCAGGTAAGAGTATGTGTGGGTGTGGGTGTGTCTCTTCAGGGTCTTCTCTGTCATGGTCCCTGAGGTTCCTCTCCAGTGACTTAAGGTCACTTGGAGTGAACTGTCACACAGGGGTTTGAGTCCTGATTTCTTCTAGGACCCCAACTGACCTCATGGGTTGGGAGGGACAGGGCTTCTCTTAGATGATCTCATGGCTCCCAGCACCTCCTCCAGGATGGATCAAGCCTTTCTGTGCACCTGTTTCTCTGCACAGCACAGTGCCTAGTCTGTTGTCCATAGAGATCAAGGTGATGGTCCCAGTTTCATCCGTGGACCAAAGGACCTTCTTCCCTGGGACCCAGAGACCCCAATTCCTGCCTATGCTTTCCTGGACCTCTGGTGCCCACATGTCCCTGCTCATTCTGGAGTTTAGGGCCAGGCTATTCCCACCCCCTGTTTCATATCCAGGTGGAGAGGGAAGAGGCCCAGCACAGTAGGGGTGCTGTGGTTAATTCCTGAGGTCTGAAAAGGCCTCCCCAGTCGAAAGGCTGCATTTCCTTTACAGGCCATATATGCATTTGGGTCTAATGATGTTCTCTTCCTAAGTAGTTCTAGAATGCAGACACTCCTGGGAGAGGGCAGCTCAGAGGTCCCAGTGCCTTGGTTTGAATGAGCTGGTCTGTTGGGCTCTGCTTCTCTGACCCCCGGATAGGCAGCACCAGCTCACAGGGCACTTGTGGCCAGGGGACAGCACGGAGTCCACAGAGCCCCCACCCTACCTGAACCTGTGAGGCTCCAGCTGCCTTTGCGCTGAGGTAACATCAGTCCCCCCTCTAATCCTTCCAGGGCCTGCCTGACATCCTCCCTGGACCTGTACGCAGTCCTTCCTGCCTCTGAGGCTGAGTCTCCTAGCGGCCAGGGAGATATGAGCAGTCCAGGCTATAGTACTTTCCCGTGGCCCAGCTCCAGGCTCCCCCCCAACCCCCAGGTTCAAAGCCAAGTGCAGGGCTGTGGGCAGGTTAGCAGGCTGAATGGTGCATAATCTGGTTTGTATGCCTAACACCAACTACAGTATCAACCACCACCACCACCACCACCTCAACCACCATGTCCACAACGCCAGCAGAGACCAAAGGCCCCCGGACTGTGACCAGCCACCACTCCAATGGCAGGTAAGCCAGCTCCAGTGCACTGTTCCCTGCGGTCAACTTGGCCCAAACTCTTCTAATGGGGGGACTCTTTGCAGTCCCAGGTGCCATCCAGAGCTTGTCCCGAGACTCTTCTCCTCCTTTGAGAGGGCGAGGATGCCAGGGGCTCTTTCCACTTGCTATCAGGCCCCACAGTGTCCTTGGAGCCCCTCAGATCCTTCCTCCTGGAGCCCAGTACAGTCTGTAGATGTGTTGGTGCATTCATTCTTCTATCTCATTTTTACTGAATTGACTTCTACATGGTCAACCCCTTGTTGAGCTCTGGAGGCATAGACATGGAGCTGCCCTCCAGGAGCTCAGAGTGCAGGGTGGGAGACTGATAAGCAGGCAGTCAGTGCAGATGGCGTGGCCACTGTGTGTGTGTGTGTTGGGGGGGGTACCGGTATCGTAGGGCCACAGGGACGGCTCTTGGTCCAAATGCCAGGAGAACAGGGAGGGCTTGGAGACATCCTGTCTCCCCTAATTACCGTTATGGCAAGAATAGCAGTACTGATGTTTGCCCCATCTCGAGAGCACCTGTCAGCTCACAGAGGGCTTTTCTGTCCGTTGTCTGTTAATTCTTGGACCCTGCTTCATGAGGATGAGTAGGCAGATACAAACGCCCATCTTATAGAGGAAGAAACTGAGTCTCTCTCATGCTTCTTAGCACTCTGCCCTGCCAATGCAGCTGAAGTGGCTTTCTGGAAGCTCAGAGGCCTCTTTCCATCGCCTCCTTGGCCCTTTTGACTTTGTTTCTAGACTTGCTGTGGTCTCCTTTTGCTGGGCTTTCTTGTAGAATCTGGATGGGAGGTCCCCAATTCTTCTACCCCCACCCAGGAACCCCTCTCTTCACCTCTCCCATTTGCCCTCTGTTTCAAAAGTTTCTTTTTACTAACCTGCTTTTAATAAGTAATAGTTAAGGAGTTTCCTCTTTTTATGAATCAAAGCTGTATATAAGTATGAATTAGGGTCTTTGATCAGCATGAGAAGGATTCATTCATTCATTCATTCAAATAATTATTGAGCCCCCACTCATGCCTATCACTCTCTTGGGGAATACAAGAGGATATAGGAAGAACAGAATGATCAAGCTGTCTGCTCTCCAGGTACTTACAACTGAAAGATAATTAATGTGCCAGATAGAGTAATTAATTCATCGATTGATGAATTTATTCTATAAATTCTGTGACTAGTGATGAATAAGAGATAGTCTTTGCATTAGACTCAGGCTCTGGCTACCTTAACAAAGCACCACATCCCGGGCCACTTCAAGAACAGATGTTTATTTATACACAGTCTGGAGGCCAGAAGCTGAGATCAAGGTGTCAGCACAGTTGGCTCCTTCTTGGGACTCAAAAGGAGAATGTGGTGGCTTTCGGCCATCCTTGCCACTCCTTGCTTTGTGGCACCGTGACCTCAATTTCTGCCTCTGTTGCTACATGGCCTTCTTCCTTTGCATATCTGTGTGTGGCTAAATTTCCGTCTTGTAAGGACACCAGCTATTGGATTAGGACCCCTCCCAATCCAATAGGACCTCATCTTTACTTGATTACATCTGCAAAGATCTTATTTCCAAATAGGTCACCTTCACAGGTTCTGAATGAACATGAATTGTGGGGGTGGGGGACACTCTTTAATCCAGTACAGCAGGGCAAGTGTAGAAGCGGAGAGACCTTTCCAGAGCCCTTTGCCATACAATTTCCGTTAGGTGTCTAGACCCACAGAAACATTGTGGAACCCTCCTGTCCTTAAAAAAAAATTCTTTTTTTACCATCTCTTAGGACACCCAGGAGTGGGGTTCCCAGGCTAGAAACCCCAGGCTTGCAGGTCAAAAGGTGTGTGGCCCTCCTTGCTACCAGGTGGCCGGGATGTGGCCCAGAAGCAGGAGGTGGGCCGGGGTGCATGATGTTCTTTTATTGTTTCCAGCGCTAACTTCATGAAGCTCAGCATCCTGATTCCCCTCATGTTGGCTGTGTTGCTGCTTCTCCTGGTGACGGCCTCACTCTTGGCTTTGAGAAAGATGAAGCAGCAGAAGAGAGGTGATCAGATATGGCTGACACTGCGCTGGGGCTGGGCTGGGCTGGGTGGGAGTGTGGGGCTGATGGCTGGCTCTGCTTCCACATTCTCACGGTAAATGCACCCCCCTCCTCAGAACTCACTAGGGTCTCAGCTCTTTTGCGGTGCTCTCCAGTACCCCTCCCCCGCCGCAGCCTGGGCACTCTTGTAGTCAAGGAGGAGTTGGGACTCATTCTTGCTCATCACGTTTCCTCCCCAGTGTATGTCTGCGACCTAAGTTCTAAGTACTTTCTGTGTGCCTCAATATCTAGGCTTTTGAAACTAAAAACCAGGAGAAAAGAACTTATTTCTGTGTTGTCTGTAAAATTGGGGATGGGTGGGCAGAGAGAAGCAGGAACCACAAGCACTTGAAAGTTGGTCCATAAGATGCTGACCCGGCTTTGCACCTCACTCAGAGGGCAGCCTGGAGGGGACATTTGTGTTCTAGGATTGGCCAGGCACCAGTGATGCAAGGAGGGGACGGGCTCAGCCGCCCAGCAGCCCACAGCCCACCTGAAGACTAACTGGAGTTCAGTGGGACAGAGGCAACAAGACAGATAGAAATCAAGTACCGTGGAGCCATAGAGGGAGGGATTCAGCACCCTGGGTAGCTGGGAAGACAGATGTGACTTTGAGTTGACTCCTGAGTGACCAATCTAGCGGAGAAATGGGGGCATTCCAGGCAGGATTTCTGGCAGAAGTTAGTCTGAGCCTGCAATTGCACAGAAGGAAACTTAACTCCAGGGACGCTGATTGGTGGCAGGGCGACCGGATCAGCTGATCTCCCTTCTGTGATGTGGGGGAGATGGGCGAGGTCTCCTTATTTCTCAGGTGGAGAACTGGAAGTTCAGAGAGCTGAAGTGACCAACGTCACAGAGTGTGCCATCTGAGGAGGCAGAACCAGGTCTCATCTCTCTGAGCCTGGAGCCCAATTCACCTCTTTTCTTCCAGATTTCTCTTCCCCAGACCTGGGGGCCCTGCGAGTCTAGGGGTGGGCTTTCTAATTCTGATTGTTTTTGTCTTTTAGCTGCTGGGATATCCCCAGAGCAGGTAAGAGAGTCCCTGAGGTCAGACCAGAGACCCCAGACAGCTCCTTTCTCTCTGTCCTCCTTTTCCTTCTCCCAGGAGCACTGAGGTACAAACATATCAGACAAACTATGTGCCCAGGGGTCTGTGTGTTCACGGCCTGGGAGGATGGCGGGTGGACCCTGGAAACAGCCAGAAGGGAGAAGGGCTGGGAGGGGTAGGTGTGGGGGTTGCATAGGAAGCTGGGAGAGGGGGACCCAGGGAAGCACAGGGTCTGTGTCCCTCTGGGGAAGAGGACCTGGGCTTTCTTTCCAAGGTGCTCCAGCCCCCAGAGGGGGATCTCTGCTATGCAAACCTGGCCCTGGAGCCAACCAGCACCTCCCACAACTCCTCCCAGAAGAAGGCCTGCACAAAGTCCTCCTCCTCTGCCCTGGGTGATCAGCAGGAAGTGGAATATGTCACCATGGTGTGTACTTGGTGGGGCTGCAATGGGGCTTGGAGCCTGATCTGCCATTGCCCCTGCTCTGAGGATGGGCTTTCTCCCACCCGTGGGGGCACAGAGGAGGAAGGGCAGGTGCTGGGCCAAACCATAGCCACTGAAAGACTTGCCTGTGTAGCTCCCCCACACTTTGGGCTTTTGGAAGTGTCTCCATAGCTGGCCTCAGCACTGGGGGACTCAGAGTCCCATCAGACATGGCCATTATGCTTGGCAGTGGAGACCTGGACAGGCCTGGGATTCCATGTGAATTGTGCTGCCCTAGCGTGGAGTGGAGGGAGGGTCTTCTGCTCTGAAGGCTCTGTGCCCCCACCTCATCCAAGTCCTCCTCCTTCCCTGGGCAAAGCCTCTTGCCTGCCTCTCTGACCCCTTGGGAATCTTTATTACAGGCCCCCTTTTGGAAGGAGGACATTTCCTATGCGGCTCTGTCTTGGGAGCCTTTGAATCAGGAGTCAACCTACTACAACATGAACTACCACGTTGCCCAAGTTCCCAGCAGGAGCCACGAGGAACCCATGGAATACAGCAGCATTAGGAGATCTTAGCTTGAGCTCCAGGCTCCCCTCTCCAACCCCACACGAGGCCTGTGAGCATGTTCCTGCTCTGTCTGCTTTCTGCCCCCAGTCACTTCACGAGGACCAACCAGGGACTGAAGCCTTGGCCTTGTCTGAGGGGGCTTTCGGGAGATAGATAGGGGTCTCTCTACATCCCTTTTTCTCCCATACAGCTTAAGAGGGGGTTGGGGATATGCTCTGGAGTTGCCGAGGGAGTAATAATGATAATGATAATAATAATAATTAACCTTTATTTATTGCTTAACATGTGTGGTGGGCTGAATAATGGCCCCCAAAGTTCTCTGCGTCCCAATCCCCAGAACCTGTGAATATGGCAAAGGGGGCTGCGTGGATGTATGAAGTTGAGGGTTTTGAGATGGGGAGAGTATTCTGGATTCTCCAGGTGGGCCCTAAATATAATCACAAGGGTCTTGTAAGAAGGTCATAGGAGGAGAAGGCAGCCGATGACAGAGGCAGAGGTTGGAGTGATGTGGCCAGAAAAGGCAAGCAATGGATTGTCCCCTGGAGCCTCTAGAAGGAACCAGCCCTGCCAACACCCTGACTTTAGTCCAGTGAAACAGATTTTGTCCTTCTGGCCTCCAGAATTATAGGAGAATAAACTGATGTTATGTTAATGAATTCAGTAAACGTGTGGTCATTTGTTATGGCATCAATAGGAAACAGATATGCTATGTGGCAGGCACCTTCCCCAAATTCTCTACCCCCAGTAACTAGCTGAATCCTTGCAACAACACTATGAGGGTGTCTTTATCATTGCCTCCATTTTACAGATGAGGAATTGAGGTTCAGAGAGGTTCAGTGATGTACCAAGTTTTATCGCTAGGAAGCAGACGAGTTGAAATTTGAACTTGGGCATTTTGGCTCCCAAGTCTGGCGTCTGGGCCACTGTCCTGCATGGCACGTCTAAAGACGAGGGGGTATGAGCACTACTCGTGCAGGGATTGTTAGCGAGTATTCACAGGTGCCGGACTTACCACCTCTGTTCTAGAGTCCTGGCAGTCCTCCCTCCAGAGTGTGTCCTGAGTCCCAGGATGGTGGCATGGCTCGTTGTCTCTGTGATTACCGGCCGAGTCCAAGCAACCAGCCAGTCCCCTGCCCGCTGCCCCTCTTTCCTTTCCGGCTCCAGAGACCATTCTCCTTCCAGTAGCCAAAGTGATCTTTTTAAAACACAGACCTGCTCAGTTGCTGCTTATCACCTTCTGGTGGCTTCTTCTGCATGCAGCCCAGGACGTCCCGGGGAAGCATGGATCCCTGCCTGCCCCTATGACCCCAGCTCCAACCACTCTCCTTTTGAAAAGATGAAGCTCAAGGGAAAAAAAAATGAAAAGAGGAAGCTTGCTCTTTTCTCAGGGCATTGACACTTGCTGTATCTTCTTTCTGGAATTTCTCCTCACAAATGTGTGACCAGTTAGCTTCTTTTATCATCACATCTTAGCTCAAATATCCCCTCCCAGAGTAGACTTCCCTGACCACCTTAATGGCAGTAGCCCCTGCCACTACCTCCAATTTCACTCTGTCCTGTTGCCCTGCCTTACTTCCTTCATAGCAGGCACAGCTTTATGAACTTATTTATTGGCATGTGGGTTTATTGTTTCCCCCTCTCTGATAGGCTGTAGTTTGCCTGAAGGTGAGGACTTAGTCCCTTTCACTGCTGTATCCCCCATGCCTAGTTTTAAGGTCTCATACATTGAAGATTCTTGAATGTTTTTATGTTTGTTGCCTTGAATGAATAAATAATGTGATGGTCCAGGCATGGGAACATGGGGCAAGCTTTCGGGAGCAGGGACACCTGTGTCTGTCATTCTAGGAAAAGGGTCCTGAGCCACCTGGGCAACCAAAGGAATTTCGGCATCAAAACTCCCAGAAGCATGAAGTGGAGAGATTTCTTTCTCCCCTCCTAAAGCCAGGGGAGACAGGAGGGGCCATGATTCCTCCTGACTGGAGGACAAAGTTCCATTACTTCACTTAGGTGTCTTTTGGTGGGGGCTGGGATGAAGCATCAGAGAAAGGAGTCATGGCTTGGGAAGAAATGATGAGTTAGCCCCGGGCTACAGGCAGGTACCCCAGCAGGTACAGGGGCTCTAGTTGTGTTTATGGGGTGCTGTTAGTGTGTCTTGGGGTTGCCCAACTTCTCACGGATACCCCAGGTGGTCTGGGGGAGGTGGCCTTGGTGGATGTCCATCCCAGCATGAGCTGCTCTCTGGTCCTGCTCCCACTCCCTAAATGATGATTCCCTAGAACCTCAAGAGCAGTACCATCCTGGGGAAATTTGCAGAGCCTAGGCAAATGTAAATATTTTTGGGCTGGTCATTTAAGCTGGCTGGGTCAGTGAGACCGTTTTGACCCAGAGCAAGAAGTGGCTACAGAGGGATCTTTAAGTGAAAAAGCTCAAAGCAGAACAAGACTAGAGTGAGTCGAAGTATAAGAATAATAGAAAGCCTTGAGAGGGCGGAGCAAGATGGCGGAGGAGCAGGAGACCTGGATTTCGTCTGGTCTCAGGAAGTCAGCTGAATAGGGATCAAACCATTCTGAACACCTACGAACTCAACAGGAGATCGAAGATAAGAATAGTAACAACACTCTGAACAGAAAACCGACCACTTTCTGGAAGGTAGGACGTGCGGAGAAGTGAATCCGAGGTGATATTTGGGAGGATAGACGGCGGGGGAGGGGGCCTCCGTTGGCCGCTTCTGGCAAGTGATAGAGCCGCGGAGCACAAAATCGGACCTTTTAGAAGCTGGCTCTGCTGAGGGACGTCGCTCCAGTGGTCAAGCGGGGGGTGGAACCCTCGCGGGACAGTGTAGTCTCAGGACCTTCGGGGTCACAGAAAGACCGGGGGTGCCTGAGTGCGGCAGAGCTCCCAGGTATTGGAGCGGGGAAGCCGGCTGCAGAGACGGAGCCGAGGCGCGGGCTCTCAGCTCGGGGTTGCCATAAACTGTGATCCGTGGCCCAATCGGGCCACTGCTCCTCCAGCAGGGACCCAACAAGCGGCAGAGCCGGGAAGACTCCCCTTCCTCCCCCGGGGAGGAGCGGCGCGGGAGCACACCGCAGGGATCTGCTGGGTTTGGAGACTCCACACGGGGTTGGGTGCCAGAGATAGCAATGCTCGGTCACAGGCCGGGTGAGCACGGAGTGCGCCGGAGACCGGGGAGACGGGAGTGACTGCTTTTCTCTGGGGGCGCACTGAGGAGCAGGGCCCCGAGTTCTCAGCTCCTCCAGGCGGAGATTGGGAGGCCACCATTTTCACCCTGGTCCTCCAAAGCTGTACCGAGAGCTTACAGGGAACAAAAGCTCCTGAGAGCAAACCTGGGCAGATTGCTTAGCCCGGAGCGACAAGGGCGGGGCAATTCTGCCTCCGGCAAAGACATTTGGGAACCACGGCAACAGGCCCCTCCCCCAGAAGATCAGCACGAACAGCTAGCAAGCCAAGACCAAGTTTACCAATCAAGGAGAACGGGAGAACTCCAGCGCTAGGGGAATACTGCACGTAGAATTCATGGCTTTTTTACCATAATTCATTAGTTTTTCAAGTTAATTTTTAACTGTTTTTTTTGAGTTTTTCTTTTTCCCTTTTTTTTTTTTTAAGATTTTATTTATTTATTTGAGAGAGAATGAGAGATGAGAGCACGAGAGGGAAGAGGGTCAGAGGGAGAAGCAGACTCCCTGCTGAGCAGGGAGCCCGATGCGGGACTCGATCCCGGGACTCCAGGATCATGACCTGAGCCGAAGGCAGTCGCTTAACCAACTGAGCCACCCAGGCACCCTTCTTTTTCCCTTTTTCAAACAACATCTTATCAATCCCTTTTTTTATAAAAAACATTTTTTATTTTTCATTTTTAGAGTCATATTTTTATCCCTTCATAGTAGTTACCCTTATTTTTGGCATATATATATATAAGTTGTTCTCTCTTTAAAATTTTGAGATACAATTTCTTCTAACAGATCAAAATATACCCTAAATCACTAGTGTATGGCTTTGTTCTAGTCTCCTGCCTGATCACATTCTCTCCCTTTTTTTTCTTTTTAAATCTTCTTTCTTTTTAAAAACAACTTCTTATCAATTCCTTTTATAAAATCTTTTATAATTTTCATCTTTACAGTCATCTGCCATCCCTTCATTGTATCAACCCTTATTTTGTACATATATAAGTCTTTCTTCCTTTAAAATTTTAGCAGGCACTTTCTTCTAACAGACCAAACTATGCCCAAAAGCTAGTGTGTGGCACTGATCTATGCACTAGCCTGATCATATTTGATTATATTCTGTTTTTTTTTGTTTTGTTCTGTTTTTGTTTGTTTTTATCTTTTTCTTTTTCCTTTTTTTTTTTTCTTCTTTCTTTCGCTTTCTTGTCCCCTGGTTTCAGGACTTTTCTGATTTGTATACAGTATATTTGCTGGAGATGTTGTTAACCTGTTAGCATTCTGTTCTCTCATTCATCTATTCTGCTCTGGACAAAATGACAAGACGAAAAAAATCACCTCAGCAAAAAGAACAAGAGGTAGTACCTTCTGCCAGGGACCTACTCAATACTGACATTAGTACGATGTCAGACCTAGAGTTCAGAATCATGACTTTAAAGATACTAGCTGGGCTTGAAAAAAGCGTGGAAGTTATTAGAGACACCTTTTCTGGAGAAATAAAAGAACTAAAATCTAACCAAGTCGAAATCAAAAAGGCTATTGATGAGGTGCAATCAAAAATGGGGGCACTAACTGCTAGGATAAATGAGGCAGAAGAGAGAATCAGCGATATAGAAGACCAAATGATGGAAAATAAAGAGGCTGAGAAAAAGAGAGAAACAACTATAGGACCACGAGGGCAGAATTCGACAGATAAGCGATATGATAAGATGAAACAACATTAGAATAATTGGGATCCCAGAAGAAGAAGAAACAGAGAGAGGGGCAGAAGGTATATTGGAGCAAATAATAGCAGAGAACTTCCCTAATGTGGGGAAGGAAACAGGCAGCAAAATCCAGGAGACACAGAGAACCCCTCTCAAAATCAATAAAAATAGGTCAACACCACGACATCTAATAGTAAAACTTACGAGTCTCAGAGACAAAGAGAAAATCCTGAAAGCAGCTCGGGAGAAGAGATATGTAACCTACAATGGTAGGAACATTAGATTGGCAACAGACCTATCCACAGAGACCTGGCAGGCCAGAAAGGACTGGCATGATATCTCCAGAGCACGAAACGAGAAAAATATGCAGCCAAGAATACTATATCCAGCTAGGCTATCATTGAAAATAGAAGGAGGGATAAAAAGCTTCCAGAACAAACAAAAACTAAAGGAAATTGCAAACACAAAACCAGCCCTACAAGAAATATTGAAAGAGGTCCTCTAAGCAAAAAGAGAGCCTAAAAGCAGCATATTTCAGAAAGGAACACAGACAATATACAGTAACAGTCACCTTACAGGCAATACAATGGCACTACTTCATACCTTTCAACAGTTACCCTGAATGTAAATGGGCTCAATACCCCAATCAAAAGACACGGGCTATCAGATTGGATTAAAAAACAAGACCCATCAATATGCTGTCTGCAAGAGACTCATTTTAGACCCAAAGACACCCCCAGATTGAAAGTGAGGGGGTGGAAAACCATTTACCATGCTAATGGACACCAAAGAAAGCTGGGGTGGCAATTCTTTTTTTTTTTTTTTTAAGATTTTATTTATTTATTTGACACAGAGAGAGAGAGAGCACAAGTAGGCAGGCAGGCAGGCAGAGGCAGAGGGAGAAGCAGGCTCCCCGCTGAGCAGGGAGCCCGATGTGGGGCTCGATCCCAGGACCCTGGGATCATGACCTGAGCCGAAGGCAGACGCTTAACCGACTGAGCCACCCAGGCGCCCCTGGGGTGGCAATTCTTATATCAGACAAATTAGATTTTAAAACAAAGACTGTAATAAGAGATGAAGAAGGACACTATATCTTACTTAAAGGGTCTATCCAACAAGAAGATCTAACAATTGTAAATATCTATGCCCCTAACATGGGAGGAGCCACTTTTATAAGGCAATTAATAACAAAAGCAAAGAAACACATTGACGACAATACAATAATAGTGGGGGACTTTAACACCCCCCTGACTGAAATGGACAGATCATCTAAGCAAAAGATCAACAAGGAAATAAAGACTTTAAATGAAACACTGGACCAAATGGACTTCACAGACATATTCAGAACATTCCATCCCAAAGCAACAGAATACACATTCTTCGCTAGTGCCCATGGAACATTCTCCAGAATTGATCACATCCTAGGTCACAAATCAGGTCTCAACCGGTACCAAAAGATTGGGATCATTCCCTGCGTATTTTCAGACCACAATGCTTTGAAACTAGAACTCAATCACAAGAGGAAAGTCGGAAGAACTCAAATACATGGAGGCTAAAGAGCATCCTACTAAAGAATGAATGGGTCAACCAGGAAATTAAAGAAGAATTAAAAAAATTCATGGAAACCCATGAAAATGAAAACACAACTGTTCAAAATCTTTGGGATACAGCAAAGGCAGTCCTGAGAGGAAAGTATATAGAAATACAAGCCTTTCTCAAGAAACAAGAAAGGTCTCAAATACACAACCTAACCCTACACCTAAAGGAGCTGGAGAAAGAACAGCAAAGAAAGCCTAAACCCAGCAGGAGAAGAGAAATCATAAAGATCAGAGCAGAAATCAATGAACTAGAAACCAAAAGAACAGTAGAACAGATCAACGAAACTAGGAGCTGGTTCTTTGAAAGAATTAACAAGATTGATAAATCCCTGGCCAGACTTATCAAAAAGAAAAGAGAAATGACCCAAATCAACAAAATCATGAATGAAAGAGGAGAGATCACAACCAACACCAAAGAAATACCAACAATTCTAAGAACATATTATGAGCAATTCTATGCCAGCAAATTAGATAACCTGGAAGAAATGGGTGCATTCCTAGAGATGTATCAACTACCAAAACTGAACCAGGAAGAAATAGAAAACCTGAACAGACCTATAGCCACTAAGGAAATTGAAGCAGTCATCAAAAATCTCCCAACAAACAAAAGCCCAGGGCCAGATGGCTTCCCAGGGGAATTCTATCAGACATTTAAAGAAGAATTCATACCTATTCTCCTGAAACTGTTCCAAAACATAGAAATGGAAGGAAAACTTCCAAACTCATTTTATGAGGCCAGCATTACCTTGATCCCAAAACCAGACAAAGACCCCATCAAAAAGGAGAATTACAGGGGCGCCTGGGTGGCTCAGTTGGTTAAGCGACTGCCTTCGGCTCAGGTCATGATCCTGGAGTCCTGGGATTGAGTCCCACATCAGGATCCCTGCTCAGCGGGGAGTCTGCTTCTCCCTTTGACCCTCTTCCCTCTCATGCTCTCTGTCTCTCATTCTCTCTTTCTCAAATAAATAAATAAAATCTTTAAAAAAAAAAAGGAGAATTACAGACCAATATCCTTGATGAACATGGATGCCAAAATTCTCACCAAAATACTAGCCAATAGGATCCAACAGTACATTAAAAGGATTATTCACCACAACCAAGTGGGATTTATCCCTGGGCTGCAAGGCCAGTTCAACATCCACAAATCAATCAACGTGATACAATACATTAACAAAAGAAAGAACAAGAGTCATATGATCCTCTCAATAGATGCAGAAAAAGCATTTGACAAAGTACAGCATCCTTTCTTGATCAAATCTCTTCAGAGTAGAGGGATGGAGGGTACATACCTCAATATCATAAAAGCCATCTATGAAAAACCCACAGCGAATATCATTCTCAATGGGGAAAAGCTGAGAGCTTTTCCCCTAAGGTCAGGAATGCGGCAGGGATGTCCACTCTCACCACTGCTATTCAACATAGTATTAGAAGTCCTAGCCACAGCAATCAGACAACAAAAAGAAATCAAAGGCATCCAAATCGGCAAAGACGAAGTCAAACTCTCACTCTTTGCAGATGATATGATACTGTATGTAGAAAACCCAAAAGACTCCACCCCAAAACTGCTAGAACTCATACAGGAATTCAGTAAAGTGGCAGGATATAAAATCAATGCACAGAAATCAGTGGCATTCCTATACACCAACAACAAGACAGAAGAGAGACAAATCAAGGAGTTGATCCCATTTACAATTGCACCCCAAACCATAAGATACCTAGGAATAAATTTAACCAAAGAGGCAAAGGATGTGTACTCAGAAAACTATAAAATACTCATGAAAGAAATTGAAGAAGACACAAAGAAATGGAAAAACGTTCCATGCTCATGGATTGGAAGAACAAATATTGTGAAGATGTCAGTGCTACCTAGAGCAATCTACACATTCAATGCAATCCCCATCAAAATACCATCCACCTTTTCCAAAAAATGGAACAAATAATCCTAAAATTTGTATGGAACCAGAGGAGACCCCAAATAGCCAGAGGAATATTGAAAAAGAAAAGCAAAGCTGGCGGCATCACAATTCCGGACTTCCAGCTCTATTACAAAGCTGTCATCATCAAGACAGTATGATGTCTTACAGAACCTGTAAGTACATGGTTATTCTATATAGTAAGGAATTCATTTTTTCTGGTAATATATCACAGACACTAGTGAAAGTTAGAGGCTTGACAGTTCTGATGTAACTCTAGAAACACAAGGAAGACTAGAATTGAGCTCAGTTTGGTTTGGCTGGAGAAATCTGGTTGATTCTGCCTTTATCTTGACGTTACATATGGGCTGGAAATGGAAGTTTCTGGCAGCCTAGCTGAACTGAGGAAAGATAAATCCACTTAGAAAGACAGATCCACTCTGATCACTTTTGACTGCCTTATTCAAGCTTCCAAAAGATGTCTGCCGGATATGTTACTAGAGATAATGTCTTTATCCAAAATTCCAGCCATCTGGATTGGTGGCTGTCTGAAAAAGGACCTTTTCTTGTCCTGAGAGGTGAGGTTGACTAGCTCATGACAGTTGTGAAAGCTGTCCGGTCCGTTCTACATTCTGCAGCTGGACTGAGCAGATTTCTGACTGGTGGTCTTCACTGGAAGCATTCAGGTTCTTCGGGTTTGGGTCATGACTGTAGGGATCCACCCTGCATCCAGCCCAATTTATTCAAGCTTGAACTGAAATTTAGAGAGCGCTGGGGAGAAGTAGTCAAGGCCAGGGGAAGGGAGGCAAACATACACAAGCAGTTTGAAAGGAAACTGTTTCATAATGTTTATAGATTGGTATCTTGGTGTTGTCTCAGCCATATCCGGCCACTCCGTAAAGATTTTGCTAAGGCAGATGATAGGTGTCAGACTAGCACCTTTACCATAAGAATGAGGAAGTTCAGACAAACTGAGGGTTCTAGAGGGGAGGGGGGTGGGGGGATGGGTTAGCCTGGTGATGGGTATTAGGGAGGGCATGTTCTGCGTGGAGCACTGGCTGTTATGCACAAACAGTGACTCTTGGAACACTACATCAAAAACTAATGATGTATGGTGATTAACATAACAATAAAAATTTAAAGAAGAAAAAAAATAAGCAAAAAGAATGAGGAAGTTCAGATATGGTTCCTCTGGTCTAAGTGGGATTTTGCTCTCTGGTTTCTAGGAAAGCACATTCTGTTCTGACAAACTCCAAGATATTTAACCACTCAGCTCTGATTGAGTGCCTAATTATTTATAGCTTGTCTAAAGTTGCTGGGGTTTCCCTCCTTTGATTTTTAAATCATTAATATTTAAAGATCCCACTTATGAAAATTGTGGGGTTGGAGCAGTCTCCTTTTAACAACTGTATGCATATTACTGGCTCCCAGAAGATGGAGCCTTCTTCTTTTTTTTTTCCCCAAAGATTTTATTTATTTATTTGACAGAGAGAGAAGGAGCAAGACAGCACAAGCAGGGATAGCGGCAGGCAGAGGGAGAAGCAGGCTCTCTGCTGAGCAGAGAGCCCAATGTGGGACTCGATCCCAGGACCTGGGATCATGACCTAACCCAAAGGCAGACCCTTAACTGACTGAGCAACCCAGGTGCCCCAAAGATGGAGACTTCTTGAGAGTCAGCTGAGGGAGAGAAATATACTGAGCCGGTAATCTTCAAAATACATGATTAAGATAAATGTTGGACACGGGTGCCTGGGTGTTTCAGTTGGTTTAGCGACTGCCTTCGGCTCAGGTCATGGTCCTGGAGTCCTGGGATCAAGTCCCGCATCAGGCTCCCTGCTCAGCAGGGAGTCTGCTTCTCCCTCTGACCCTCCCCCATCTCATGCTCTCTCTCTCTATCTCATTCTCTTTCTCAAATAAATAAACAAAATCTTTAAAAGAAAGAGATAAATGTTGGACTGAAGTGAGGCTGAAAACCTATCTTTGCTTGATACCTTGGAAATAGAGTTCATAGCCACTTAGCCTTGGAAAGACCAGACTGCTGGAATTAGTTGATATCATGTACCAGTACTTTTTTTAGATTGGGAGGGATTGCTATTGTGGTCAGCCTTTTCTTTTACCAAGCAGGGGCATTCTTTTCCAATGTAATGGAATTGAGAATTGGTCAGATCATTGAAAAAGTTGCTTAAATCAGGAACCTGTAAAAGAAGTATATTCTTTATTTAAGTGACTTCTTTCTACTCAAAATATCTAAATGTGCAGTAATTTGCTAGTGTTCTGATGTAGACCTAAGTCTTTTCTTTGCTTACAGGTCTGCTGAAGGAAGAGCTCATTGCTGTTTCTGCACAAACCGCCCACGTTGTATTGTCTTGTTTCAGTTTCTCTGACATGGAGCAAGACATTCTAGACACTTTTGAAGCAATCAGATTGCAAAACCTTTCTTCATTTTTATGTTTTTTTCCTCCTGATATTTTACAGTTCTCTCACTCATTCCTCGTTTAGTTAGCAATTTTTTGACAGAATTTTTTTTAACGATATGATTTTATTGAGTCTTTCCAAAGCATTCAATCTAGTTTTTGTAGAAATGGTCATTCTTTTTTTGTTTACCCTCTTATGACATTGGTCAATATCCTTTTTGTTTGCACTTTTAATTGATTAGTTTATACATGGATTAATTGACATAATTATAATTAGTGTGTATGATTGACCAAAAGTTTGAAGAGTGTTGGCTAATCTGGTACATTTGTTAAGAGGTTTTGTTAAGAAAGTTTCTACTAAACCATTTGTTATGACCCTAATTTCATAAAAGAAAGGACATTTGAGCATGCCCAAGCCAGAATAGTAGGCAGGTTTCCTAAGAAAGGGTAGTTGATAGCTTTCTGCCAATATGGTGTAGGCTGTGTGTGTGTAATGTCCTACAAATTGATTGATACTTTGTCCAGGGATGGTACTCACATGTGGACTCAGGACTGGCAGCCACTGATCTCATTCACACTGTTCTCTGGACATGGATTCTCTCTGCTACATCCCAGCTGGTGTGGCCTAGGGTTCCCCAAAGGCGTCTAGTAATCATATTCATCTGGATGCTGACTAAGGTTGTCCTTCACGATGGCTCCATGGCCCTACATCAGTTGGGAAAAGGGCCTCTTCAGTCAGATTCCCCCTGCCCAGCATAAGCCCTTCCCCAAACTAGCCCATTATGACTATAAACTCACATGGCCCTGTCTTTTTTTTTCTTTTTCTATTTATATGTGTGTTTTCTATTTTGTTTTTTTAATTTTTTATTGTTATGTTAATCACCATACATTACATCATTAGTTCTTGATGTAGTGTTCCATGATTCATTGTTTGTGTATAACACCCAGTGTTCCATGCAGAACGTGCCCTCTTTAATACCCATCACCAGGCTAACCCATCCCCCCACCCCCCTCCCCTCTAGAGCCCTCAGTTTGTTTTTCAGAGTCCATCGTCTCTCATGGTTCGTCTCCCCCTCCGATTTACTCCTCTTCATTCTTCCCCTCCTGCTATCTTCTTTTTTTCATTAAAAAAAATTTTTTTAAACATATAATGTATTATTTGTTTCAGAGGTACAGATCTGTGATTCAACAGTCTTGCACAATTCACAGCACTCACCATAGCACATACCCTCTCTAATGTCTATCACCCAGCCACCCCATCCCTCCCACCCCCCCGACTCCAGCAACCCTCAGTTTGTTTCCTGAGATTAAGAATTCCTTATGTCAGTGAGGTCATATGATACATGTCTTTCTCTGATTGATTTATTTCACTCAGCATAACACCCTCCATCCACATCTTTGCAAATGGCAAGATCTCATTCCTTTTGATGTCACATGGCCCTGTCTTGAGGGTGTGCAGATCTTGCAACAAGAAAGGGTGATGAACTCAGTTCTGCTGAAGGAATCTCTGAGGACAGGTTCAGAATTAAAGAAGGAGTAAGACTTTGTTCCTAAGGGTCACAGATAGAGAAGAGACATTCTAAACCTTTGTGTGGTAGAACATCTACTTCAGCAGAGAAGAGAGGTGTTTACTACAGGTTCCAGCATAAAAATTCCATCCTGGGGAGTTTCTGAAGCTTCCGACATCCCTCCCCATCATCACCTTCCTATCTTCTGTGTTGCAGACCCAGATGTCCCCAATCCTGTCTTTTTTTAGCTTATTGTTTCATTTTAAGTTATAAAATATTTGATGAGTCTATATAATGCATATATATGTTATAAAACATAATGAAACAAACACCCATGTACCTGCCACCCTACTGAAGAAATGGAGTTTTACCAATGCTACCAAAGGCACACAGCTCATTATTTTCCTTTTTCCTCTCCCAAGGAGGAATATGTTTGCATAAAGTAGCTTCGGGTTCCCTCACAGCCCTTGACCCACTCTCCTTGCCTTCATGTTAATTAGCAAAGTCATCAGCGAAGCTAGTCTGCATTACGGAGCATTCTGTACCAAACTGACAAGTCTATGCAGCTCTTCTTATTTTAATATTATTTTTCTCCCTCAATGAAACCAATGCCCAATTGTGCCTTTGTGTTATTTCAGGACCTGGCAATTGGTTTGCCATTTGAAAAGCAGCCACATAGAGTTTTCTTCTGGAATTCCCACACAGAGTACTGCCCTCTGTCAAGGATGGTGAGGGTTTCTGTGATAAAGAAGCAAAAGGTCACAGCCCCTGGTCTCAGTCATACTGCCTAGTGCCAGCCTTCTGGTCATTGGAAGGAGTTGCCAAGTTCAGACAATGACCTCATTTCAAAATTTCACACTGCCTCTGCAAGATTAATAAGACAGAAAAGCAGAAGGACTAAACCCCAGAGACCCTGTGATCTTCCACCAAAATCTTTGGCAAGTGAAGACGAACCATGAGAGACGATGGACTCTGAAAAACAAACTGAGGGTTCTAGAGGGGAGGAGGGTGGGGGGATGGGTTAGCCTGGTGATGGGTATTAAAGAGGGCACAGTCTGTGTGGAGCACTGGGTGTTATGCACAAACAATGAATCATGGAACACTACATCAAGAACTAATGATGTAATGTATGGTGATTAACATAACAATAAAAAAATTAAAAAAAATCTTTGGCAAGTGAAAGTAGGAGCAGTGGAGAGGTAAAGTATTTTCTCTTAAAACACAGTGAGACATGAGAACAGAAGAGAGAGGAAGCGGAGGTAAAGTGAAGGGGAGTCTTCCCCGGAGTGGTGTTGGTGTCAGTTGAGTCTAGGCTTTATTTCCAGGGGTTGCTATCCTGCAGTTGGGTTTCATGGAGGCAAATCCCCAGGAGGTAATATTGCTTGGCTCCTCTGCCCTTGAGACCCAATTAACGGTGACTCACTGCAGTAAGCCTGCTTTCCAATGGCATCTGGGCAGCTCTGGAGGCAGAGTCTTGAATCTGCATTGCGAATGAATGTCCCCCACTGGCATTGGCTCTGCTTTAGTCTGTGTCCCGGGCCAGGCTGAAATTGTCACCAGAGCTGCACTAGAATTGTGGGAAGTCAGCATCAGAAGGGGCAGTTTCCAGGTCAAGCCTTGCTTTCCCTGAGATCCCCAGGGCTCCAGGGGGGGCCATGTCAGCATGATAATTTGGAAGAGTTCAGGACTTGGGGTCAGATGCCCTAGGGTGGGGTTCTGTCTTTTATTTACTTGCTGAGTGGCCTTGGACGATCACGATCACAAAATGTCTCTCGGGATCCATTGACTCCTGCATAACAGAGTTTCACCGAAGTGCCATACCCTCTGGCCTTTAATTTCAAAAACAACCACGGTAACCTTATGGTTTCCAGTTTCTAATAGCCTGGGTTTGCGCCCATATCTCTCCAGCAGATCCCATCTATCTCTGAGAAGTCCCTTGGAGTTACCACTCACATGCCCCATAGAAGGCTCCTTCAAGGCTTTTTTAAAGCAAAATGCTAGCATTTAGTAAATATGGGTGGTGGGTACAGGGGCATTTCTTTTTTTGTTATGGTATTCTCTGTGCTTTTTGATAAGCTTCAACATTTCAGAATTATAATGAATTTTCATGTGTTCGCACAATGGGATACTATGCAGTCATTAAAAATAATGAGGGTGCTATGGTGATTAACATAATAATAAAAAAATAATGAGGGTGAAATGTGGATGACAAAATGTCTGTGAGGTGGTTATAAATATATACAGCCCACCCCGAACAACGGTGGGAGGGGGGATTAGGAGTGTTGACTCCTGTGCAATCGAAAATCCACATATAACTTTTGACTCCCCCAAAACTTAACTACTTAGTCTACTGTTGACTGGAAGCCTTATTGATAGCACAGTTGATCAACACAAATTCTGCATGTTATATATTCCATTCTGTTTTCTTCCAATAAAGTAAGCTAGAGAAAAGAAAATGTTATTAAGAAAATCATAGGGAAGAGAAATACCATACTGTACTGTATGATATTTACTGAAAAAAATCTGCATACAAGTGGACCCGTGCAGTTCAAACCCATATTGTTCAAGGGTCAACTGTACATATATTTTTAGAAAGCAATTGCATTTTTATTTAAGATAGGGGTTTTGAAACAGTGACATCACAGGTAATTTTTGTTTTATATTTCCCAAATTTTGTAATTAGGTATTAATGGTTCTATTAATTAGGTATTAGCCAACAAAACTTGACTGTCCAGTGCTCAGATCACAAATACAAGTCTCATTTACTTCTTCCCCAGCCCAATGTTACAGGCACCTACCCCTGAGGCTGAGGTCTTGCCTGTCCACCTTTGGGTGTTCTGATCTGCCTTCCACGACATGCTTCCTGCTGCCCATGACCCCTGCAGATTGCTCTTGTGCTGGGCACAACCATTCCTTGCCAGTGAAAGCCACTGGTGACACAGTGACAGCCCTGGGTGGGGGGAGATACTGATCACTCCTTTGCCATTCTGCTCAGAACTACTGCCCAGACCTGGGTTCAGACCCCCCCGGCCAGGGGTTCTTTTTTCTTTTCTTTTTCTTTTTTAAGTAGACTCCATGTCCAGCATGGAGCCCAACTTGGGGCTCGAACTCACAACCCTGAGATGGAGACCTGAGCCGAAATCAAGAGTCGGACACCCAACCGACTGAGCCACCTAAGTGCCCGGATCCTCTAGGGGTTCTTATTTGACAGCAGCAACAGTTACACAGTTTGGGGTCCAGCACAAAATGAAAATATGGGACTCTTTGTACAAAAATATTGAGAAGATCTCAAGATAGTGACAGCAGGGCATTAAAGCAATTGTAGGGCCCTTCCAAAGGTGGAGCCCCATGTGACTGTCCACCCACAAAGCTGGACTTACTTGGGAGTCTCCCATCCCAATTCTCATCTGCCTTCATGTGGCCATAGGCTGCTCGTGCCTCACCCTCACTGGAAAAATTCGGGTGTCTTCATACCAACTGATCCTGGTCCCAAAACCAGGGGAAGAGCTAGTCCCTCATTCCAACCTGAGCCTCACCTCCTGTGACCTCATCTGCTGCCCCCACACTGACCTCCTTCTGGGATGGCTGAAAGTTGGGTCATCTGTTTCCTCTAAAGGAAAGTCTACTCCCACCCATAGGGTGAGGTCTGGCTCCACAGTCCCAATAAGCTTTATAGGGTGACATCAGTTCATTACCTAAGTCTGGCTATTAATAATCTAAGTCTGGGTATCCAGTCTTAAATGACACCATGTATGGGACACAACTAGCCCAGTTTCAGTGGGAGAGTGACAAGTTCAGTTCAGTTCTTTTTCAGTCACTTCTCATTAAAGATTTAAAAATATTGAAAAAAGAAAAAAAAAACGGGGGGCACCTGGATGGCTCATTTGGTTGAGCGACTGACTCTTGATCTCAGCCCAGGTGGAGGCGAGCCTACTTAAAAAAAAAAAAATTGGGACCCAGCTTCCCCTGGGATTACCATGGGGTCCTCTTGTTTTTGCATGACTAGCCTACAGCTAACACACCCTCATTTTCCTTGGAAAACACTCTTCCAGTCGTGGCCGATAGGGCTTAGGTGGGACTGACTCCTCCTCCAGGGGTGGGCACATAACTCATTTCTGTCCAATAAGCATTAGATCTAGGACTTTAGTGGAAACTAGCAGCCCTGGGGCTGTGACCTGGACCTGCTGGCAGTCATGTGACCCCATGAGGTGAGGCCTTCCTGTGAAAAAAGCTGAATTAGAGGGAAGAATGTTGACAGAGAGAGACAGATGCCATTGTTTGAATCCCTGGATCCAACTGAACAGCATCCCCAGGCTTCTCAGTTACATGAGCCAATGGATTTTCTTTTTTTGTTTAGATGGTTTGACTTGGGTTTTGTCACTGGCAACCAAAAGGGTTCTGACCATGAGAGTTCCCCTTTCAGTGGCAACAGTGATGCCTGGGCTGCTTACGCTGTGCTGTGGAAATCAGACAAGACAGCTTATATGCAAGTGCTCTGCAAACTGTAAAGGGCTGTTTGAATGGAATGACCAAGGAAGTACAGTTGGCGAGAGGCCTAGCCAGGATAAAAGCCTAGTTTTTTTTGACACCCCAATTTCCTTCTCTTCTTTAGCTAATGAGCTGCCTCCAGCTCCAAGCAAACCAGTGAGCAGGCAGAGGGTGAACAGGGCAGGGGATGGACAGGGCAGGGGAGGACAGGGCAGGGGGTGGGCCAGACAGTTGGTGGTCAGGGAATACTCTGTGCAGTCTTCTCATGTGTTTGTGGTGCTGCACTATGATGTCTGGAGGAGACCTGGCTTTTTGGGCATGGGGGAGTGAGGGTTCTTGAGGGCATGACTGCAGAGCTCACCTGGCCCCTTGCCTCTGTCTTTCCCAAGCCGCTCTTCATCGGCCAACCTGTCATCCCCAGAGGTCAGAACCCTGGCATTTTTGGGTTTGGATTTTTATCATCTCAGATCTTTGGAGATGTTCAGGGAGGGGGTGCCAGTTTTGCTTCTACTTACCCAACTCTGCCAAGCTTGGGCCATGGATCTTTACTCCAGGCACTTCTCAGAAGTACACTGGAGAACTCCTCCTTGTCTTGGACACGGACTTGGAGGAATTCCTACCTTGGGGGCCCAGAGCCATTCTGACCTTCAGCGCTGGGACCCTCTCCTGGAGCTGTAGATTTTGCAGCCCTTCAGATCAGTCCCTGAATCAGGACTCAGAACTTGGTAGCCTGAGGGTGCTGCGAACATTTGACCTGGTTCCCAAGGGCCCACTTCCCACTTCCTGTGACCTTTAAGACGTCATCATAGACACTGAAGTTCATGTGTCATATTGGGCTAAGGTCAGATGTGGCCTGAGTTGCCTCCATGCCTGCCCAGGGACCCGCCTAGCCTGCCACACTCAGTTCCTTGGGGGTAGGGAATGGGCCCTGTTCCCAGGTGTTTAGGAACACACAATGCTGAATTCATTCTCAAGATTCTCAACTAGTGACATCCAGTTTCAAGGAGGGCACATGGGATGGGGTGGTGGTGGGATATGAAGAAATGGCCTCAATCACCTTTTTCTTCTTTCATAGTTCTCTCCCCTGAAACCCAAATCCCTAAGGCCCTGACAAGGGCACTGAGCGAAATGGAGGCAGAGATATAAGATGGCAAATGTCGGTGCGTCTGATGGAGTCTCCTGAAGAGGGAGCATCCCCACCCCCTCTCTCTCCCAATCAGGTCAAGTCTTGGGCATTCTCAAGCTCAAAGGCAAGTGGTTCCTAAAGGAGGGCAGGAAATGAGATCTGGAGAGAACAGCACACCTCCTTCCCCTGACACTAGGGTTAAGTATAGCCGGAGAGGCAAGGGTCAGTGTAGAGAGGCCCTGAGGTAGAAGGGACGGCTATAGGAGTTGCACATCCAAGCGGTGCTCATAGTGTAGCCAACCATCACATCACATTGGCCTGGTTTCATTAGACAGCTGAATCCCCCAAGTCTCTCTTTTTCTGGATTTCATGCTTAGCAAACAATCCCCTGATTATAATGTGGTTTGGCATCTTGAGCAATATATCAGTCTTGTGAGTTTGATTAACATGAGCGTGCCTGGAGAGATGGATCTACTCTTGTGTGAGTGAGCAAAACCAGGCACTAGTCCTACAGAGCTGGGGGCTACACTGGACTGCTGTTGACACCCTACATGTGACTGCTTTAACCCCCACCCCCTTGGCCATGTGATCACCTTGGCAAAGCTCTTTGCCTTCTCCTGACCCTGCCCCATTGGATCTCCAGCTCTCTGGGGTTGGAGTCTGGGCTCTGCCACTTATTAGCTGGGTGACCTCAGGTAAGTTTCTTAATGTTTCTGTGGCTTGTTTACTCATTTTTTTCTTTGTAAAAAGATTTTATTTATTTATTTATTTATTTATTTATTTATTTATTTATTTATTTTAAAAAAGATTTTACTTATTTATTTGACAGAGAGAGAGACAGTGAGAGAGGGAACACAAGCAGGGGGAGTGGGAGAGGGAGAAGCAGACTTCCCGCAGAGCAGGGAGCCTGACGTGGGGCTTGATTCCAGGACCCTGAATCATGACCCGAGCTGAAGGCAGATGCTTAACAACTGAGCCACCCATGCACCCCCAAAATATTTTATTTATTTATTTGAGAGAGAGAGAGAGAAAATCTCAAGCAGACTCTGCTCTGAGCACAGAGCCCGACGCAGGGCTGGATCTCACAACCCTGAGATCATGACCTGAGTTGAAATCAAGAGTCGGCTCCTTAACTGACTGAGCCCCCCAGGCGCCCCTCGTTTACTCATCTTTAAAATGAGATTAAAAGGGCACCTGGGTGGCTCAGTTGGTTAAACGACTGCCTTTAGCTCAGGTCATGATCCTGGAGTCCCGAGATTGAGTCCCCCATCGGGATCCCTGCTCAGCGGGGAGTGTGCTTCTCCCTCTGACCCTCCTCCCTCTCATGCTCTCTATCTCATTCTTTCTCTCAAATAAATAAATAAAATCTTAAAAAAAATAAAATGAGATTAAAATAGGGTTGTTGTAGGATTGGATGATGTAAAGGCTCAGAACAGTGCCTGGCACATAAGTGCTTTTAGGGGTGTGCTGCTATTATTTAAATTCCCACAATAACTACCTGCTGTGACCTTGAGCAAGTAATTTAATTTTTTTTCCATCTGGCCTCCATTCCCTATTTATAATATGAAATGAATAATAACATCTCCTGGAAAAAGCATGTGGTAAGTGTTAAGTGTCACAGCATATATTAAATTATTTTGTAAACTGTAAAATACTCCACTGATGAACCATGTGTTAATTTTTATCATTTATTACTAATAATTATTAGTCTCACTGGGTCCCTCTAGATTACAACACAGAGATGATTTTATACTTCTCAGTTCACAACCTTATAAAACCTGAGAAGGGGACCAGGAGAACGGGGAAGAATCTGGGTGAAGACTGCCCCCCACAGAGGGGGGCTGGAGGGAGCTCTGCCTCATCGGGGCTAAGTCTTTACCAGCAACGCCATTCCTTCTGAAGGTTAAGGGCTTCTCTGTGTGAAGTTGGGAGAGGCTGGAAGAAGCAGGGTCTACCAGTTCCTGAAGTCCCTGCTCTGATACAGGACAGACAGATATGCATTTTAGTAAGCAGGCTTTCTGGGAGTGGTGTGGATGCAAAATTCAAATGGCAGAGGGAGGAAGAGGAGGAGAAGGAGTTGGAGAAAGGTTTGCTTTGCCTTTAAAAGGCCCTTAACAACAAAAGATAAGGAGGGATAGAGACCAAGAACACATTATCACTGGCTCTGCCTATAGCTTGTGAGAGGAGGTGTGTGTATGTGGCAGCCAAGGGCGGAGGACTAGTGGTTCAAGACACCTAAAAGTGGGCCATTCCAGGGGCGCCTGGGTGGCTCGGTTAAGCACCTGACTCTTAGTTTCAGTTTAGGACATAATCTCAGGGTCGTGGGATTAAACCCCCCCGCATCAGGCTCCACACTCAGCGCAGAGTCGGCTTGAGATTCTCTCCCTCTGTTTCTCCCCTGTTCTCTCTCTCTCTCTCTCTCTCTCTAAAATAAATAAATAAATCTTAAAAAAGTAAGCCGTTTGCAGAAGCACAAAGTATTAAATAACACCCTCATGTGGATGGGTCAAAACTGTCTGCTAATAAGCAGAAATACAAATAAGAAAGGAGGGAGCAGACTTTGGCATCAAGGTCAGTGAAACAGGAATTATCTGCTAGGGGATTCTTGAGCTCTGCCTGTTTTAACAATTATTTTCATGGACCCTTGCTACCTTGAGGAGTAGGGTGAGATCTGGGGAGGTTTTGACTGGTAGGGTCAGTGAGGGTGTAACATTTCCAGATCTGTTGTTTGCTGCTGGCTTAGAGCTCTCTCACTTGGCCCCAGAAAACCTCCTCTGGTTGTCTGGTGGGACGATGGTCCAGGGCTGCTCCCAACTAGGGAAGTGCATTGTCTGAGTGCTCTGCGAGTTGGCAAAGGAGCTGTGGGCTCCATTCTCGCTTGCCATCTCCAGGGACTGCTTCTCTTGCCTGAGAAGGGGAGGCTGGAAGCAAGGAGCACACTGGGAGAAGGTTAGAGCCACTTCAAATTTTCCGTTTAACTGTTCCCTGGCCTGGTGCTCACCTCTGTCTGTTTACTTCCAGCAAAGCTGGGTTTCCTGCCCTTGAAATGAAGGAAGTCAAAGCCATTCCCCAAAACAGCTTATAGGAGGAAATATTAGTGGACTAACATTAGTGAGTCTCAGATATTTTCTCCCCAAAGACCCAGGAACTCCAAATTAGAGGGATGAGTGCTTGGGGAGGAAAGCCTGAAGAGTTTGGAAAACGAGCTTTGAGATGTTACACCAGGTCACCTTCATTTCCTGCTAAGGTTACCCAAGACAACCAACCAGCACCACTCCCCAAGCCAGCTGCCTGCTCTGGGATCTGGGCAGGACGGACAGATCAATCAAAGGAGTCCCAGATGGCCTGAGATCCTCAGTGACGTTAACACACACTTCATTTATTTATCTGAAAACCTCCAGAGCAGGCAAGAAAGGAAAACAAGCAAATGGAAACATTCGACAGTGGGCAGCTAATGTTTCCTGGCTTTTTTGTTTGTTCCTGAGCTGAGGATGGAAATCTGGCAGTACTGGAGCTAATGCTCTCACTCTGGTTTTACATATTTTTTCTTTTTAAAAGATTTTATTTATTTCATTTGAGAGAGAGAGAGGGAGAGAGCACAAGCAGGGGGAGAGGCAGAGGGAGAGGGAGAAGCAGACTCCCCGCTGAGCTGGAAGCCCGACATGGGGCTCAATCCCAGGACCCTGGGATGATGACCTGAGCCAAAGGCAGATGCTTAACCATCTGAGCCACCCAGGAGCCCCATATTTTTTCTTTAAAAAAACAAAAAACAAAAATCTGACACTGCTTTATTGAGGTATGATGAACTCACTTGAAAGTAAAATCTCTTCACCTATAGGGTGCAGGTTTCCCTGTGGAATTGGATTCTTTTACCACAAATTTGTGTTCCATGAACATTGTTTAATTGAAAAAAAAAAAAGTTCCCGAGGGATAAAGAATAGTAGAGGGAGATAGAATAGTGGGTATGGCCTTTTGAAGGGATGGCTCTTTCCTTGGTAAAATTTTCTGGCAGGGAGGTAAAATGCTGCTGAATCCAGAACTTTCTCCAGGATTAGTGGGCGATGACCCAGTGGGAGAGCTAGGCTGGCTGGTGTGTGGAACTCCGGCTTTCTTAGATATTAACTCTTAATCGGAGGCCATTTCAAATTGAGATTAGAAGTAAACTTTTCAGAGGTTTCTTCCTGGGTTATCCCTCTGTATCTTCCTGTATCTTTCTTAGGGCACATCTGAGACTCTACACAGTATTATAGCAATATATGTGCATGTCTTATAGCCACAAGCTTATTGAAAGTGGGAACAATTTGTGCATGTGCATGTGTTTTCTCTAAAATATCCAGCATAGTTTCTTATGCTTTGGGCATGCTCAATACATGTTTGCTGAATGAATAGATAAGGGGCGTGGACTACTTAGGGGTGTGGAAATCACAGGATGAGCCATAGACAGGGAGGTGAAGGAACAGTGCAGGTGAAGAGGTAGGTACTAGAGATGACCTCTTGCCTTTCCTACTTAGGTAGAAGAGGTGTTAGAGCAGAGTCAGAGGGAATGGAAATCCCTTGTAGTACAGAGACCTTGATAATTCAAATTTTTCCCTTCAAGAACCAAGCCCTGGATGAATGGATGGACAGACCACATCTTTCTGCCCCCTGGTCAATTGTCTTTCTGAGACGCTAGAGAGGAGAGTGACTTTGGTTTAGTAATTATTTGCCTCTCTTGGAACAACACCGGCATGTGGGTGTGCATCAGAGTGCTGGTGATGGTGAATCAGGAAGTAAGCTCTTGAACTGAAGTCTCTGTCCTGATTCACTAGCATCTGGGGCAAAATTCCATGCTTCCTTTTTCCTAGAGTTTATGGTCAGGCCCTGGCACTGTAAGAATCCAGTCTGTGGGCTGTTCCTGAGCTTCTAGGTCACACCGCTGCCCTTGATGGCTCTCAAGACTATACTGGTAGCAAGAGAGGGCTAGGAGTTCTCTCAGCAAAAGAGCAGCAAGGTTGTTCACATATTTTAAGTTATTTAGTTGCATCAAATATTCAGATTTGTGAGAACAACAGCAACTCTATTTAAAAACTCCAAGCATGTGATGGATGAACTCAGTGTTTCCAAGCAGTTCCCAGCTTCCAGCCCACACTCCAGGAATATGCTAAGAGTTACTCAGGCTCATTTGGGTCACCCTCTAACTCTTGGGACTAGCTAAAGTGCTAATGCCATCCAAAGCTGATGATATTTGGCATATGCTTTTCATATAAGTGAATTTTAATAAGAAGTTTTATTGGGTCCCTTGTTTCACCTCCCAGAGAAAGGAAATATTCAACTTAGGAAATCAGAGTTGGGGTGTTCACATGGAAGTCTTGATGGTGGGTGTGTGAGCTTAATCCCATGGGATTGTGCCTGTGAAGAATGTGTGTGTGTAAGTCTGTGTGTCTGTGTATGGAGCTGCTGTTCTTCTCACAAAAATTCATTATTTTAAGTGACGCTCAATGTGACACCTATTGAAGTTGCTCTGAAGCCTGAGATATGTACCCTAATAACCACCATTTATTAAATGCTTCCTATATGCCAGAGAAACACATATTTACATCTACATATTTACATTATATCATCTAACATCTTTCCTCAAAAGATAATAAGCCAGATAATATTATTCTTATTTTATAGATAAGAAAAGAAGGCTTGTAGATGTCATTCAAAGTTATATCAATCAAGTTCTGTCTGATTCTCTGCCTGGGGTTTCTATCCACCATACAGCAATGTCTCATCCTTAGCAAGTTCCTAAAACTATCCTACATAAAATCTGGCAGCCCTGTCAAAACATTAAATGATACACCCTCCTCTATAAAGGTAACATCTGGGGAGGAGCAGGGGGTAGTATGTGGAAAAGGGTGTGTGGGGCGTTCCTGGGAAGCCTTGCAAGATTATCTCTTTATTTTGGCAGGGTTGCACAGAGGTGCTTACTTTGTGACAATCCAGCAGGGTGTACATGCATGATTTGGGGTTTTCTTGTGGTTATACTTCAATAAAAAGTTGATCTAAAAGATCATCCTTCCCAGCAGTGAATGTTGGAGGGAAGTCCTGCTTCCATGGCCAATATGGTCAAATGAATCAACAAGAATTTCTTGGATTCTATTATATAGCAAACTTAAAAATAATACAAATATGTTGATACTCTACCCTTTACATAAAGGTTCTTAGGTGGATTACATTAAAAAGTCATTCACAATAATAAAATAATATTAGGAGGAGGTGATCAACATTACTTGAAAAGGAAAATTCTCTATACATGTTACTCTCTTGGGAACCACAGAAGGTTTAAGTCTAGCTTCGGCTCTCAAGACGCTCACAACCAAGCTGAGGAAACCGAGCATTCACTAGTAGTAAGTAGACATTTGTCTTCAAATATATTGAAAGTTGTCGAAAGAGGCTCTCTCCCAATTTGGTGATAAATAAACCCAAAGGAAATGAAGTTTTTGTGGGCTACATCCTATATTTCATATGTGGGTCACTGAGGTGGGAAAGACCACACTTATCAATAATTTGAAAACTTTGACCTCCAAATCTTAAAGTGCTAAAATGAATATTTACATCTTTATAAGATAGCTTAAACTTGGAGAGAACCAAATATCTAATTACCAGGATGATTTTGTAACTGATTTGTAATTATGTTCCTTAGCTTGTATGCAGTTTCTACTGGGTCTAGATTCACAACCTCCAAGAACACAGATCTTATTCTAGTTTACTTCAAACTGCAACCATTTTAAAACTTCCTGGCTGGGGCAGTTGTTATAAATTTCTCTTTTTCTCTATACCTCAGGGGTTCAGGGACCTGGAGAAGTCACATGGACTATTTAAATTTACAGACGCACTTTTTTTGTTTTTTTTGTTTTAATTTTTTATTGTTATGTTAATCACCATACATCATTAGTTTTTGATCTAGTGTTCCATGATTCATTGTTTGTGCATAACACCCAATGCTCCACGCAGAATGTGCCCTCTTTAATACCCATCACCAGGCTAATCCATCCCCCCACCCCTCTCCCCTCTAGAAACCTCAGTTTGTTTTTCAGAGTCCATCGTCTCTCATGGTTCGTCTCCCCCTCCGACTTACTCCCCTTCATTCTTCCCCTCCTGCTATCTTCTTCTTCTTCTTTTTTTTTCTTAACATATATTGCATTATTTGTTTCAGAGGTACTGATCTGTGATTCAACAGTCTTGCACAATTCACAGCGCTCACCATAGCACATACCCTCCCCAATGTCTGTCACCCAGCCACCCCATCCCTCCCACCCCCCACCACTCCAGCAACCCTCAGTTTGTTTCCTGAGGTTAAAAATTCCTCATATCAGCGAGGTCATATGATACATGTCTTTCTCTGATTGACTTATTTCACTCAGCAGAACACCCTCCAGTTCCATCCATGTCATTGCAAATGGCAAGATCTCATTCCTTTTTATGGCTGCATAATATTCCATTGTGTATATATACTACATCTTCTTTATCCATTCATACAAACGCACTTCTGTTAGTAGTTGATTTTCCTTCATTTGTGTCAGAAATAGCCAGTGTGGCGCAGGCCCATGTGTCTGAAACTTTATTGTGCATATTTATTTCCTAGGGATCGTTTTAAAATACAAATTCAGATTCAGTAGGCCTGGGGTGGGGCCTGAGATTTCACATTAAAAAATTTATTTATCTATTTTATTTATTTATTTATTTATTTATTATGTTATGTTAGTCACCATACAGTACATCATTAATTTTTGATGTAGTGTTCCATGATTCTTTGTTTGCGTATAACACCCAGTGCTCCATGCAATACGTGCAATATGTGCCCTCTTTAATACCCATTATTTATCTATTTTAAAGAGAAAGAGAGAGCATGAGTGGGAGGGGCAGAGGGAGAGAGAGTCTCAGGCGGGGCTTGATCTCATGACAGACATTGAGATCACGACCTGAGCTGAAACCAAGAGTTGGTCGCTTAACCAACTACACCACCCAGGTGTCCTCACATTTTTAACAAGCTCTCAGGTAATGCCAGTGCTGCTGGCCTCTCGACCACACTTGTGAGAAAAATGTTATTAGACTTGGAGTCAGAATTCCAGGCTTTTAGTACCAGCTATGCCATTTACTACCTTGTTTTCTTAGACAAGTCACTTCCCCTCTTTGGACTTTAGTTTCCTCAAATATAAACTGTGTAATAGGGGAAGAGGGTGAATTGGATTATTTAAGAGATTGCATTCATGAGATTTTTATTATTTATTTAAAATTTTATTTATTTATTTAAGTAATCTTTATGCCCAACAAGGGGCTCGAATTCAGGACCCTGAGATCAAGAGTCACATGCTTTTCCAACTGAACAAGCCAGGTGCCCCACATTCATGGAATTTTTAGAGTGATATTTTTATTTAAATAATCTCCAAGTATAGGACCATGTAAAGCTTTTCAGGGGACTAACAGATAAATTGGTATTAGCAAAGTAGGATATATAAGGGCTCAATGAGGAGGGCAAAGCAAGGGATGAGGAGCAATCCATGACTTCTTATGGGAAATATAAGGCTCTGATTCTTTTGAAGTGATGGATTTTGGATTAAAAGACTTGCCTAGAGAGAGGCTGCTACTTTTCCCCAACAATCACTGCAAGAGGAAACCTACATTATTGAGAATTGAGTTGCATAAGAAATTTGAATGAGGGAAGCTAGGGATGAGTTAGAGCTTTGAAATAAGCAAACACCTTCGGGTGGCTGGAGGGCAGCTTTCTGGAGCCAGGAGGCAGTCTAATTTGAAAATAACAGTTTGTTTCTGCTGTAGATCATTTCTATGTCTAATTTCACCCTGGAATTCAGGTCTTTGACCACAACGGCCAGACCTGACAGGGCCGGAGCTTGGGAGGCACGGGTGAGAGGACAAACGGCCTTCCAGAAGGGTCACGGACGGACAGGGTGCTCAGGGGACACAAGAGTTCAAATGGATGAGAGGCAGGAGGAAATGAGTGAGAACGGGACACAGGTGATTTAAAAGAATTGAATGGAGCTCCTGGTAATCTGAGTCTCTGGCGTCGGCCCCTCCCCCAGTGTTTACGCATATCTGTTTTGAACCGCAAACAGGTTCAAACAGAAAGCGTTCACAGGCTCACAGATATGGGCTAGTTTCTCTTTAAGTCCCGAAGCCAAGTCAGGGGAGCGGAGAGAACTGTTGACGGCGCCCTCTCCCAGCGTTGGGATGGGGGCAGGGGACTGCAGGAGATTCTTACCTTATGCAGGACGTGCTCATTGAAGTCACGGCTAGCTCCCCACTGGTAGGAGTCCAGTCTCTGCTGGTCCATGCCCGGCGTGGAGCCCACTGCTTCTCGCCTTCCCAGCCTTCTGCGTCAGCGCTCCCAGAAGCTTGGTCCAGGGTTCGCCAGGTGCGGCAAGCTCGGGTCTAGCCCCGCGGGCCGGGCCTCATCCGGGTTCAGCACTGGACAGCTCCCGCGGCTGTGGCCGCGCGGTACCTAGGACGTGGTCCGGGGTGGGGGTGGGCGGGCAGGCAGCCCCTCCCCTCCGCAACCGCGGCGTTTCAGCACCAGGAACAGCGAGCGATACTGTCCCTCTGCGCCTGGGACCCGAGTTCTGAGATCCCGTCCGCTCGGAATCCCCTGTCTTGTGACTCCAAGGTGCTGGCACAGACTCAAGATTTCAGTCTCACTGGTGGTCTGTGCATATCTGGTTCAGCTACCGGACTTCGGAGGCTCAGCGTCCGACTGCGTCCCCAGGGCATTGCGGTCCCGGGAGATCACCCTTTCTGATTCTCAGTGAAAGAGCATCCCCGTCATACCGCGCAGCTCAGTTCTCCCGCGTTTGCAGGGGTGAAGTCCTGCGGCGCTGGTGCAGCTTCTCTTTTGTCCCTGGACAGCTCCCTCCAGTATGTATGAGACTTGCGAGTCCTTGAAGTCCTGAATTACTTTGCAAAATTCTGCTTAACCACATTTTCCTAGGGAGTGGGTCTAGAGCTTTAATAACACTCTCCAGGGTGTTCGTGACCCACAAAAGTAAGGAACAATTGGCTCAGGAGAGGCAGAATGGTGGTTTGATTAAGAGTGCAGGCTCAGAGTTAAAATGTGAGCTCTGAAGATTACTAGTTGTGTAACCTTGGGCAAGTTACTTAACCTTCCCTAAGTGTCCACAAAATAGAGACAATAATTGTACCTACACTCTGGTGTTGTTCTGAGGATTTAGTAAGTTAATTTATGTAAATAGCATGGAAGGATGCCTGGCATGTATTAAGAACACAGAGAATGCTATTACGCACTCTGGGCAGGGAGATGGGAAGCTTTGGCTACCTCCACTAAACACCAGGGGAGTTTTTCTGCTGGCCCCCCTCCCTTTGCAGTTATATCACTATCTAGAATGGGAATGGGGGCTGAGGTTTTGGCCTTGGGGGTTATCCTCATATGATGACCCTGGTGTTCAGCAGGCAGCTACATCACTAGGCACAAGTCCTATTATCACTGGCCCTTGGTCAATATGGAGGGGAAGGTCCAGGCCTAAGGTTAAGAGAGTGTGCTTTACTCCTGGGTTTCATCTCCTTTTTGGCTAGTGGCCTTAGCCAAATCGCTTATGTCTTTGGGATTATGTTTTCTCATTTGTAAAACAGGTAGAGGAATGTGTGGCTATTTCACTGGGTTTTTGTGAAGAGTAAATGAGAAAATGTACATAAAATCTTCCTTTTCTTTTAAACCATAAATGAAAGTGTTATTACTACTGGAATCTCTACACTATAGATAGTGAGTAGTGATTAAATGAACAAAGCCAGGTAACCAGTGTGTTTGTGTGTATGACATTCTCACAATTGGAGTTCTTAATCTGAGGTGAATAGATGGTCTTTAGGGAATTGTGAACCTGTGAAAACATTATTGAAACTTTTCCTTATGCTCATTTTTCTGGTGAGAAGTCCCATAGATTTCACTATGTTCCCAAAGTTGTCTATTCTAAAAAACTTAAGGATTAATAGCTTGGAGAAAGTCTCATCATAACTTTCTCCTGGGCTTCCTCACCATCCATGACGGTTGTGGGTAAGAAGGTCCAGAAACCAATGGTTGCTTTGCCCCAAGCCTCACATGCCTGGGAAGGATCACCCTTCTCAGGGTATGGTTCTGAGCACTGAGGATTCAGAAACCTGATTTCATCTGTTGGTGTAAGGGCTAGGAAGAGCACATATTATAGAGGATCCAAAATGATCTGGAGTTGATGACAGATGACTTCCCTGAGAAATGATATTTAAGCTGAGATCTGAAGGAAGAGTGGGCATCAGTCAGGTGAAGGGAGTGGTGGTGTGACTCTAGGAAAAGTGATCAGCATGTACAAAAATGTTATGCTCGCAAGGAGCTGAAAAAAGACCAGCCTGACTAGAGTCCAGAGAGGGAAGAGTGGGGGATGATGAGAGAAGAGTCTAGAGAGGTAAGTAAGGACCAGATCATGTGGGCTGTGTTAAGAGTTTTGGACTCTATTCTAACAGCCATGCGAAGTCATTGAAGAACTTTAAGTAGGGGAGTGACACAGTCAGATTTGGGATTTAAAGATCTATTCTTGTTGCTCTGTGGGCTAAGAGTCAGTCAAAAATAAATTTACTCATTTTTTTCTTATTGATTTATAAAATTTCTTTATAGATTAAGGACATTAATTTTTTTTTTAAAATTTTTTATTGTTACGTTAATCACCATATATTACATCATTAGTTTTTGATGTAGTGTTCCATGATTCATTGTTTGTTCATAACACCCAGTGCTCCATGCAGAATGTGCCCTCTTTAATACCCATCACCAGGCTAACCCATCCCCCTACCCTCCTCCCCTCTAGAACCCTCAGTTTGTTTTTCAGAGTCCATCATCTCTTAAGGGACATTAATCTTTTATGTCATAAATATTTCATTATGTTCTGTAGATTTTTTTCAATTACTAACTTTGTTTATGTTTTTGTTATACTATATTAAAGTTTTTAATTTTTAAGTTTGGACTGAGCATGAGTAGGCATTAGCCAGGCAGAGGATATCAGAAGGCATATTGTTGAGCAAGCAAAAAAAGCAAAGGAAAATAGCCACTATATTGTACACCTGAAACTAATATAATACTGTATGTTAACTCTACTGGAATTAAAAACAACAAAAAAAGTAAAGGAAAATAGATATTTTTTAAAGAATATGTCCATTAAAATGTAATAGGATAAAGGTCAATTTTCTTCATTCCAGGGCTATTTATGTTCAAACAACTAATATTAATTTAAAATGACATCTTTTGTGTTATTTCCATTCTTTTAAATTTGCTAAGGTGTGTTTTATGATCTATCTTGGTGAATGTTTCAACTGAGCTTCAGAAGAATGTATTTTGTTGTTGGATAGAGTATTCTATAAATATTAATCAGATCGAGTTGATTGATAGTGCTCTTCATGTCAACTATATCTTTATTGATTTTCTACATGCTAGATGTATCAGTTACTGACAGAGGGTTTTGCAGTCTCCAACAATAATTGTGGATTCATCTTTTTCTCTTTTTTGTTCTGTTTTTGCTTTGTGGATTTTGATAACTGTTTTTACTTTTTTATTTTATTTTATTATTTTTTAAGATTTTATTTATTTATTTGACAGAGAGAGACACAGCAAGAGAGAGAACACAAGCAGGGGGAGTGGGAGAGGGAGAAGCAGGCTTCCCGCGGAGCAGGGAGCCTGATGCGGGGCTCGATCCCACGACCCTAGGATCATGACCTGAGATGAAGGCAGACGCTTAAAGACTGAGCCACCCAGGCGCCCCATTTTGATACTGGTTTTAGATGCATACATGTTTCTTGGAGAACTGACTCCTTTATCATTATATAGTGCCCCCTTTATTAGTGATAATTTTCTTTGTTGTGAAGTCTTCTTTGTCTGAAATTAATATAGCTACTCCAGCTGTCTTTTGATCAGTGTTAGCATGAAATAACCTTCTACATTCTTTTACTTTTTTTTTTTTTTTTTGCGAGAGAGAGAGTACAAGTGGGAAGGGTCAGAGGGAGAAGGAGAGAGAGATTCTCAAGCAGGCTCCAAGCTCAGCACAGATCCTGACGTGGGACTCGATTTCATGAGTCTGAGATAATGACCTAAGCTGAAATCAAGAGTTGGATACAACGGGCTGAGCCACGCAGGCATCCCTCCATTTCTTTGCTTTTAACCTGTTGGTGTCTTTATTTTTTTATTTATTTTTAAAAGATTTTATTTATTTATTTGAGAGAGAAAGAATGAGATAGAGAGAGAGCATGAGAGGGGGGAGAGGCAAAAGGAGAAGCAGACTCCCCGCTGAGCAGGGCCCCCCCCCCCGGGCCCCCTCCCCCCTCCCCCCTCCCCCCTCTCCCCACCCCGCCCTTGCGGGACTCGATCTCGGAACTCCACGATCATGACCTGAGCCAAAGGCAGACACTTAATTAACCAGCTGAGCCACCCAGGTGCCCCGTTGTCTTTATTTTTAATTTGGTTTTTGTAGACAACATATACTTGTCTTTTTAAAAAAATCCACTCTGACAATCTCTCTTTTAATTGGCTGATTAAACCATTCACATTTAGAGTTATTATTGATATATTTGGATTAATGTCAACCGTATTTACTATTGTTTTCTATTCATTGCCAGATGCCTCTTCCTTCTGAATTCCCTGGTTTGAAATGAACAATTTGTATGATTCCATTTTATCTCCTTAGCACATCAATAAAAAATTCTTAAAATTCTTTCAGTGGTTGTCTTAGAGTTAAAGGTATATATTTTTAACTAAACAAATCCACCTTCAAGTGATGCTATTCCTGCTTCACTCGTAGTGTAGATACCTTAAAAATATTCCCAATTCCTCCCTCTCACTCCTTGTCTGTCATTCATTTCACTTATCCATATGCAATAATCATTAAATACATTGTTGCTATTGTTACTTCAAAATTGTCTTTTAGAAGGGTTAAGAATAAGAAAATAAGATCTTAACTTACCGTAATTTTTAACACCCCCTTCTTCCTTTCAGTTCTTTTCCCCCTTTATCTTCCGACCTCTGTCAGATATGTATTTTAAAAACAAACATTTTGTTTTAGAATTTTTTTGTTTTCAGAGGAGTTGCATAAATAGTATAGAGAATTCTTGTATAACCCACACTCCGTTTCCCCTACTCTTAACGTTTTTACATTTGTCACAACTACGAACCAGTATTGGTACATTATTATCAACTAAATCCATACTTTATTGGTATTTCCCTAGTTTTTACATAATATCTCTACTGTGTTCCAGGACCCAAACTAGGATATCACATTACATTTAAGTGTTATGTTTCATTAAGCTCTTTAAGATTATGAAAATGATTCAGACTTTCTTTGTTTTTGATTGTTTTAATAGTTTTAGGGAGTACTGGTCAGGTATTTTGCAAAATATCCTTCAGTTTGGATTTGTCTGATGTTTTTCTCATGGTTAGACTGAGGTTATGTGTCTTTTGAGAGGAAGGCCATGGAGGTAAAGTTTCATTATCAACACATCATATCAAGAGGATGTGTTATAAGTATGACTTATCACTGTCATAAGTATGACATCATCACTGATGATATTAACCTGGATCACCTCACTGAGGTAGTGTTTGTTGAATTTATCTACTGACATTTATCCCCTCTTTGACATCCTTTAATTGTTTTGTTTTTTAAAGTTTTTATTTATTTTATTTTTTATTTTAAAAAATATTTAATTTATTTATTTGAAAGAGAGAGATAGCGAGAGAGAGCACGAGCAGGGGTGAGATGGAGAAGCAGGCTCCTGGCTGAGCAGGTAGCCCAACACAGGGCTTGATCCCAGGACTCCGGGATCATGACCTAAGCTGAAGGCAGACGCTTAACCGACTGAGCCACCTAAAGTTTTTTTTTTTTGAAAGTAGGCTCCCTGTTGGGCTTGAACTCATGACCCTGAGATCAAGACCTGATCTGAGATCAAGAATCATACACTTAACCAGCTGAGCCACCCAGGTGCCCCATTAAAGTTTTATTTATTTAGGTAATCTCTACACCCAATGTGGGGCTCAGACTCAGGACCCTGAGATCAAGAGTCACATGCTCCTCCAACTGAGCCAGGCAGGTGCCCCTTATTCTGTTTTGTTTTGAATACTTCTTTCTTTCTAGAACTAGGATTGCAGAGTTCTAGCTCTAGGGTTATCTTGTATGTTCCTGTCCCAGCCTTAGCATCAGTCATTTCTTCAAGGAGCCCTGGTTCCTTTTATTGGAAAATGGTATTGGGAACCAAGCTCTGTGTGCTTGACATGGTCATTGCTACTGGGATATTGTCAGGTGTACTTTTACTTTCAAAGTTTCTTAACTGATAGAAGTCACATTTTAAATGTCATCTTAGTTATATAATATGTAACTATCATCTTCTGTAATTTCTTTTTTTTTTAAGATTTTATTTATTTACCTGAGAGAGAGACAGAGAGAGCATGAGCAGGGGGAGGGGTAGAGGAAGACGGACAAGCAGACTGCCTGCTGAGCAGGGAGCCTGACGAGGGGTTTGATCCCAGGACCCCGGGATCACCACCTAAGCCAAAGTCAGATGCTTAACTGACTGAGCCACCCAGGCTCCCTGCATCTTCTGTAATTTTTATAGATTTATTCTAAAATGTGAACACCTTCCCAAACCTCCAGTATTTAAACTGCTATTATTAGGCAAACACAGTTTACTTGCAGGGCCAAATACCATGTTATGATTGTTTGCATTTCATTTTCAAAGGCTTATATCATCAAACTAAAAAATTTTTTTAAAAATAAAAATCCATTGCTAAAATCATACACTGTTTTATCTGTACGTTGCCATTTTACATGTTTGTTGTTTTCTCTGAAGTTTTTGATGGCCCTTCTATTTGTTGGGAGAGGAAATACCTTCATTGTATCTTTTATTTCTCCCATCTCTTCATTTTCCTTTTCCCTTGATAACCATTTAATTCCTTTCTTGAATCGCAATCACTTCCTGTTCTGATACAAACTGTTCTTTTTTTTTTTAGAGATTTTTATTTTTAAATAATCTTTACACCTAATGTGGGGCTCAAACATACAACCCTCAGATCAAGAGTCACATGCTCTACTGACTAAGCCAGGCAGGCGTCCCTGAACCGTTTTTTTTTTTTTTTTTTTGTATTTAGATAATGACTTTCTTATATTTCCTTCCCCACTGAATTTCTAATTGCTTTTACAGATTGAATTCTGGGGCTTCATCATATGCTCAAGGCTTATTTTCCAAGTTTTCTTCTATACGATCTCATAAACCTCTCTACTACAGGACTTTATTTTCCTGCTCCAATCTGAGCTGGTTGCTTTCTGGGCCTGCTGCACAACCATAACCCTGACATTTCCCTTTATTTAGACATTCCTATGTGGGTTCTGTGCTCATGTGGTCCATACCTTCCTCTTTTCTGTTTATTCCCTCATGAGTTTGGCGTACTTTTCTTGGTTTACTCCTCAGGAAAGTATTTGAGGAAGTTACTTGAGAATGTACTCAAATAAAATTTTTTTTAAAATTTTTATTCTTAAGTCATCTCTACACCCAGCGTGGGGCTTGAACTCCAACCCTGGGATCAAGTCACATGCTCTACCGACTGAGCCAGCCAGGCGCCCTCAGATAACCTCTTTAAAAAGGAGGCATGGGAGGTGGACTTTCTGAGTCTTTGCATATCTGAAAATGTGCTTGTTCTATTCTTACTCAGTTTTGGCTGAGTTTGGGATTCACAATGAAGGCGATTTCCTGCAAGCCTGAAGCCATTACTGAATTGTCTTCTGGTATACTAACACGAGGTAGTATTGCTAATTGGAAGTGTTGCTGACAAAAGGTCTGTTGTCAGACTAATTCCTTAGCTTTGGGAATGGGCTGTATTATTATTTATTTTTCTTTGGCAGCTTTTAGGATTTTGTCTTGATCCATGGTTTTCAGAAGTTTTATGTTATCTAATTGTATACCTTTTTATGTCTATTGTGCTAGGCACTCAGTAAACCCTTTTAGTTTGAAACTGTGCGTCATTTTTCCTCTCTGGGAAATTCTCTTGATTTGACTTTTTTCCTTCTCCTTAATTATTATTATTATTTTCTGAAGTTCCCAAGGAATGAGATGTTGCACTTTCTGAATTGTCCCTTTGTGTGTGTGTGTGTGTGTGTGTGTGTGTGTGTGTGTGTGTGTGTTTATTTATTTGTTAAATAGGCTCCATGCCCAGCATGGGGCTTGAACTCATGACTCTGAGATCAAGAGTCACATGCTCTGAGCTAGGCAGGTGCCTCTGTTCCTTCTTCTCTTCTTAAAAAATCTCATATTTTATATCTCATTGTTCTTTTTTCCTATGGACTAAGACATTTCCTCAACTTCATCTTTAAGTCTTCATATTGCATTTGAAAATTTTAGCAACATTCTTTTCAATTTCCAAGAATTATTTTTTTGTTCTCAATTAAAATGTTTAAATTGTGATAAAATATACACAATACAAAATTTGCCACCTTAACCATTTTTAAGTGTGTAGTTTGGTAGTGTTAAGTGTGTTCCCATTGTTATGAAACCAATCTCCAGAAGTCTTTTTATCTTCAAAAAGGAAACTGTATGCAAGGAATGATAACCCCTTCCTCACTGCCACCCCAGCCCCTGGCTACCACCATTTTGCTTTCAGTCTCTGAATTTGACTACTCTAGGTAGCTCAATGGAATGGGATCATAGAGTATTTGTCTTTTGGTTACTGGCTTATTTCACTTAGCATGGTATCTGCAAGGCTCATCCATGTTGTAGCATATGTCAGAATTTCCTTCCTTTTATAGGCTGAATAATATTCCATTGTATGTACATGTCACATTTTCTTTTTCTTTCTCCAATTTTTTTGGTTAATCTTTTTTTAAAATTAAGTTTTTGATTTTAATTCCAGTATAGTTAACATACAGTGTTCTATTAGTTTCAGGTGTACAATATAGTATTCAACAATTATATACATTACTCAGTGTTCATCATGATAAGTGTATTCTTTAATCCCCATCACCTACACTATCCATCGCCCTACCCACCTCCTCTCTTGTAACCATTAGTTGTTCTCTATAGTTCAGGGTATGTTTCTTGGTTTCTCTCTCTCTCTTTTTGTTTGTTTTGTTTCTTAAATTCCACATATGAGAGAAATCATATGGTATTTGTCTTTCTCTGACTGACTTATTTTGCTTAACATTATACTCTCCAGCTCCATCCATGTTGTTGCAAAGGGCAAGATTTCATTATTTTTTAAGGCTAAATATTATTCCATTATATATATATATGTGTGTGTGTGTGTGTGTGTGTGTGTGTACATACATCTTCTTTATCCATTCATCTATCGATGGACACTTGGGCAGCTTCCATAATTTGGCTATTGTAAATAATGTTGCAATAAACAAAGGGGTGCATATCATATATCCTTCATCCATTGAGGGACACTTGGGTAGCTTCCACCTTTTGGTTATTGTGAATAATACTGCTATGAACATCGATGTACAAATATCTCTTTGAGACCCTGTTTTTAATTCTTTTAGGTATATACCCAGAAGTGAAATTGCTGAATCATATGGTAATTCTATTTTTAATTTTTTGAGGAACCACTATGCTCAATTCCTTTTTATACCTTGTATTACAGATGCACTATCTTCTCAAATCTTCCTGAGTTTTTAAAATTTTCTCTTGTTCCTTAAATTATCTCTGCTTTGTTAGGTCAATTTTGCTATTTATTTTGGTTTTTCTCTTTCATGTGGCAGATTTTTAAAAAACAATGCCTAAGGATTCTTGGTTACCTTCATGTTTAAGAATGAGGCAGTGGAATGGCTCTGAGATCTCTGTATGTGGGCAAGATTCATAGCAGGTTAAATTTTTAGATGAGTGCTCAGGGAGTTTGTGGTAATCTGAGGAAACCCTAAAGTTAGAGTGAGCTGGACTCTATCTTGGGAGTACCAGCACCTGTGTAACCACCTTAGATGTCCCTGTACTAGAAACAATTAAAAAATTATTTAAATTCAATTTAATTAACATATAATGTATTATTAGTTTCAGAGATAGAATTTAGTGATTCGTCAGTTGCATATAACACCCAGTGCTCATTTCATCAAGCACCCTCCTTAATGCCCATCAGCCAGTTACCAAATCCTTCTATCCACTTCCCCTCCAGCAACCCTGTTTGTTTTTTCCTATAGTTAAGAATCTCTTACGGTTTGTCTCCCTCACTGTTTTCATCTTATTTTATTTTTCCTTCCCTTCCCTTATGTTCATCTGTTTTGTTTCTTAAATTCCACATATGCGTGAAATCGTATTTGTTCCTCTGACAAATACTTGTTTTTTAAAGCAAATAAACAAATATTTGTCAAATATTTGTTCCTCTGATATATTATTTTGCTTAGCATAATACCTTCTAGTTCCATCCACATCATTGCAAATGGCAAGATTTCATTTTTTTGGTGGCTGAGTAATAATCCATTGTATGTATATATATACATATCTTCTTTATCCATTCATCTGTCGATAGACATCTGGGCTCTTCCCATATTTTGGCTATTATGGACATTGCTGCTATAAACATTGGGGTGCATGTGCCCCTTTGAATCACTATGTTTGTATCCTTTGGATAAATACCTACTAGTGCAATTGCTGGGTCGTAAGGTAGCTCTGCTTTTAAGTTTTTGAGGAACCTCCATACTGTCTTCCAGAGTGGCTGTACCAGTTTGCCTTCCCACCAGCAGTATAAGAGATTCCCCTTTCTCCACATCCTTGCCAACACCTGTTGTTTCCTGAGTTGTTAATTTTAGCCATTCTGACTGGTGTAAAATAGTATCTCATTGTGGTTTTAATTTGTATTTCCCTGATGCCGAGTGATGTTGAGCATTTTTTTCATGTGTCTGTTGGGCATTTATATTAGACCCAACTTTTAAAAATGAACGTTTATTGAGTGTTTACTATGTGCCAGACACTATGCTAAATGTTTTATACATTACCTCATTTAATCTGAGATAGTTATTATTATATCCATTTTACAGAAGTGAAAACAAGATCAGAGAGTTTTTTTTAAAGATTTTATTTATTTATTTGAAAGAGAGAGAGAGTGCACAAGTAGGGGGAATGGCAGGCTGAGGGAGAAGGAGAAGCAGGCTTCCCACTGAGCAGGGAACCTGATGTGGGACTCGATCCCAGGACCCTGAGGTCATGACCGGAGCTGAAGGCAGACGCTTAACGACTGAGCCACCCAGGCACCCCAGGATCAGATAGTTTTAAAAAGCTTACATAACAGGTTGGAATTTGCACCTAGGAATATGTGACTTCGGATTCTGTACTCTTAACCAATATACTACTTTCATTCTGAAATTTTGAGCTGAACCTCATGTGGGGATTAAGTGGCAGTTTCATTTGGGGTCACAAAGGAAATAATCTATAACCCAGTAACGAATATGAAACAAGAGAATGGCTGAGTTCAATGGATTTGAAGAAAATATCCAGAATAATTTCTATAGGATTTAATGCTGCAAAAAGTTGTGAAATGGAGAGATGGATGGCTTTTCTAGAATTAAAGATCCAGGAAACATCTCTCTTCTAGTGAAGGGCTTGGCGCCATTCCCATAGCTAAGCTCTGGGCTCTTATGTGAGTGAGAAGTGCACTTCAGGGAAGGTGCAACCTGTACATGCAGCCACCTGCCCTTTCCTCGCCCTTCAAAGCTTGGGTGGAATAGAGCTTATGAGTCATAGTGACTTAGGAGGAACAGTGGTGCTGTCTCCTTCCTTGACTTTGGAGAAGATGGTTCCTTCCTTCCTTCATTTATTCATTCATTCTTAACCAGGCACTGTGCTAGGTGCTGGGGATAAACAGATAAAAGAACCTGTCCTCTGAAGTTCCTGCCTCTGAAGAGCTGACAGCCCATTAGGAATGACTAACAGATTTATACACCATGTAATATAAGGACCACGATGGGATGTAAGGGAGACAGACAGTATGATGCAGGGGCTAGAAACACTGGAGCCAGCAGACAGGGGTTTGAATTCTAGCTCTGCCATTTTTTGTCTTTGCAACTTGGTATATTAATTTACTTTGCTAACCTTCACTTTCCTCCTTCATAGGGTTATTGTGAGGATTAAATGACATAAGGTATGGGAATTGCTCATCCCAGGGCCTGGTATATACTGCGTGCTTAATATGGGCATTTATTACTGTGGATAATATGGACTGAGCATGCTCCAAGTCTGGAGAAGGGGGTCACCAAATCTGTTCGCCTGGAGGTGAGGAGGAAGGTGGGAGGCAGGGAGGGTTTTACTCAGGAAGGGGCCTCCAAGCACCAACTTTTCTTTCCTGAGAAAGACCCCCATATGGTGTCTTCCCCTGTCCCAGCACCCCAAGGGGTCACATTGTTGACAGTTGACAAATAGCTTCCAATAAGGGAGATTCTTTATAAGGCCAAGTGGGTAACTCTATATGATACCAGGTTTCTTCCTGCCTTGTCTTCTTCCAACTTCTTTATTAGATGCTTTCTGGGAGAGACAAGGATGAATAATGAATGAATGAACTTTTACTATGACCATCATGTGCCAGACTCTTTTGCATGTATTATCTAATTTAACCTTACCCAATAATCCTCTGGAGAAGGCTACTCTTCTTCCCATCATATGGATGGTGGGGGTAAGGTTCAGGGACATTAAATTCAATACTGGGGTCATGGAGATGGCAGACAGAGCTGAGATTCAGTCCCCATCAGTGTGGCCAGCAACTGCTGACCACGGGACTAATTGAACATCCAGGCAGGTGCTACCCCTCTACTGGGCTCAAAGCTCTTTGCAGCTCACATTCTCCTCCTTGTGGACATTTACATCTTTCCCCAGCAGGGTCTCAGAAGTTGGCAACTGTGCATTGGAGAACTGCTAAGCCCATAATCCAGGGAGATGAGATCCTTTTGCCCAATAGACAGGGAAGTCCAGACAAAATGAGAAAGTCAGCAAAGTTTACTTGTACTCTTCTCAACTGCCCATTCTGCTCTTTCTCCTCTTTGTGTAGCTTAACTCCTTTTCCACATAAACGATTTTTTCTATAGTCAGCAGCAGGTGTGTGTGTGTGTGTGTGTGTGTGTGTGTGTGTGTGTGTGCGCACATGCATCTCTGTGTGGGAGGCATTATATTTTTGAGGATCTGTCTTTTCTGGAATCACACTTGGCCATGGTCTTATTCTGGCAACCCCTTTTACATAGCCTGCCACCTACTTGCAGGGATCAGTGTATTCAATTTCAGGAGAAGCAGAAAGTACTCTGGGTTCCTTCATGCTAACCTTTGTGATTTTCTCCTCAAGGCACACAACTGAGTATCAACACTGGGAAAAGAAAATTTAATCACTCCTTCTAAGAGCTGATAATACAAGGATACCAAACCATTTATGTATCTATTAGCCAATTTTTTCTTTAAATTGGACCTCAGGGTGCATAGAATTGGGATAATCAGAATAATTGAATTCTGACACATTCATTACTCATCCATGAATGGCCCTTCCTTCCTCCCTCCTTATAATGTAATAAGACTCTAAAGCAAAAGATAAGGCCTTGACAATAATATACATTTAACCATATTTCCACCTCCCACCCCTCCCATTCCTCCATCTGAGGTTGTGATCATCCTCATTCCTGTGTCTATCACTCACATCTTTTTAGGTAGTTTTGTTGCATTTGTATGCATTTCTAAAAATACATCTTTTATTTTATTTTTTTTCTTCAGTGCAGGGTTTGAACTTACAACCCTGAGGTCAAGACCTGAGCTGAAATTAAGAGTCAGACAGTTAACCAACTGAGCCACCCAGGACCCCCCCTTTAGCTTTTTTTGACTTAAGATTATATTGCTAAATATATGCTAAGAAAAAAAAAGAAGAAGAAGATAGCAGGAGGGGAAGAATGAAGGGGGGGAAATCGGAGGGTGAGACCAACCATGAGAGACGATGGACTCTGAAAAACAAACTGAGGGCTCTAGAGGGGAGGGAGGTGGGGGGATGGGTTAGCCTGGTGATGGGTATTAAAGAGGGCACGTTCTGCGTGGAGCACTGGGTGTTATGCACAAACAATGAATCATGGAACACTACATCAAAAACTAATGATGTAATGTATGGTGATTAACATAACAATAAAAAATTTTTTAAAAAGATTATATTGCTAAGACTCTTCATTATTTTTGGGTGTTGATGTAGTTGTTGCTTTGAGTGCTGTGTATGTTCGGATGAGTAAATAGATCACAATTTTTTCATTTGTTCTCCCACTGCAGGAAGCCTGGGCTGTTCCTGGTTTTAATCTGTTGTGAACAGCACTGCTGTGAGCCTTCTCCTACATGTCTTTTGTACATGTGCAAACATTTATCTTTATTTCTCCATCTTAGAAGCATTTATTCAAACCCACTGCATGTGCTGCCTTGGTCTTGGTGGAGAGTGTGACATTCCTCAGGTCTGGAGAAACCCATGTTTTTGATAAGGGCACCCAACCATGACCATGACCATGTTGTGGGTGTGGGGTGACTGGCTGGCTCAGTTGGTAGAGCATGGGAATCTTCATCTTGGGGTGATAAGTTTAAGCCTCATGTTGGGCACAGAGATTACTTACAAAAATAAAATAATGAAAACAATAAATTAGTTCTTCAAAAAAAAATCCCAAAACCATGTTGGGGGATAGGGTTACAAGGCATTCTGCTGGAAAGGGGTGTGACATATTGAAACAAACCTGGGATTTTGATTCAGACAGACATGATCGAAGGTCCACCTGGGCCACTTACCAAGTCTATGAATTGGACTATTTCTTACATCTTTAAGTCTCAGTTTTCTCATTTTAAAAATGGGGAAGAATAATACCTTCTCACAGGGTTGTGAGGAATAAATGGGCAAAAGGATGCTTAGCATGCAGATGGTGCTCTCTATATGCTCATTTTTGCATTCTTCATTTATGTTGATCCCCACATGCTATCATCACTATACAATACTATATGTATGGCACATACTGTATTAAATTATTATGCCTGGTAATAAAGAAATAAAGCATGCAATTCTCATTCTAGAGGAATTTAAGATGTCATTGGAAATGAAGGGTTAATAGAAAAAATGAGACATCAGAGCATAGCTGAAGATTCAGAGCTGCATGACGATAAGTGTGTCCCCCTGAGTCAGCACATCAGGGTTCACACTGTACTAGCACAACTCTACTTGCTAGCTTATGACCTCAGGTACCACGCTTGATTTTTAGAGTCTCTGTTTCCCTGTGGAGGTTAGTAATTATACTGAGCTCAGAGACTTTTGTGTGGATTAAACGAGATAATCCCTAACTCCTTGTGCTGGTACCTGGCTCACAGTAGGTGCTCAATCAATGGGAGCTGCTGTTATTGATCAGGGATGTAATGTGAGCTCCTTGCATAGGCTGAGTGTCCACTGGGCAGAGACACCATAGAGGAGACTCAAATACTGGATTTGGAGGGAAGGGGTCTATGAATATTTCCCAATACAGACTTCAGATGGTTTCCCATGGGACTGAGGAGGTTGGGTGCCCTTATCAAAAATATGGATTTCCCCAGACTTTCTGAATAAGAATCTCTTGGGGTGACACTTGGGAATTTGCATGACTATAAAGTTTTGTGGGTGACTCTCACATGAAATAGATTTAGGAACTACTGGATTAGTGGCTTCTAACATCCCTTTCAACCCTTGTGCTTTGGGAAACCATTCAGAAAGGACTTCACTTCACCCAAGAGAGTTTAGGAGAACTTCAGTGGAGCAGGAGGAGAATGGTGGGTAGATTTAAGAGGAACATCTAGATTTCTCAGGAGAGGAGTAGGGCCATAACCCCAGATGGCCACATGAGGCCGCTCTAGGGAGCACCTTTTGTATAGAATACAGGGATTCTGGGATGACTCCCCAGTCCCCTAGAGCCCAGCATTGTTCTCTACAAAATGAGTCCTCCTGAAACAGTGTAACATATGTGTATGCTTCTACTTAGGAATAACATCTGTATTATTTTTCTTTAGAGCCAGACTAACTGGCACTGAATCTGGATCCATCCCTCACTGTTGTGTGACTTTGGGCATGTAATTACAACCTCTCTGTGACTCAAATACCTCATCTGTAAGACAGGGATGATAACAATATATACCACAAAGGGCTGTTGTAAGGATAAAGTGAGTTGATATATAAGACTTAATAAAAAGGCTTACGTAGTGTCTTGTGTTTAGAAAGTGATATGTTAGTATTACTTCCATCATTATCATCAATCATCATCATCATCATCATCATCATCATCATCACCATTCTGCCATAAATTCCACTTATAAGATTCTGTGAATGATTTTTTAAAAGATTTTATTTATTTGATAGAGAGGGAGAGAGCACAAGCAGGGGGAGTGGGAGAGAGAGAAGCAGGCTCCCCAGTGAGCAGAGAGCCCAATGCGGGGCTTGATCCCAGGACTCTGGGATCATGACCTAAGCCGAAGGCAGATGCTTAACTGACTGAGCCACCCAGGTGCCCCAGATTCTGTGAATGATTATCTAAAATGCAACCAGTCCTGTTTAGAAAAGGATAAAAGAAGGATAGCTATTACTTTCCTTTCCCTATTATTTTGGGCAATGAAAGCTAGTATTTCTGCTTAGAATATAAATGTGGAAAAGATAGACAGTTAATTCCCAAATATCTGCTCTTTCCTGGTTTTACAGTGACCGAAATTTTAGCTGGACACATGACTGGGGAGTAAAAAAAATCACATTTCCCAGCTTCCTCGCAGGTAGATACAGTGACATAACTAAGTTCTGGCCAAGAGGATGTGTGAGGGGAAGCCTTGTCTACAACTGAGTCATGCCCTTAAGAAGAAAAGAGCAAACTCTCTCCTTCCTTTCTTTTCTTCCTCTTCCTGGAGAGTGGAGGTGGTAGAGGAAGCTGAAGCAGCCACCTTCGACCTTGAGATGGAAGCCAGGTCCTGAGGATCAGAGCCATGGGCTAGTAGGAGCTGCCATGTCAGCCTTGAACTGCTTACCCTTGGATGTTAGAGGAAAGATAAATGTATTTCTATCTCGTGTATGCTGTACTTACACTGGCTTTTTTCTTTTTAATATGTGCATTTCTTTTTTTAAAAAAGATTTATTTCTTTATTTGAGAGAGAGAGAGTGCACATACGCAAGCAGGGGGAGGGGCAGGAGAGGAAGAGGGAGAGAAGCAGACTCCCCGCTGAGAGTGGAGCCTGACAGGATCTGGATCTCAGGAATCTGAGATCATGACCTGAGCAAAAACTAAGATCTGAGATGCTTAACCGACTGAACTACCCAGGTGCCCCTCACATTGGCTTTTAATGTAAGAGCTGAATTGGTATTCTACATAATGTAGTTATTATGTATATAAAGAGTAAACATTCCACCAGCTGGTCAAAAGAGCAAAGGAGTATATAAGGATGGGAGAAAAATACTTGTTTGAGTGATATAAAGATAGAAATATGGGGATGGAAGTAAAGAATGGGAACGGGTCTAGGGTGAGGCAAGAGAGGTGGCTAGGGACAGTCACAGTCAGGGTCATTCAAGCTTTCTTAAACTTTGTGCCCTTGGTGCCTCTTTTGTAGTCTTGACCATGGAAAGAAAGGAGATGGGGAATAGAGGGATTAGAACTGAGAAAAGGGATGGTGGTAACACGGAAAGAGAGGAGAGAGTGTGGTGGGCTGGGCAGAGTGGAATTATAGGAGAAGGGATTTAGAGAGAGAAGGGAAAAAGGAAGGAGAAAAGGTAACCTTCAAGTTAAGAGTTCAACGTGGAAAGTTTTTAATTCAGAGAGAATATTCCTTTACACCTGGTATTTTATTAGTGGGAAGAGATGGAAGGTGTTATTTCATCTACCTGCTCTAAAAATCAGGGATAGACAGGGAGAAAAACACTGTTGAAAAACTCAACAAGGGGGATGTGACAAAGGACAGGGACGTGTGAGTCAGGTGAGTGTCAGCAACACGACACCTTATAGCTGTATCTGAAATGAGGTCACAGGCATTGGCTGTGTCTGAACTAGAGGGGAACCTATTTTTATGAGAGATCGGAGGAAGGGACTTTGGTCCTACATTCCTCCCATTTGCAGGAGGCCAATGCAGGTGTCAGAGCTATTTTGTTTGGTCCTATTCTCTATGGTACCACAGTCTGCCAGATGATCAATGGCTGTGAGACACACTAAATAAAATCAGTCTGCAAAAATCCCCAGAGTCTAGCTCTGCTTATGTATGATATATAGTCAGTCTTCACATGACCTCATTGCCTGCCCTAAAGTTTTCCATAGCTCAAGGCGTGGAGAAGGGGAGATCCAGACTTTGGGGAGGGGTCGTGAGGATAGAGGGCAGCCCACTGGATCTTGCAGTTGTCTGGAATTGCTGTTTGGTCCACAATTAATGGTTGTTCCTAAAAATATAATTTAAGTAGGGCTTTGTTTCCTTCAGAGAGATGGGAGAGAGTCTTGGTAGGAATGGAGGTCAATGGTAATAGACATATGAGAAGAGACCATTTTTTCCTTAGGGAAAGGCCCCAAGAAGGGGGCTGGCTGAGAGGAGCTTATCTCTGTTGCTCTATCATCTCCCTCTGGATAATTTACACCTTGACATTCCATCTACCAATGGAGAGGTTGTAGGAAGAATGGGTGAGAATGTGAGCTTTGAGTCAGATCTGTGTAATTTATGACAATAAAATCAGCTATTATTGTTAGAAATAGTTTCTTACATTGCACAGCATGAGCATTTGAATCAAACATCAGTTTGATTGCCTAGTGGGGAGTTGCATGCAAAGGGTTTAATGTCCAGGAGTATCTGCTCCATAAACCCATGTGGTTAAGATACAGGAGACTGTCCCCTCACCTCTGTCACTTCATCTCCTATTGCTTTACCACCCTTCCTATCTAAGTTCCTCAAGAACTACACTTACAGTCTGCATTGCCTCATCTTCAACTGGCTTCCACTACTCCACCTCCACTGAAATGACATTTGGATAGATCACTCATGATCCTTGCTCTGCCAGATCCCAAGGCCATTCTTTGTGTATTTTGTTGGACCTTGATGTGGTTGGTTTCTCCTTCCTCCTTCAAACTCACTTGGCTCCTGTCAATCTGGGCTCTCCTGGTTTCCATCTATATATTCTGTCATTCATTTCCTCTTTCTTCCTAGGTTCCCACTTTTTCACTCTTGAAATCTCATCCCCACCCCCTCCCCAGGGTTCTGCCCTCCCTTCTTTCATTTCTTTCTATACACTCACTGGGTGATCTCAGCCACTTTCATGCCTACAATCCCTGTGTTCTAAGTGAGAATCATCCATTACTTTCAGCCTCAGATATCTCCCAGCCTCATGTCTATAATGAGGGGGGATGTGGCACCATTTTAAATGACCCTGCCCACTTGGCCATAATTGAATGGTCCATAAATGGGCACCTGATAAAAATCAGGACAATCTCAGTTCTTCCCAGGACTTCCTTTTTCTTTTAATCAAGACTCAGAAGGGAGTAGGGCTTTCTCTGGGAGGGAAACCCATAAGATGGTAGACTTGAGAGATGTCAGTGGCCTTATGTTCCTCCTCCTGGAGGAAGCTGTTGCTAAAGAGAGATAATAGAGCCCATTACAGGAGCAGGGAGAGAGGGTCCAGGGCATATTTGATTGTCTGGTTCCAGTTGTCCCCAAGATTGAGCTGTTTCCTTGCTTTCCCCATGGATTGCCTTTGAATTATATACAATATCCTAGCATTTTTCTAATACATGCCCCCTTTTGCCTAAGCGTGTTCTAGGTCGGTTTCTGAGATCTGCAACTGAAATAGATTCTGCCAGAGGTAGGTTCTAAGGAAACAGAGACCCCAACTAAGGGTTAGGAGAACTGGATTTGCATTAACTCTGGCACTCACTGGCCATGAGACCTTGAGCTAGGCCCAGACCCTGAGAGTCAGTTTCCTCATAAAATGAGGAGCAACAAAATCTACCTGCCTGGTACACATAGGCCTAGGGCGATTAACCACTGAAATCATAAAACACCTTTAAATGTAAAGTTTACAAAGTGCATGATTTATTTGAAAACTTTTAGAAAACATTTTTATTTTTTTATTTTTTGAGAGACAGAGAGAGAGGCAGAGGGAAAGGGAGAGAGACAATCTTAAGCAGGCTCCACACCTAGTGTGGAGCCTGATGCTAGGGTTGATCTCACCACCCTGAGATCATGACCTAAGCTGAAATCAAGAGTCAGACGCTTAACTGACTGAGCCACCCAGGCAGCCCACCATTTGTATTTTTAGCATGAATTTCCATTTTGTTTCCAGCAGCTCAGTTGCAGCTGGATGTGGACCCAGGACAGGAAGCTTTGTGCTGACAGCATTGATCCCGCGGGGTAGAGTGTTCATAGTCAATGGGGTCAAGTATAGCAGAATCTGCAGCGAATGTTTAGAAGCCATGGAGGTGGTGGAAGACCCAGAATCCAAAGCTCATTAATGGAAGCACTTCCTGACCCTACTTTGGAATTTTATTCAGGTTTCCATGGGACAATAGCCAATCCAAAAGACCATGGGCAAGATCCATAAGAAACAGTGGAAAGAAGGAACACCTAAATCTGGGATGGGTTAGGAAGGAGCTGAGGATCATCTCCTGCTCTTAGCAAGCACACCGAATGTTTTACTCTGGACTTGGGATCTAGAGACCACAATTCCAGTCCTCACTTTGTTTCTAACTTACTGGGCAAGACATGTTATTTCTCTTCTGAGTCTCAGTGTCCCTGTTTCTCAAATTGGAAATGGGGTAGGGTGAGAAGGATCTTCACAATTATACCTTACATTTGTAACACCTTTATAGTTTATGCTCACTGTCACTTTACTCTTCATAAAATCAAGGGAGACACATATTATTGGTCCCATTACATAGACAGCTGGTAAGAGTAAGAGATAGCAATTGTTCTGAGGTCTCTTTCCACTCTAAGATCCTTCCAGTAGTAAAGCTCTGTGAGTCTCCTATCACTGTGTTCTTGAACACCTACTGTACTCAGGGAGCTACAGGGTATAGAGTCATTTGTCTACATGCCCTACCTGCCCCACTAGATTGTTGACTCCTTTAGAACAATACCCACGCTGGCTTTTTCATTGCCTCCATCAAAGCACTCAGAACTGTGCCTTATCCTCTGGGTAAATAATGATTAAATAAGATGCAATGACAAGGCACAGACACCAAGTACTCTTCGTATGTGTTGAGAATTCATCCTGGACCCAGAACTTAGTTTGGGCTTAAAGAAAGCTTCTGGGTATTTTTGTTTATCACAGAAGTGCTGGCTTTTATTTTCCCTCTTATCTCCAGAGATGCTTTCAGCCTCGTGAGACTCAATCATCAATCAACTTTTACTCTCCAGATACTGCCCTGTGTCAGACACACAGGATGCACTTTATCAACCTCTTAATTTAGTTTATGTTTCAGGTAGAAGCCAGACAAGAAAGATTTCCCCCATCTATCAATTCCTGCTTCTGCTTTTTTTTTTTTTTTTGAAAAACAACTCTTAGTTCAAAAGTAAGTATATTTAGGGATTGTTTTCTTGGAACCTTGAGGATGAAAAGATAGTAAGAAATTAGATGTTCTAAAGAAAATGGTCATGATGGAAAAGAGAAGACAATTTGTATAATAGGATCTCAATTTCAGAAAAACTAATATACATCCAGAATAAACAGGGAAACATTGTTACCAGAATATTAGCAGTAAGGTAATGGGATTGTGGTGATTTTTGTTTTCTACCTTCTGGATCTTGCAAAATTTCTATAGTGAATATATGTTACATTTAAACCAGGAAACAAGAGTTAAAAAAAGAACTAAAGAAATTTTCTTCATAAGCTGCAAGGGCACAGAAGTGTGCATTTTATTATTATTCTTCATCATTTACTTATAGGTTGCACATACTCTTTGTATAAAATAGTTAACAGTCCAACTTTTTGTTGCTGAACTTCTTGTTTAAATGAAATTTAGTCTGGAAGCTGTCTTAATTGAAGCAAAGGGTTCCCTGGAGGCTAGCCTAACATATGATCTATCCTGGAGAATGGTCCATGTGTACTGGAAAAGAATGTGTATTCTGCTGCTGTTCGATGAATGTTCTCTATGTCTGTTAGGTCTATTTGGTTCAAGTCCAACATTTCGTTGTTGTCTTTATATCTGGATGATCTATCCACTGTTGGAAGTGAGGTATTGAAGTCCTCTACTATTATTGAAGTCCTCTACTATGTTCTCTATTTCTCCCTTTATATCTCTTAGTATTTGCTTAATATATTTTGGTACTCTGATGTTGGGTACATATATATTTATGATTGTTGTACCTGCTTGATGAATGAACCCTTTATCATTATAGAATGACCTTCTTTGTCTCTTGTTACCATTTCTGGCATAAAGTCTATTTTGTCTGATATAGGTCTAGTTACCCCAGCTTTCTTTTGGTTTCCACTTGCATGGAATATCTTTTTCCATTCCTTCACTTTTGAACCTATATATGTCCTTAAAACTGAAATGAATCTTTTGTAGGCAGCATTTAGTTGGGTCTTATTTTTATCTATTCAGCCAGTCTGTGACTTTTGATTGGAGAATTCAATCCATTTACATTTAGAATAACTATTGATATGTAAGGACTTAATAATGCCATCTTATTAATTGCTTTCTGGCTGTTTTGTAGTACTATTGTTCTGTTTTTCCTTCTTTTGGGCCTATTTTTAAGAATTGGTGATTTTCCGTGGTGGTATGCTCTAATTCCCTTCTCTTTATCTTTTGTGAACCTACCAGAGATTTTGCTTTGTGGTTACCATGAGACCTTCATAAAACATAGGTTAAAAAATCAAATTTTTTTGAGACAGAGCATGTGGGAGTGTGGGGGGGGGGCAAAGGGAGAGGGAGAGAGAGAATATTAAGCAGCCTCCATGTTCAGTGCAGAGCCTGATGTGGGGCTTGATCTCACAACCCTGAGATCATGATCTGAGCCAAAATCAAGAGTTGGATGCTGAACTGACTGAGCCACACAGGGGCCCTAGTCATGGTAATTTTTAATACTTTTTTCTCTTTAACATTTATACCATAGTGGCTAGCACACCATCATATTACAGAATTACAGTTTTCTAAATCTAACTGTATATTTATTTTTGCCAGTATGTTGTATATTTTCATGTTACTAATTAGCATCTTCTCATTTCAGCTTGAAGAACTTCTTTCAACATTTCTTGTAAGGCAGATATAGTGGTGATGAGCTGCCTCAGCTTTTCTTTGTCTGGGAATGTCTTTATTTCTCCCGTATTTCTGAACGATAATTTCACCAGATAAAGTCTTTCTTTCAACACTTTGAATATATCATTCCACTCTCTTTTGGTCTGCAGAGTTTGTGCTGAGAAATTTGCTGATAGCTTAATGTGGGTTCCTTTGTAGGTTATAATCATTTTTCCTCTCACTGCTTCTAGGAATTCTCTCTGTCCTTGAATTTTGGCAGTTTTATTATAATGTGTCCTGGGGAAGGTCATTTTGCATTGAGATAATGATCTATTAGTTTCATGAACCCATTGGGTGTCTAAGTCTCTCCTCAGGTTTGGGGAGTTTTCAGCTATTATTTCTTTAAGTAAACTTTCTGCCTCCAACTACCTCTTTTCTCTTTATGGAACTCCAATTATTCTGATGTTTGTACTTCTGATGGGGTCTTATAGACCATGTGGACTTTCTTTGCTCTTTTTCATTCTTATTTCTTTGCTCTCTTCTGAGATTATTTCAAAATTCCTAGCCTGTACATCACTGATTCTATCTTCTGTTTGGTCTCTTCTGCTGTGATGCTCTCCTACTGCATTTTAAAATTTCATTCATTGAATTCTTCAGCTCCAGAATTTATATTTGATTCTTTTTTTCAATGATTTCTATCTCCTCTTTAAATTTCTTATTTTGTCCACGTATTGTTTTCCTGATTTTGTTCAATTGCTTTCCTGTGTTTTCTTGTTTGAGACCTCAAAACAGCTATTTTGAACTCTTTATCAGGTAGAATACAGAATTTTGTGTCTGAGTTTGGTTACTTGAGGATTATTGTTTTCTTTTGATGAGGTCATGTGTCTTTGATTCTTGACATTCCTTAGAGATTTGTGTTGCTGTTTTCACATTTGAAGTAGCAATCACCTCCTCCAGTCTTTACCAGTTGCCTTCAGGTAGGAGATATTTTTCGTTGGTTTTGCTTATATCTGGGGCTTTCTCCCTTTTTATGGATAGATACATCTGCTTCCTGCTTCTTGCTCCCTTTTGTGGCAGAATTCTTAGGTTTCTATGTCTATCTTACAACTCATTGTCTGTGGGGAACCTCTCTTCTTTCCCAGAAGGCGGTGCTGTAGCTCAAGTTTGTAGTTTTCATTTCCCATAGAGTCTGACCTGTTTTGTGAGTGCTTTCCTTCCTTGTTTGCCAGAGCTTGCTCTTGCCACGAAACTTGGGAATGTGCCCAGGGACCTGGTTGCAAAGTGGGCAGGGAGGTGTGGGTGTTAAACATTTGGGGCCTTTAGGGTTCCCACAGTCCAGGCAGGAGGTTCCTTTGGTGAGGGTTTTCTCATCAGCTCACTCATAGAGTTTCCTGTTGGAGTCCTGAATGCAGTCAAGCAAGAACCACATCCCTTTCATGTCCTTTGATACTCTAATTTGCTTCTTTCCTGGTTTCTTCCCTCACTCCTGTCATGGAGAACCTGCTTCAAAAGTCTGGTTGCTGCTGTGGGGAGATGTTTTTTTCCAGTAGGTGTCCCACACATCTGGGGAAGCCAGGCACTCACTCACCCTCTCCCTTTTCCCCTTGAGAGAGGTCACGCAGGCTAGTTCAGCTTGACTGCTGTGATGCCTTGGGGGTGGGGTGGGGTTATGCTGGCAAAGTTCCTCTTACCCTCTTCAATGGGTCCAAACTTGTATTTTTTTTTCCTCCAGTGGAGTGCTGGTATCTGTCTTTGGGAAGACTGGACTTCTACAAAAGCTGTCTCATCTGTGGTATTTGCCCACCAGTACTCTCCAGATGTTCCCCAACTGCAGCTGGGGAGGGTGGGGGCCAGTTCATTGGCTACTGCTGGTTCTGCAGCTCTTACTAAGATCTGTCTGCCTATTACCCATTGCATAGGTGGGCGAGACTCCTCCTAGGTCTCTTGGTGTATGGTACTGGATTTCACAACTTCCACAGGGCACTATTTTTTTGGACAGATGTCAATTTTTAGTTGTTAAAAGAGGGGATAAAGGGGCACCTTGGTGGCTCAGTTGGTTGAGGGTCTGACTTTGGCTCAGGTAATGATATTGGAATGCTGGGATGGAGTCCCATGTTGAGCTCCCCACCCTGTGGGGAGTCTGCTTCTCCCTCTCCCTCTTCCTCTTCCTCTGCCCCATCCCCGCTTGTGCTCTCTCTCTCTCTCTCAAATGGATAAATAAAATCTTTAAAAAAAGGGGGGTGTAGATAAAAAGGAGGGATGTCATATGTCACCATGATGCCCTATCTCATTTCTTTTTATCACTGAATGATATTCCTTTGTATGATAGACCACAGGTTGTTTACCATTCACCTACTGAAAGACATCTTGATTGCTTCCAAGTTTTGGCAATTATGAATAAAACTGCTATAAACATTTGTGTTTAAGGTACTCTTTTAACACTCCAAGGAGACTCTACAACCAGCACCCAAGGCCTGGGGCACACTGATTTCCTCTCCATGGCCACAGTGCTTTTGGGGGTTTTTCAGGTTATGAGAACTGAAGGAGATTGCCATATGATTGTTTTCTAGCACTTGCTTGCCTAACACTTGTTTCTCAGTTTCTTCCTTAAAAAAAAAAAAAGGTAGCAGAATAAAAAATGCTTGGGGTTGTGAATGGAAGCCACAGTGATGCGAGACAGGCATGAAAGCAGAAGTAAGAGAATCCTTCGTCTCTGTGGAGCTGGCCCAGATAGAGTGTAACATGGCTGGGCTGTGTAGAGGGAAGAAGTGAGTTTTGTGGTCAGAACCATGAACCTGTTTGTGGCCACCTTCCTTCCTCTCTCTTCCAAGCGCCTGGGGGCAAAAGTATTGATGGAGATGTGAGTAAAAATGTTGAGTATCAGGGGGAACAATTGAAATGGCAAAGACTTTCTGTTTATTTCTGCAGCCATTCATATATGCTTAGTAGAGGAACTGATAAAATCACCTATGTTATTCTGGAGATTGTTAATTCCAACCATCCTCACCTGCATATAGCATTTAAAAAAATTTTATTTTGACCTTCATGGTATTCCTTGTGTTCCACAAATAAGTGAAACCATATGATAATTGACTTTCTCTGCTTGACTTATTTCACTTGGCATAATCTCCTCCAGTCCCATCCATGTTGATGCGAAACTTGGGTATTCTTCCTTTCTGAAGGCTGAGTAATATTCCATTGTATATATGCATCACATCTTCTTTATCCATTCATCTGTTGAAGGGCATCTCGGCTCTTTCCACAGTTTGGCTATTGCAGATATTGCTGCTATGAACATTGGGGTGCATACGGCCCTTCTTTTCACTACATCTGTGTCTTTGGGGTAAATACCCAGTAGTGCAATTGCTGGGTCATAGGGTAGCTCTATTTTTAATTTTTTGAGGTACCTCCACACTATTTTCCAAAGTGGTTGTACCAACTTGCATTCCCACCAACAGCGTAAGAGGGTCCCCCTTTCTCCACAACCTCTCCAACATTTCTTGTTTCTTGCCTTGTCAATTTTTGCCATTCTAACTGGTGTAAGGTGGTATCTCAATGTGGTTTTGATTTGAATTTCCCTGATGGCTGATGATGATGAACATTTTTTCATGTGTCTGTTGAATGGGGGGAAATCAGAGAGGGAGACGAACCATGAGAGACTATGGACTCCGAGAAACAAACTGAGGGTTTTAGAGGGGAGGGGGTTGGGGAGATGTGTTAGCCCAGTGATGGGTGTTAAGGAGGGCACGTACTGCATGTAGCACTGGGTGTTATGCACAAACAATGAATCATGGAACACTACATCAAAAACTAATGATATAATGTATGGTGATTAACATAACAATAAGAAATTAAAAAAACACTAATGATGTACTGTATGGTGACTAACATAACATAATAAAATAAAAAATTTATTTTGAAATTTTAGATAATACATTTTGTAGTTTGCAAAACTTTCTATTCATCAACTCATTTAACTCTCATAGCTGCTATAGATGAGAAGACTGAGGCTCAGAGTTTATTTGACCTGCCCAATGTCATTTGGCATGTGAATGGCAGAGCTGAGACTAGAACACAGGGTTTTGACTCCCAGTCTAGTGTTCTTCCCAACTGCCTGAGGCCAGGGGCAAGTGAGGAAAGTGAAGGGACCAGTGGGGGTGACTGGGTGGTGAGGACAGCATCTAGAGGGGCATGTACAGGGAATGGTGCTCAGGTGGTGATGGCAGGTGGTAGATAAGGATGGGCAAGAGCCAACTTGGGACTTTGTGGGGTTGTCTCAGTTCAGTGGACATCACCATGCTTCTGGGTAGAACTTCACTTCCATGGAAGAGAAATCAATTTTGTTTTTCATTTCAGCAAAAATCTGTTCACCTAAGCCTTCAGTCCTGTGCTAGAGAAAAGGAGATGAGATTTACTTTCACAATGAGAAGAGCTGATCGATGTCAGTGATGAGAATATTTCACCTCATCCATATCCCCTGAGAGAGTGGTTTATAAGCCAGTTTCTAATTTATTTATTTGCAATGGGAAATATTCATGGCATGATAACTGGTTATTTTTACTTACCAGGTGGAAGGTCTATTCAGGAGACCAGATGATCAGTCTGAACATTGCTTGATGAAAACAGAATTAGTAACCAGGAATAGGTACTGTCAAAAGTCACCTATGTCAAGCTGATTCAGTCTGCTCTGTTTTTTAATGGTGTGGTATGTTTGTCTCAGTAATAGTTTTGTCACTGTCTGCTGGAGAGACACTAACATGTTGTTACTCCCAACTATTTTTTCTGGATTCTTTTCTGGTTATTAGATATGATTGTCCTGCCATGTCCAACCTCATGGCTTGGAGACAGTGCCTGGGGATGAGACAGGTGTGCATTCTGGAATCTGGTGGCCTGCATTTGAATCCCGACCCCATCACTCATTATGACTCATGCAGACACTTAACTGGGGCTGAGACTATTCCTGGGGAAGTTCTCGGTGGCCATTGGCCATAAGCACATGCTGAGCTGAGAATGAGGATAACCCCAGCATGGACTGTGATGGCAACTAGTGAGAAATGTGTGCTACTAGAGGAAGAACCAATAAAATATGGGATCTGGAATGATGGAAAAGTCCACATCAGTCAGGAGGCATGATCTTCAGCTTCCTGGAAGAAGCTTAGAATTTTGATGGGTGAAAAAATCACTGAATGTGATGCTGACCAACTCAAAATTTATGTAAAATAAATATTCAAGACAGGGCGTTTGTATGAGTGAAAGGGAGGGGAAGTGAGGTTAGAGGAGAAGACAGAAAACAAAGTAAAAATTTGAAAAAAGACAAAGTCAGAGTCACATGCTGAGCTTTGCGATCAACTCAGTTCTGTGCACTGTCAGAAAGTAACTTGAAAGGGGGCAGCTCCATAGGGCAGATGTGAGGACTGAGTATGATAGTGTGTAAGCCCCAGGTCAGACCTCCTGCAAATGCTTGGGCCCCTTTACAGCTCTTGCTTCTTTATTTTTCCTAATAATTATGTTTGCTCTTGCTTAGCTACTTCCTGGCGACATATCAGGAGGCAACTGAACTTCTTCATAGATCCTGGTGTGGGAAAATGAGTTGTGAGTCTCATCGCTTGGGTATTGATTTCTATGGCCATTAATTTTACGATGTAGGAGTTCATGGGACAGGACTTTAGAGCAGTGAGATAAGGGTCCCTCCACTTTATAGATGAAGACATGGGGAGCCTGAGTTTTTGTTGTCATTCAAGTGGCTGTGACACGGCATCTCATTGTGGGTTTTTGTGGGGGGAGGTACATTTAAAATTTTTATTGAAATTAATATTAATATCTTATCTGTTAATACCTTATTTATATTCCTACCTTGTCTGTGAAATAAATATATAAAATTATTGAAGTTGTGATGACACTAAAGATCTAATAGCTGAGAAGAAAGACAGGAGGAGTAGGCTGTATGTATATATGACCAAATCATTTTTCTGAAGATTATGATTTTTCAAATAGAGGTAATCTCTTAAGCACCTATGTGCCCATTTCCTGTTCTTTTTAAAAAAATTGTGGCTATATATATATGTACATATATATTTTTAAGATTTTTACATTTATTTGACAGACAGCACAAGCACAGGGAACAACAGGCAGAGGGAGAGTAGGCAGCAGGCTCCCCACCGAGCAGGGAGCCTAATGCACAGCTGAATCCCAGGACCCTGGGATCATGACCTGAGCCGAAGGCAGATGCTTAACGTACTGAGCCACCCAGGCGTCCCTTATTTTATTCTTTTAAAGTAGGCTCCACAACCCTAAGATCAAGACCTGAGCTGAGATCAAGAGTCAAATGCTTGGGCACCTGGGTGGCTCAGTTGGTTAAGCGACTGCCTCTGGCTCAGGTCATGATCCTGGAGTCCCGGGATCGAGTTGCACATCGGGCTCCCTGCTCAGCGAGGAGCCTGCTTCTCCCTCTAACCCTCCCCCCTCTCATGTACTCTCTCTTTCAAAATAAATAAATAAACCTTTATAAAAAAGAAGTCGAATGCTTAACCGACTGAGCCACCCACACGTGCCTCCCATTGTGGCTTTAAATCCAATTTCTCAGATGACTAATGAGGCTGCACACCTTTTCATATGCTCATTAGCTATTCATATATCTCCCTTAGTGAAGTATCTGTTCCAATCTTTGGCCTATTTTAAAAAACTGATTTGCTTACCTTTGTTATCAGTGGTTTATAAGAGGTCTTCATACATTCTTGATGTTCAATGTCTATAGTCTGTGGCGAGACACATGTCTTGCTTATATTCTTCCCTTGCCTCTTCATCTTCTAAATGATGCCACTTAATGAACAGAAAATTTTAGTTTGGATGAAATTCAATCTGAAATTCAATTTATGGTGGTGCTTTTTTGTCCTAAGAAAGTAATTGTCTACTTCAAGGTTGGAAAGATATTCTCTTAAGCTTTTTTTCCTAAAAGCCTTATGGGTCTGGCCTATATGTTTAGGTCTGTGATCATTTTTAAATTAATCAATGAATTAATTCTAATTAATTCATGTGTATAGAGTGAATAGAGGTCAAGGTTTATTTTTTTCCATGTGGATATTCAGTTGTTCCAGCACTTTTTCCTTTTGCATGGAATTGCTTTTGGTGTCTTGATCGAAAATCAACTGGCCATGTATATGTGAGTCTCTGTACTGTTCAGGTGTCTCTATACGTTTTCATGGATCTGTTAGTATGACCTTGCCTGGAGATTTAGGGTGACAACAGACAATTAAATATGCAACCTCCTAACCAATGAGCAGAGAAAGCCCCAAGAAGCTTTTGTGGCTGCATCTCACCATTGTTTACATTCCTCAATTTCCCCGGAGCATTCCCCCTGTCCCCTCCCTCTGCTCCCCCAACTTGAGCTCACCCTGAAACTACTATGGAATCTGGGAATCAAAACTGTAGGCTAGATTTAGAAGCAACTGTGCAATGTTGAATAGTTCCTAAGTTACCACTTGTGTAGATCTTTGTGGTTTCTGGATTAAAAGCTTGTTTTTTGTTCTTGTCTTGCTGACTAGTGTGGACCGTGCATTGAATGTAAGTGGGCATGTGTGGCAGTCCTTTGCATTTGACTGTAAGTCTTGGTATGTGTTCTTCTATGGGGTTCACCAACTAGGCAACTGGGATCTGCAGGTAGAAACTTCCACATGTGCCTGGAGATATCCAGAACCATTGTGATCCTCGGAGTCCTATCTATGATGTTTCTGGGGTTTCTAAAAAGGAGGCGAGTGCACTGAGGTGCAGTTGACAGCACCCTTAATTCAGAGTGGTTACTCAGAGAAAGGTCAGGGAGGGGAATGGCTGTTCTTTTTATCTTCGTGGGCCTCTTTTGACCAATAGAGTTTGAAAACAAACTGGCTGAAAGCACAGGGTTTGGGGACAGAGGGATGGAGTTTGAACTCTGACTCTGTTACCTCTTGGCTTTTTTATTTTAGATAAATCACTTAGTCGTGCTAAGACTCAGTTTTCTCATCTGCAAAATGGGCATAATAATTGTTCCTTCTTCATAGGGCTATTGTCAGAAAGAGGTAAGATAATAGATTCAATCTTTCAATAAATATGGGTCATTATTATAATTATTTATAAACATTTACTAAGCACATTGATCCTAAATAATCCAGCAGCCACAGGTGCTTCCTATCCCTTGACCCTGTGACAAACTCTGATGTTCAAACATGAAGTTAGGCAAAAGTTGGCTCAAATGCCTCCTCTTTCACTGTGGGTCACTGTGAACTTGGACGTATCATACAACTTCTCTGAGTCTCAGTTTCTCCATCAGTACAATGGGGTTACAGTATCTCCCATGGAGAGCTGCCTTGAGGTCTCTCATATAGCAGGCTCTCAACAAATGTTGATTCTCTTTCCATTCATAGGATACCATCCCTCCCATTTAATTTGTGTGTGTGTGTGTGTGTGTGTGTGTGTGTGTGTGTTGGTGTCAGAGTGTGGCATTTCTGGGCCACAGTGAGGGCTGAGAAGATATGTGGGCATTTGTTTTTCAGATGACTTCTTAGTGAAAAGGTGTGGCCAGGAGAGTGGCCTGAAGAGGGTCAACAGAATGCCAGCATGGGGTGGGCTGGGAGCTGGGAAACACTGGTACTGGGGAGCCACTTGGGATTCCTTTTCCTACATCATTAAGACCAAAGGAACTGGAGAAAAAGAGAAGAGAAACCAGGTCTCCATTACAGATGATCACAGTCAGCACACCTACACTGTCACCATGGAGAATCTGCAGGACTGTTGGTGATGTTGACACTTACTGGCACACCATAGAAAAGTACTTGAAGGATCTGATTCTCTCTCCCTTTCTCTCTAGAATAATTTTGGGGCAGGTGGTCTTTGGCAGGTATACATGGAAAGGAGAGCCATTGGCATTGCCTCTGTTACCCATTTTCTTGACAAATTTGGGTCCCTGCAGTGTGTGGTGATCGTGTGTGTGTCTTATGGTGACCATCATGAGTGTCATCCACCTCTGGTTGCATAAGAAGGTGGGAAAGAAGCTGCAGAGAAGGGGAGTGTGGTATGAAAGTCAACCTTGGCAGGTCTGAGCTCAAATCCAGCTCTTCCCTCATGAGCTATGAGTCTCTGAGAGAACCACTCCTTTGAACCTGCTTCTGCATCTCTTAAGTGAGGTTGATCACAGGGTTGGGAGGATTAAACAAGATGACCATTAGGAGCAATTTGAGCAGTGCCTGGCAACAGTAAGTACCTGAGAGCAACTTTTCATAAATGTCCATCTTAATTCCAGGTGGACCCATGCTGCTTATGGCACCACGTCTGATGGCTCTTGACCTCCTTTGCTGGTCAATGACCCTGCACCCCTCAAGGCTATGGTGGGATACTCTACAGGTAACTCCTCTGGAGGGAGAACTGGAGGGAGAAATGTGGGTTGATGCAGGGAGGTCATGAGAGAAGACACTTTTTTTTTTTTTTTGAGAAGACACTTATTTGGTCTGGTTTCTTTACTCAGACATAAAAACGGTGCTAATCATGACCTTACCTGACCCAGATTTCTTGTCCGGGAGTGAACTGGGTAAGGCGGACATTCACGCTTTGGTAGGGAAAGCTTGAATCAGTGTCTCTGATGGTTCTTATTCTTTCCCTGGGAAAACTCATGGGCATAATAAGCCTTTGCCTTGGGCTCTCTTGGTATTTAGCCTCCTCAGGTTTGCGAGGGCCTCCAGGGCTTATTGAGAAACCAGATTATGGGAATGTGCCATTCACATCTCAGCACTGCTGAGTTCCTCTTCTGTTGGGTTCCTATGGGAACAAGTTAAGTCATGGTGGTCGGTGGGCAGAGGCAGGTACCAATGTTCCAGTTTGTCCAGTGATGTTGGGTTGACAGAAGCAGAGGCAGAGCAGGAGCCAATGGTGGCACCATCCAGTCAGTACAAGCCTCCTCAAGGTGGGGCAGGGTGGGGTTTACCTCACTAGGGCTGGAACAACCTGGGTATTGGGATAGGAATGCAAGGGGCTTGTCTGGACCCAGACTAAACTGCTTCTGTGTTCCTGACCTGGGAGGAAGTCCCAAGTGTAAGACAATGTGGTGGGGCATGAGCACCTGAAGCCCATGGTAAGAAAGAAGAAAATAGCAGGGAAACCTCATTCTGATATTCATCTCAATTTTTCTTCTCTTACCTTGACCTCTGGCTGTCAAGATCTCTAGTGACATCCTCCTCCCAAACCTGAAGATCAACTTTCCCATCTGTCCCATTTGATATTGTTGACTGCTCCTTTTGGGAAACTTTGCCTTATCATACCCCCTGGGTCTCCTGTGTCTCTGAATTTAATTTTTAGGTTTTCTTTTTTTTTTATTTTATTTTATTATGTTATGTTAGTCACCATACAAGACATCATTAGTTTTTGATGTAGTGATCCGTGATTCATTGTTTTCACACAACACCCAGTGCTCCATGTAGTACATGCCCTCCTTAATACCCATCACCGGCTAACCCATCCCCTTACTCTCCTCCCCTCTAAAACCCTCAGTTTGTTTCTCAGAGTCCATAGTCTCTCATGGTTTGTCTCTCCCTTCGATTTCCCCCCCTTCATTTTTCCCTTCCTTCTAATGTCCTCCATGCCATTCCTTATGTTCCACAAATAAGTGAAACCATATGATAATTGACTTTCTCTGCTTGACTTATTTCATTTAGCATAATCTCCTCCAATCTCATCCATGTTGATGTAAAAGTTGGGTATTCATCCTTTCTGATGGCTGAGTAATATTCCATTGTATATATGGATCACATCTTCTTTACCCATTCATCTGTTGAAGGGCATCTCGGCTCTTTACACAGTTTGGCTATTGCAGACATTACTGCTATGAACATTGGGGTTCACATGGCCCTTCTTCTCACTACATCTGTGTCTTTGGGGTAAATACCCAGTAGTGCAATTGCTGGGTCATAGGGTAGCTCTATTTTTAATTTTTTGAGGCACCTTCACACTGTTTTCCAAAGTGGTTGTACCAACTTGCATTCCCAGCAACAGCGTAAGAGGGTCCCCCTTTCTCCACAACCTCTCCAACATTTGTTGTTTCTTGCCTTGTCAATTTTTGCCATTCTAACTGGTGTAAGGTGGTATCTCAATGTGGTTTTGATTTGAATTTCCCTGATGGCTAATGATAATGAACATTTTTTCATGTGTCTGTTAGCCTTTGTATGTCTTCTTTGGAGAAGTGTCTGTTCATGTCTTCTGCCCATTTTTTGACTTGATTATTTGTTTTTTGGGTGTTGAGTTTGAGAAGTTCTTTATAGATCTTGGATACCAGCCCTTTATCTGTAGTGTTGTTTGCAAATATCTTCTCCCATTCTGTGGGTTGCCTCTTTGTTTTATTGTTTCCTTTGTTGTGCAGAAGCTTTTTATTTTGATGAAGTCCCAAAAGTCCATTTTTGCTTTTGTATCACTAGCCTTTGGAGATGTATCTTGAAAGAAGTTGCTGTGGCTGATGTCAAAGAGGTTACTGCCTATGTTCTCCTCTAGGATTTTGATGGATTCCTGTCTCACATTGAGGTCTTTCATTCATTTTGAGTTTATCTTTATGTATGGTGTTAGAGAATGGTCGAGTTTCATTTTTCTGTATATAGCTGTCCAATTTTCCCAGCACGATTTATTGAAGAGACAGTCTTTTTTCCTGCTTTGTCAAAGATTATTTGACCATAGAGTTGAGGGTCCATATCTGGGCTCTGTATTCTGTTCCATTGGTCTATATGTCTGTTTTTGTGCCAGCACCATGTTGTCTTGGTGATCATTGTTTTGTAATATAGCTTGAAATCAGGCAATGTGATGACTCCAGCTTTGTTTTTCTTTTTCAACATTTCCTTGGTGATTCGGGGTCTTTTCTGATTCCATACAAATTTTAGGATTGTTTGTTCCAGCACTTTGAAAAATGTCATTGGAATTTTGATCGGGATGGCATTGAAGGTATAGATTGCTCTGGGTAGCATAGATATTTTAACAGGATTGTTTGTTCCAGCACTTTGAAAAATTTCATTGGAATGGCATTGAAGGTATAGATTGCTCTGGGTAGCATAGATATTTTAACAATGTTTATTCTTCTGATCCATGAGCATGGAATATTTTTCCATCTTTTTGTGTCTTCTTCAGTTTCTTTCATGAATGTTCTGTAGTTCCTAGAGTATAGATCCTTTACCTCTTTAGTTAGGTTTATTCCGAGATATCTTATGGTTTTTGGTGCTATTGTAAATGGAATCGTTTTCTTCATTGGCTCCTCTTCCTCGGTCAACTCTTTAAATACCAAGGTCTTCCAATATCCCCGTCTTCTTCTTGGTATGCAGCAGAGGTTCTCTTGTATATCCTGGTCATTCTGACACATACTTCAGTGGGAGAATGTGCTTTTCCAACCCTGGATGGATTTTCATCCATTCTGTTGGTCTCACTAAGCCCCTCTGTCAAACTCTCCAGTCAACATATCCACCTTCTACCTCTCTCTTGAACATCCACCAGGACTTCTTCACACCACTGTTCCTGAAGCCCCTCCAACTCCCCATGTCCCAGACCACACTTCTCACTTCCTTCCCAGCCTCTTCCCTGCAGCCTCCTTGACTCAGTTCATGGTGTCCTCAGCCCCATCTTTATAAAAGCTAGACACCTTAGATTCTTTTTTTGGCTTCTAATCTTTCACCTCCACTGGGTCAAAAGTCTTGTCAATTCTACCTTTATGTAATAACTCAATTTTTTTGTCAATTCTCATAACCACTCTTGTGAGTGGGATTTTTATTACCAGCCTCTCCACTTTCCAGTCCACCCCACATATCTCTGTAGGAGAGGTCTCTTTCTAAACCTCATCCTGATCAATAATTCATTTGCTTAAAAACTTTCAGGGGTTACTTGCACCGTAGGGTGCAGTTTGAGGCCCCCCATGACCAATTCCTCTGCTAACCTCTGTAGCTTTATCACTCCCCACTCCCATGGCACCCCGTGCTCCAGTCATGATGGATTGACCAACCTCTCATCTTCTCCTTCTGGTTTCTTCTAAGTGCTTGATCTGGCTCTTCTGGCTGTAAAAATCTTTTCCTCTTTTAAGACCTACTCAGCATCTCCTCCTCTGGGAAGCCTCCCCTGATCGGTCCAGCCATCGATGGTCATGCCCATCCTTTGGGTTTTCCTTACTCTTAGCATATTTTGCTATGGTTGGTTGTCTAAGTCCCACTGGGGCTGGGGGCTGCCCTGTTAATCTTTGTATTCCCCCATCCTTGGTACTGGGTTTGCCCTAGGGTAGATATTTTGCAAAGTTTGGTTGATTGTTGCTGAGTGAAGCACATCTTAAGACTAGGTACTTCTACAGGCATTTCTTTCTTCTTTCTTTTTCTTTTCTTTTTTTTTTTTTTTAAGATTTTATATTATTTATTTGACAGAGAGTGAGAGAGCACAGGCAGGGGTGTGGCAGACAGAGGGAGAGGGAGAAGCCAGCGCCCTGCTGAGCGGAGATCCCAACACGGGGCTCGATCCCAGGACCCTAGGCAGATGCTCAACCGACTGAGCCACCCAGGTGCCCCTCTACAGGCATTTCTTTGTTGCATCTTTGCTACACAAATCAAAGCCCAGTCTCTTGGTAATCTGTTGACAAGCAAGTGGGATATAACAGCACACATTAATATTGGTCTGCTTTTGACAAATTTCACTCCTTTGACCTTGAAGTGAGTTGTTCAATGAACAACAGCATCAAAGGAAAACATTCTTGGTCAAATGAAGAATCAAGAAGGGACCTGCATTGGGAAATTTACCACAAATGACACAAAAACAAATGTTTGATGGAAAAACAGCTTCAAAACAAATTTCCATGGAAGACCAAAAGCTTAAAGGTGATTGTTGAGAAGCTTCTATCCTGGAGCCTGTCTGTGCTGACCAAATGGTTCATTTTTTTAAAGATTTTATTTATTTATTTGACAGAGAAAGACACAACGAGAGAGGGAACACAAGTAGGGGGAGTGGGAGAGGGAGAAGCAGGCTTCCCACGAAGCAGGGGCTCGATCCCAGGACTCTGGGATCGTGACCTGAGCCGAAGGCAGATACTTAACGACTGAGCCAAAGGCAGATGCTTAACAACTGAGCCGAAGGCAGATGCTTAACTAACCCCCTGGGAGGAGAAAATCAGATAATAGACAGAAGTGCTTTGAAAAGTCAAAAGTGCCATCCTAATGGAAGTCATTATCCGATGAGTGGTTTGTAGACTGTTTTTTCGTAATGTAGTGTAGCCTCAGTTACTTTGTGGCCTTCAAATGGCAGAGAGAGGGGTAGAAAAGTGTCTCGAAATGGATGTTTCCCTGTCCTACTTTAACATCTTTCTCACCTGGTAGACTTCTTCTGTGGCTCTAAATGGACCAGTTATTAAAGATTGTGGGTTAGGGATCACAGTAGACCCTGAGGAAGAAACAGAGGAACAGATGAGCCACTCATCACCTGTCCCCATGTCCCTCCCACAGGTCCCTGCTCATCAGCCTTTCCTCCCTGCTTCTGCTCCTGCTGAAAGTGTCCCTACTCCTTAACCTGCTCTGTGTTATGATCTGGGTGAAGTGGCTTCAGAAAGGCGGCTGAGGGGAGTTGGAACAAAGACCTCTATTTTTTGTCTACAACCGCCTCTGATGACAGTTATTTAGAGGAGCCAAATTTTTGACCCTCAGCACTCAGTCCTTTCTGATGGGCTTAAGAGGATACTCAGAGCTGATGGCTCATCTATACCTGTGGCCTCTGATGAGTGACCAACATCAAACCACCACCAGATTATGCTTGAGGCAGTGGTACCACTCCCCAAATGGACAATGATATAGGATGACGCTGGTGTAAAACTAAGGTTCTGCTTGATCAAGCCAACACGGACCCTAAACTGGAGATTTCCATTTATCTCCCCAGGGCTCAAGATCTGGAACCATTTCCTATTCCAGGAAGCTGTCTGGGGCAGCAGTCCTGCTTACCTGATCTGCCTTTACTATTGTTTATGTATTTATCAGTTGATCTCCCTTCTTTGATTCTAAATGTTGGTGTTTCTAAATGTTGGTAGAATAAACTCACAAGAGCACTGTCTTACTTCTGAGTCCCTAGAACCTATCTAGTGCCTGGAACATGGCAGGCACTGAAAGAATGAATATTCATTCAATGACAGGATAAATGAATCATGCTGTTGCTCTTTCCTAAAGGTTGTAGACACAGGAGGGAGGTGGTCAGAGATCCATGACTGGTACTGAATCTCACACTGACTGTAGGAGTGGAGGGTGTAGATACATGAGTACTGGATGTGACCCATGGGATCAGTCTTACAGAAGAATTAGCTGCCATGCTTTCTCAATGAAGAATAAAGCCTTTACCAGGATCTATGAAAACTGCTTTTCCCTTGCCCTTTACTAGCTTATGGGGGTGATGGAAGTGAGACCCCACTTACACTTCATTCTTGGCACTAGACTCCCATCCCTGTCAAAGCTTTTGGTAGTGCCTGGGGGGTGTCTCAGGGATGGTTGGCACAGAGCCTGGGCCATCTTCTATTCCTGCTCACTGAAGTCACCTGGGTGAAACACCACTGCCATGGCAGCTGGCATACCCCTGAACACCAGTGTCAATGTCTCCAGGTGAGCTCAGATCTGCTGGCTCTTGGGGCCCCAGAGTGGCCATGCTGTGTCCTTCTTCCTGTTTCTGTATCATACTTTGACATGAGGCCCTGAGGCTGTGTTACCTGTCCCTCCCTATGTCACAGAGGACTGGTGAGGACAGATTTATCAGCTGCTACCTGTAGCTACCTTCCTCACAGGCTAGGCCCAAGCTCAGGTGCAGGAAGAAGGGCTTTGAGAGATCCCTGGCTGTCATCCCCTTCCCCTGCTTCTTCTGATCTCAAGCTCTTTTCTCCAATGTAGATGGACCCTTGGAGTCCACCTGGAGTCTGTCTGCTTCCTGGTTCATCAGACATGGCTGGGCATGTCTCTGGACAGTCTACGCTGGGACGCCTGTCATGTTTATATGAAGTGGTCGGGTGACTAATGTAGGGATGACCTGTTTCTATAGGGCAACTAATGTCTCAAACTAATTCTGGGGGCATGCTTGGGGGTCATTGTACCATTTCACATGGTTTTGGAAGGCAATTATCAGGTGGATGCTGAGCCCTGCCTCTGGTTGTCAGGTAAATGGACATTCATTCATTCATGTATTCACATAGCACATGTTTACTGAGCACCTGTTATGAGCCAGTCACTATACTAAATGCTGGGACTATTAAGATGAATCATACATGATACCTGTTCTGGAGGGGGTCTTATTGGAGAGGGGACATAACCTCACTCTCCAACTTCTGGTGGGGTTCAGTTAATGGGCAGTGGGAGGTAGAAGGGCAGAAAGAATGGTATTTCTCTGTTGGGTTGGGAGTGTCTGTGTCCCTCCACCAAGGGCCTCAGCTCCTGCCAGGTGGTCCTTCCCTCAACTGCTGGGAGGTCTATGTAAGGGCTCTGTTGGGTTCTGGTTTTTATCCCCTCTCCTCCTCCTTTAGACTTAGAGGTGGTAAAGGCTCTCTGCTGCTGCTAGCCCTGGGTTTATTCTCTACTTTTGTTGATTTCCCTTAACTCATTCTTGTACCATCATAAATATTCCCCTCATTAAGTTGTCCTCAATTATACCATCTTGCTTGCACCATCTGTCTGTTACCAGGATCCTGGCTGATGCACCATTTTCTTATTCATCTGTGTATCCACAGAGGCTGGTACCCAGCAGATGCTCATTAAATGATTGTTAAATTAATAATAATATAACGTGTTAAGGTCCATGTGAGCAGTTTTAATAAGACTTGTTCTGCGAACGTCCAACTTCCAGTCCAACTCCAGAAATATCTGCTTGGTCAGTACATTTGAGGACACAGTGTTAAATAAAAATGTGACTTGTCTGTTTTGGGAAAGCTGTGGGATTCTTTGTAGAAGTTGGGTGCCCTGTGAAACTAATTATTAAGGGAGTCAAAGCCACAGCATTTCTGTCACTATTAATAACTTTCCTTCCTGTTCTCTTTTAAACAACTGTATTTTCCCAACTTTTGGGAAACTGAAATGTAGAAAAAAGAGACATAAGGAAGCAGTAAGAAAATAAGGAAGCAGTAAGAAAAATGGAAGCTATTTCAGACCAGCTGACGTAGATGCTTTCTAAATTTTGGCAGCTGAGGCAGAGAGTACAGTGAGACTACAACGCTCTGGCTTCGCTCCTCTGTGTCCCAGGGTGGAGGTGGGAGGCCAGTTCCAGCATGAGGAGCAGGCCTGTTGGGCTGGAGCAGGGGAAGTGGAGGGAGCAGGGCCTCACTAGAGAGAGAACAAGGGAATCAGAGGGATGCCCAGCATTCAGACTCCAACTCCAGATGGTCGGTGGTCCTGCTGAAGGCAATCTGGAGACTCAAGCAAAGCCAAAGTTCTGTTCCATCCTGATCTGGAAAGTTTCTAGCTTTGCCCTTTGGGGGCAAAAATTCTTTTTTTTTTTTTTTAAAGATTTTATTTATTT